>NC_085136.1:217274570-217603813 GCF_035046485.1 Aedes albopictus | reverse complement strand
TATAATCGAAAAATTTCCGGATGATTTCTAGAAACGCGGAGTTAACGACAAATTTTCACACTCGATACGTACTTTGCCACGCCAATCACGCAGAAAACTTTATTTACATCAACGCCGGATGGCGTAGCACTACCAGACATTCCATCAGCGCGGAACTAAAGGCTGGATCACAATAGCGCGCTGAGCGTCGCGTCGCGCTGACTTCGCGTTGACGCGTTGTTTTGAAACTACGGCACGCCATATGAACCACCACAAAAGCGCGTCGCGTGTAGCGCGTCGCTGTACTAAAACGCCAAAACCGTTCTAAATCGATCGCGTCCAACGCGTCGGACGCGTTGTTTTTGAAAATATTTATAATCAGCGCTTCGGGTTGGATGTCGATTCTACCGTCATTGAATATTTCAAAGTAGAAAATTATGGATTTTTGAATAGAATTCGCTGGATTTTAGATGAATAGTTACTATTAGACATGTGGGAGCGTTTTGACCATCATTGGTACTTTCAGAAGTATTCCGGTTTTGCCTGGTTTTCGCGCACGTATAACAGGCCTTGTGGCTCAATTATATTAAATTGTACTTGAGCTTATTCAGCGATTTCTCGGCCACATTGAATATGGTAGTGTATTGATAATTTTTGTTCCAAGAAACTCTTGGATTAAAACGGAAAGCTCTGATATCTAACTAAGTGATTTTATGTATGTAATTTACCTGGAAAACATTCAACGATTCTTTATTCTGAAGCCATGATTAATCATACAACTATACAAGAAAAATGCATTTTGAGACTTTTTGTATGCATTAGCCAAAAGCTATTCAAAAAGGTTTTCCTGGAACTAGACCTGTGCGTGCGAATGGATGGCGTTATTTTTGAAAAGGTTATACCGTGAATTTTTCCAGGATTCCACTATCTAATCTACCAATGGTTCCTAAGGGATTTTTTTTTTCAAGAAGTCGTCTGAAAATTCCACTTTTGATTTCTTCAGTGGTTTCTCCTGATTTTTTTTTTTAATTCAGGAAATCTTGCAAGAATTTTTGAACCTTTATTTTATGTGTTTCTTTTGAAATTCTTTCAAATATTTGTCCAACATATCCTTTATACATCTTGATCATGCTGAGAGTGACGGGTTCGATTCCTGGTTAGTCCAGGATCTTTTCGTAAAGAAAATTTCTTTGGTTTCCTTGGGCATACATAAAGAATCTTCGTGCCTGCCATACAATATTCTCATGAAAAATTTTCATTGGCAGAGGAAGTTTTCAGTTAATAACTGTGGAAGTGCCAGTTGAGACGTTACGCTAAGAGAATATGATGTATGAGGAAGGAATTCCATTTTTGAAATCCAGAAATATTTCTAAAAGTTCCTTAAACAAATGTAGAACCTTAGAATAATTCCTGAAGGAGTCTGGATAAGTTACTAGAAAAATTCCTGAATAGGAATATTTGGAGGAATATTTGAGAAAAAAATCCTGCAAAATCCCTGGAAGAATTTCTGAAGAAATCGAACAAATCATACAAGTTCATTGAGATTTTTTTTGGGAAAAATCATGTTACAGGAATTTTTAAAGTATTATTGGGCAATATTCCTAAAATATCCTAAAATAAACATTTGAAAGAAGCCTTTGGTTTCATGGAGGAATCTTCGGAAGACAAATTGGAAAAATCCTTGGAGATACCTAGAGAAATTGTTGAAAAAATCTTTGAAAAAACACCCGAAGGTATCTGACAAAGTTCTTTGAAGAATTTCTGGGAAAGCCCCATTGGCGAATTTAGATTTTTCTTTTTTCTCATTCATCTTCCTTGATAAACACGAGAGAGAGCGGCACCCCTTTCTATCCTTCTCTTTCTCGTATTTGTTTAGGAGAGTGAGCAAGTAAAAAAAAAAAGCTAGATTCGCTCATCCTTGGAAATTGGTTTTGTAGAAATCCTTCGATTTTTTTCCAAGGATTCCTGCAAAAAATCTTCCAGAGGTCATCTAAGATTTTTTCCAAGGATTCTTTCAGGAATTCTTTGAAGAATTCCTCCAAAAATTTCTTCAGGATTTCTTTTAAGGGTAGCTACAGGAATTCCTCTAAGAATTCCTCCACGAATTTATCCAAATATTCCTCCACTAATTCCTCCGAGGATTCCATCAGGAATTCTTCCAATAATTTCTCCAAGAATTCCCCCAGATACTCTTCAAGGGGTTCCACCAAGGATTCCTCCAGGAAATACTCCAAGGATTCCTCACAGAAACACTCCAAGGATTCCTCAAGGAAAAACTCTAAGGATTCCTCCAGGAAATCCTTCAAGTACTCCTCCAGAAAATCAGAATTACTTCAGGAAATCCTTCAAGGATTCCTCCAGGAAATCCTCTAACGATAATTCTAGGAAATCCTCTAAGGATTCCTTTATATAATACTCCAAGGATTTCTCAAGAAAACACTCCAAGGATTCCTTCAGGGATTCTCCAAGGATTCCTCCAGGAACTCCAGGGATTTCTCAAGGAAATCCTCCAAGGATTCCTCTAGAAAATCCTCCAAAGGCTTCTCCAAGAAATTCTTCAAGGATTCCTCCAGGAATTTTCCCTAGAATTTCTACAATGATCAAGGCTTCAAGGATCTCTCCAGGAATCCTTCCAAAATGTTCTCTGGAAATTGCTCCAAGGATTCCTCATTTGTTTGAAGGATAATTTCAGGAATTCCTCCAAGGAATCCTCCAAGTTTTTTTTTTCCTGGAATTCCTCCAACGAACCTCCAAGTTTTTTTTTTCCAGGAATTCCTCCAAGGATTACTCCACAACATTTTCCAAGAAATTCCTCCAATAATTCCTTCTGGAAATTCTCTAAAGAGGTTTTCCAGGAAATCCTCCAAGGATTTATCCAGGAATTCCATGAATTCATTCAAGTATTCCTCCAGGAATTCATCCAAGGATTCCCTCAGGACGAGCCTCAGGATTAATCCAGGAAATCCTCCAAGGACTCTTCCAGAGATTCCTTCAAGAATTCTTCCAACGATTCCTCCAGGAAATCCTCCAAGGATTCCTTTAGAAAAATATCTAAGGATTCCTCAAGAAAATCCTCCAAGAATTCCTTCAGGAAATGCTCCACGGATTTCTTCAGGAAATCTTCCAAGGATTCGACCAGGAAATCCTCGAGAATTCTTCCAATAATTTCTCGGATTTGTATCAAGAATAACTGTAAGAATTCCTCCAATAATTTCTCCAAGAATTCCCCCAGGAATTCCAACAAGTATTTCTCCAGGGATTTCCCTTAGGATTCCTCCAGAAAACGCTCCAAGGATTTCTCAAGGAAGTACTCTAAGAATTCAACAAAGAAATCCTTCAAGGATTCCTCCAGGAAATCCTCCAATGATTCCTCCAAAGAATCCTGTAAGGATTCCTCCAGGAAATTCTTCAAGGTTTCCTCCTGGGAATCTTCCAAGGATTCTTCCAAGAAATACTCGAAGTATTCCTCCAGGAATTTCTCCAGGGAGTCCTCCAGGAATTCTCCCAAGGATTCCTCGAGAAACTCTTCCAAGAAATCCCTCGGCAATTCCTTCAAAAAATCCTTCAATGATTCTTCCACAAAACCTTCTAACGATTCATCCAGGAATTTCTCCAAGGATTCCTCCAGGAAATTCTCCAAGGATTTCTCCTGGGAATCTTCCAATGATTCCTCCAAGAAATACTCCAAGTATTCCTCCAGGAATTCCTCCAAGAAGTTTTCCAGGAATTCTCCCAATCCCAATCCCAATCCTCGAAGAACTCTCCCAAGGATTCTATCAGAATTCTTCCAAAGACTCTGCAGAAAATACTCCAAGGACTCCTCAATTCCTACAAGAATTCCTCATACCTACAAGGATTGCTCCAAGAAATTCTTCAACGATTCTCTTACGAATTCTTCCAAATATTCCTCCAGGAACTACCTCAAAGCTTCCTCCTGGAATTCTTCCAAGGATTCCTTTAAGAGTTCATCTAAGAACTTCTTCAGGATTTGTTTCAAGGATTACTTCAGGAATTCCTACAAAAAATTCATCAGTTTCAAGAATTTCTCCAAGAAATCCTCCAGGTTTTATTACCTAGAATTCCTCCAAGGATTCCTCCAGAAAATTCTTCAAAAATTAATCTAGAAAACTCTCCAGGGATTCCTCTAGATCCTCCAATAATACCTTCTGGAAATCATCCAAGGAGTTTTCCAGGAATTCCTTCAAGTATTCCTCCAGAAATTCATCCATGGTTTCCTCCAGGAACTCTTCAAAGGATTTCTCTAGGAATTGTTCCCAGGATTCCTCCAGAAAATCCTCCAAGGACTCCTCGAAGGATTCTTTCAAGAACTCTTCCAAGGGTTCCTACAGGAAATCCTCCAAGGGTTTTTTTTTCAGAAAATCCTCCAAGAATTCTTCCAGGAATTTTTCAAAGAGTTTTGTCAAGGATTCCTCCAGGAATTCTTCCAAGATATTCTCCAGGGATTCTCCCAAAGCATCCTCCAGGAATTCTTCCAAGGATTTCCTTATGAGTTCTTCTGAGAGCTTCTTCAGGATTTGTTTCAAGGATTACTTTAGGAATTTTCACAAGAATTTCTTCAGGATTCGTTTAATGAATTAGTTCAGGAATTCCTACAAGAATTCCACCAAGATAAGTTTCAAGGATCCCTCCAGGAATTCTTCTTGGAATTGCGCCAATGATTCCTAATTTGTTTCAAGGATTACTTCAAGAATTCCTCCAAGGATACCTTCACATTTTTTTCTAGAATCCTTCCAAGGATTCCTCCAGGAAATTCTCCTAGGATTCCTCCAGGAAATCCTCCAAGGATTTCCCACGAAATCCTCCAAGATTTTTTCCTGAAATTCTTTCAAGAGTTTTTTGAAGAATTCCTCTAGGATTTTTTCTAAGGATTCTCCCGAAAATTCTTCCAATAATCCTTCCAGGAATTATCCCAAGGATTCCACCAAAAAATCTTCTAGGGATTCTACCATGAATCTTTCCAAGAATTCCTCCAGAATTTATCCCAAGAATTCCATCAGACATTCTTCCAAGGGTTCCACCGGGAGTTCTTCCAAGAATTTCCCCAGGAATTCTTCCAAAAATTTCTCCAGGAATTCTTCCGAGATATCCTCTAGGAATTCCTGGAGGAATCAGGAAATCCTCCAAGGAATTATTCAAGTGATTCCTCCAGGAATCCTTATAGTTATTCCTCGAGGAATTCTTTCAAACACTCCTGCAGCAGATTATTTCCTGGGATCCGGAGATTTCTCCAAGGATTCTTCCAAGAATTCGTCCATGAATTCAATAAAAAAAAACTTCCACAGATTTATCTAGGAATTCTTCCTAGAAATTGTTCAGATATTCTCACAAGGATTTATGCGAAAAAATTTCAACTCCCAATGTTTTGTTCATCAATTATTTAAAGGATTTTTCCAAGCTTGCTCTCAAATAATCTTCCATGAATTTATTCATTAATATTTTTTGGATTTGTCCAGCAATTCCTTAAGGTGCTTCAGGAACTTTTCCATGCATTCATCCAGGAATTTCAACGAGGATTTCTGCAGAAATATTTTAAATAATAACTATCGTTTTTTTAATGAATTTCCTAGGATTTTTTCCTATTTTTTCCCTAAAAATCTTCTTGGGGATTTTTCTGAGTGGCCTTTAAATATTTTTGTTGGATTATGTGATGAAGATTTTTGGAGGTATCTTATTCCTGGTAAGTATTCCTGGAGGGATTCCTGATCGAACTCCTAAAAGAATTTCTGCAGGATTTTCAATTTGCATCCTTGGATAACTTTTTGAATGAGTGTCTTGACGAGTTCTAGAAATCCCAGGAAAGCTATCTTTGGAACAATCGATGATTGAATCTTACATTTAAAAAACCTGAAGGAATCCCTCCTAGAATTCCTGAAGAAATCGTTGGAAATAATTATGAACTAAATCTTAGAGGAGCTATGAATAGAATTCGTGGAAAAATTCATGAAACAAATCCTGTACATCATTGGAAGGATAAAGGATTCCTTGGAAAGGTTAAAGCGATAATCTTCATCAGAAATACGTGTAAAAGAGGTAAAAGTCCATATTCGAATTTCTGAATATGTAATGTTGAAGGCGTCGAAACCCTTGAGACATTCTTGGACATTCTCGATAATTCTTGGATTCTTAGAGAAATTCTTGGAAAAAAAAACCTGGACAAACTCTTGGAGGTATCCATAATTAAAATTCTTGAAAGAATTTTTGGTGGAATTGTGAGAAGAATTCATGCAAAAATCATTACAGTTATTCTGAAGAGATTTTCTGGAGCAATCATTGCAAGAATTCTGGAAGAATTAAAGAAAATCCTGATGAACCTTTGGATTAATTCCTAGAAGAATTTTTGGATGAATTATTGGAGTTTTTTTTTGTAGTAGTTGCTGAAGAAATCATTTGATGAATGTCTAGAGAAATACTTGATGAAACTCCTGGTTGTTTCTTTTAAATAAAATACGTGGGGATATTCCAATGATAATCTTTACAATAAACTCCGGATAAATCTAGAATACGATAAATTTCTTGTGAAATCCTTGGTGTGAGAATCTTTCTCTGTAATGATTATTTAACAACTGTATTCATTATTTGTATATACTTTATTACCGATACTTCAATATTACATACAATGATTCACACTCCAGACAACAATAGCAACATCTCTACATATGACAGATACTCAATGTAAACATACACGCTAAACGTAATAGAGTAATACAATAATTTGTTATGTGCATACCACAAGGTACCACATCTCGTTTTTTCTCCAGATCCGCAGCAAGGTCACTCCACGTTGTTTTCGCTTATAGTCTCCTTAGTTTATGAACGTCTCGCTTCAGTCTCACATCAGAATTAGTAGTACAGTCATCCATTTGGTCATCCATCTCTGCTCGGCATTTTGGTAAATTACTTGGCCGTTACTTATGGTTGTACCTAAAAAGAAATATTATTTTGACCCAAGTATTTTCCCAAATCCCAAAATATTTTTAATACTGAGTGTCAAGCTAAATATTACCTTTGCTGATGAATTAATTGAATTGCTTTCCTCTTCTCAAATGTTTTCAATGACAGCTAGCATGCAAACATTGTATACTGCCCACTGATTTTTTTTTGACATGTCCTTTCATAGAAGAATCTCATACAAAAGGTATGTATATTCAGATTATTATTCAGACATTTTTTTTTAACTAATATGTCGGAACACTGCACGAATGTTATAGTGGAAATATTATCAATATCCATTAACTCGTTTTCGATCCAAAGTGTCCAAGTGTCATACAAACACTATTTCATTTTATGTTTTTTAGCGAACTTCGCTGGAACTCGTTTCTTATTCAGAATATATTCAGAAGTTTGGCTTTACAGATTTTGTTTTCTAAATATCGAAGTGATTGATACTTTTTTTTAATCAAATCAGGATTTCGAAGACGTCACTTGTCCAAAGCAATAATTGTAATACTAGTTTTAGCTAAATAGTAATTTGGAAAACTTGAAAACATCCAGTTTTTGAATTATATTTAATACATATTGTTCACAAAACTCGCACCCACACTAGCGCACCGGTTGATGGTATTGCGCATCATTCGGCTACTTAAGAGCTGAAATTAGCACTAATCTGAATCGAGTTGCTATGTTTATAAGTCGGTTATACATCAATTTTCGCACCGCCAGTCACTTCGGCTTCCAACCGAAAACGTAATGATAGTAGCCAATTATTGTGTACAAAGCAATTTTCTTCAGATAACAAAATAAATCGATCATCTTATTGGAGCACTTTTCGACGGTTCACCTATATAGGTGTCCACGTTTTTAGGAATCATATTTCCGATAATTTCGGAATTCTCATGATTTACCATTTACCTTTCGAACTGAATGAGTTTATTTTTACGGTTTGGTCGTTCAATAGGTTTACATTCTACGAGGCATATTTTCCCGCATTTACTGGTGATTCGTGCTCAATCAAGCCTATTTTAACATTACAAGACCAAAAATTTGTTCCTTTGATGTCGCTCTTTTGGGTTCTGATCTGTAGGACTTACTTTCATGGTGTACCTCCAAAATATTGCAAAAGCCCCTCAACATGTTATGTTCTCACTCTAGATACCTAATGAAGCTATTTCAACAAGCCTTTTCCAAATTATTCGCATTCAATGTACCGTCAAAATTTAGGACTTTTTATCTTTAAGTAACTCTGATTTTCTACATATGCTAATCATATTAATAATATTCTCAGTTCGTTGGATCGGACTAGAATATTCTACAATATTGCAAAGCCCAATCATCTGTCTATCATATCACTTATTTCACATCTTTTCGATGAAATACATCCTCATTTTTTTGTTAACGCTTACAAGTCTGACGTAGTGCACACTGACCGTGATTGTCTGTGTCATTATGGCCCTTACGCTTGCCCCTACGATTTAATTCTATGTACTGAAACTATTTAAAGCACATTTTTATTCAAATTTTCAATGAACTTATTAACACAAATATCACTTATACATGTACACACATTTTTATTGGTAAAAATCCATGGATGTAATATATAAATTTTATTTGTACACACGTACTCGTTTTCACGCTTAATCACACATAAAATCGATGGACCTTATATAAACTATGTGTATCTACACATGAAAAGGGTTATCTATGACAAATTGCAAAAATCTATGTGTGCGACACATGCATACAATATTTGCAGTTTTTTCAGTGTATGAAATCTAAAAATTCAAACAAGGTAACATGTTAGTAAATGGTACCTTGCATTAATAAGCTTTCATTAGATTTATCTATTCCTGTAGTTACAGAAATGATTATCTTTCATTATTCCAATATCTTGTGCTTTTGATATACTGTACGTTATTATCCTCAATAATAGTTTCAATACTTTAACTGATCAAAATTTGTCTCTTCCTGTAAGGAAATTATTGTGCAGAATTTGTTGTTGAGCGTACTGCTGTACCTTGTTCTCTAACTTGTACCACAGTTCTTGGCAAGATGGCCCACTTATTAGCAAGAATGGCACTATATCCAGTGTTAGGTAATCATAAGTCAAAATTCCCCTCCTGACCACACCCAATTCATTTTATATTCAAAGACTTCAGAAGTGATTGCTCAAGAACTCACTGTACTTGAATCGCATAAACATTTAGTGGCACTCAATAGGTTATAAAGCGCTTTTTACTCGAATTCCTGAGACTTCTAGTTAAGCCGAAAAGTTTAATTTTTTTATTGTTCGATTTTTTTAAATATCCAATTCACTAGCCATTTGACTAGCATGATACGTAACAGGTTAGTGGTTAGTAACTGCTCTGAATATGTCGTCTAGCTTCAACGAATGCTTTAACTGTCATTTCGACATCCTATCTTGCACCAATACAGTTTAATTATTCTCACACATTGATGTTAATCATCTTGAAGTTACATTTTAAGTCTTGTAAGAGAGGACAAAGCATTAGTTAAATCATGTCTTCATGTTAATTTGGTTTCAAGAGCCAACCCTTTTTACGTCTCATAGACTTATTATACTTTACTGAGCAATGATAACTTCAATATATATCACCTGAGGTGGGGCCACAACAATCTCAGTATCTGCTCAGTTATATTCGTATTTGGAACATATTCAAATACTATTCGTTCCTAACGCTCAGCCTAAAGTTTAGTTTTGTCTTTCGCCTTCTCAGCTGCCACTTAATTGGTGTAAAATTTAATTTTTAATGGTTCCATTTAACTATAAATCCCAGATTGGAGTTCAAGAGAAATCGCTCAAGAAACTTCTAGAACGATTCCTAGCAGAAACTTTCTATGGTGACTGCCATTTGAACTGTCATTTCTTCGCAACTGCGTACTGCAATCGAAGAAAAAAACGGTTTCTTGAGCGATTCAGCCAAGGAATTTCCCATGCATCAAGATAGGCCGAGAAATTCCTTCTGATCTGCAAACAGCCCTTAAATCTGCGTTGGCTGGTAATCTGTTTCTTACGAAATTTACGACACTGTTGCATTTTTAGTACTTTAATTTTTTAATAACACAATTCGCCTTATACGGCTCTACAAATAATCGACTATAGCTGCCGCAGATCCTACCGCCTTTAACGGCATTTCCACCTTCAACGGTTTTTTCCTCGGTTTTTTCGCCTTCAACAGCTTTTCACTCTCCGACGGATCTTTCCGCCATCGACAGTTTTTCGCCTTAGTCGGCTCTTCTGCCTATAACATTTTTCCTGCTTTCGAAAAGTCTTTCCGCCTTCAACGGCTTTTCTATCTGTAATCCTTTCCGCCTTTTACGGCTATTTCAAGAATGTCGCCTTCATTAGCTTTTATCGCCTTCATTGGCTTTCATCGCCTTCACTGGCTTTTAACAGCAACGTCAAAATTTGATTTCAAAATATTGTTTCACCTCTACGCCTTCCTCGGCCATCCGGTTAACAAATCAATACTTCATTCATCATTCAGCATTTAAGTCTAGATTTAGGACAACAACCCCATTCAACGAGTATCAATATCACAATCAACAAAACTTAGATTTTCTTCACAGTTCTTTATTTCTTTATATGACAATAGTGATTGTCATCGATTTGAACTAAACAATACCGATCACCATTAAAATCTCTCACAGGTTAATCATTCTCATTATTCGAAGGTACAAATAGATTGTTTGATTCATATTGAACAGTTAGTACCTACACAATATTTACCTTTTTGATTCCAATGTTGAAATTCAATCACAAGTCATCACCACTCATCTCTTTCTTTTTTCCAAAGACAACATTTCCCGAACCGAAATTAAACTAATTTCACGTGCACTGTTCACCGTTCTCGTCGCCAATGTGAGAATCTTTCTCTGTAATGATTATTTAACAACTGTATTCATTATTTGTATATACTTTATTACCGATACTTCAATATTACATACAATGATTCACACTCCAGACAACAATAGCAACATCTCTACATATGACAGATACTCAATGTAAACATACACGCTAAACGTAATAGAGTAATACAATAATTTGTTATGTGCATACCACAAGGTACCACACTTGGAGCATGAATTCCTAGTGGAATACTCGAAGGAGTTCTTGAAAGAACCCATTATTAACCCTTAAAGGCGCACGACAATAAAAAACTGATTTAAAAAATAAATTAATAATTAATAATAAAAGTGAAGGTCAATTATTTTGGAGCGTTTTTAGGTATGTTGTTTTAAAACAACATTGCGCATTTAAGGGTTAAAGAATGCCTCAAAGATTCACTCAAAGCTTGGAGGTGCAAGTGTTGCGGTCATATGAAATCCCAGGCTCTGTTCTGAAACCTCAAGTTTTGTCCACACTTCGCCAGTTTCTCACAGAATTTCCCAATTGTTTCCGATAAACGATCATTCACCAGAATAACTAACTTCCTCTGAAAACTGCAATCACTCTCTCGGAAACAACAGCCTTCCAAAATCACTAGCCTCGTAGCAACAGCTTGACCCCGAGTATCCGATCATCCCCAGAATTCTTATTTTCTCTTTCCTCGAAGTTTATGAGTATCCTCCTGGAATGCAATTTCCCATTTTCTCTTTGCAGTCACCGGCTATCATTAATTTATTTGAAATTTCTTTTTGGCTTTATTTTATTGTTTGATTAACGTACATCAATGATGAAAACACAACTTCACATTTCCTCCGGGGGCACTTCCTGCTCCACTTCCAAAGCCCGCTCGCCACGGATGCACCGGGACAGCTGGATGTTCTTCGGCATGTTGGTGACGCGCTTGGCATGGATTGCGCACGGATTGGTGTCCTCGAACAATCCGACCAGGTACGCTTCGCTGGGTTCCTGCAGGGTAGCAACGGTGGCACTTTGGGAGCGCAGATCCGTCTTGAAATCCTTCGAAATTTCACGCACCAGTGACTGGAATACGGCATCTTGTGGATCAGGAACTCGGTGGACTTCTAGTAGCGACTGATTACTTGCGGGGCCATCACCGTTTCCGGCCGGTAACGATGCGGTTGCAATCACGTCCGCAATTCAACTCTGCTAAACTAGAACAAGTGTGATTCCTACAAGAAGGTTTTCACGATGACAGAATAAACATAAACAAACGCGAACGCTGACGCAGCATTGTGAGCGCAAAAGTGCGACGCGCGTCAGACGCGCGTTTTAGTACCAACGCAAGCGTTGACAGCTAGCGCGACGCGACGCTCCAGCGCGCTATTGTGATCCAGCCTTAAGATTGTGTAAGGACATTGTGAACCTACTTTGAAATGTTTATCATGTTCACTCAGAAATAAAAGTATACACGGAATTACTATTATTTATGCATTTTGTATCCGCATCTCTCTCACTCTCTTTTTGTTTTCATGCTATCTGCCGTTTAGCCTGGGTTGAAGAGAAGTGTTTCGTCAACCCAGATGAAGCACCAGATAGCATGAAAAAAGAAAGAGAGTGAGAGAGACGTGAATACAAAATGCATAAATAATAGTAATTCCGTGTATACTTTTATTTCTGAGTGTTGATATGCTTTTTGTTGTGCTGTCAGTTGTTATGCTGTCAGATGGGTGCAGCAAGTTTGACTGCAACGAAATATCGTAACTAGGCTGCGTACTTTTCAAGCTTACCGAAGACACCACCCAATAATGCGACACCTAGTGTTTGAACTAGTAAACCGGATGGAATATTCCAATATTCAAATTTATTACGCAGTAACATGCCAAATTGCGTCGTAGAGAATATTGCGCATTTCCCACCCCACTGGACCCCTTTCGCAGTTAGTATAAGTGCGGGATCGTGAATAAAACTGCGATTTTGCATCGAATCGTGTCGGTGTCTTCTGCGCACTTATGCATTACAAAGTGCTGAATAAGTGCGCAGAAGACACCGAAACGATTCGATGCAAAATCGCAGTTTTATTCACGATCCCGCACTTATACTAACTGCGAAAGGGGTCCAGTTGGGTGGGAACTGCGCAATAAATCGGTGCAGTATTGTTTAAGAATAGCGAGAAATACCTAATGCAATAAAATCTCTCTCTTAAGGCTCAAGCATCCGTCATCATTTTTCGAAAAATAAAAAGCAGTTTTCTCGCTGTAAACCAAAACAAGGGTCATGAAAATATATTCACTGCATTATATTCCTCATGTGGAGTACAGTGAATATATTTTCATAGCAAAAGCTTTTGTTTTGAACGAAAAAACTGCTTTCAAATGTTTGATGATGACGATGATTTCAATGACGAAAAGTTCAACGTTAAATCGAACAATAGACGGGATTAGCGCTGCAGCGATTAGGATCTGCCCAATCTAACTCGCGTCGGGTTGATCATAATTGTGGAGTGCGTACAACTGAACAGTCCAACTTTCGAAGTGACTTTAAAGTTTGATTAAAGCTAATTCTTATTGTGTAACACTAAACTCGAAGTAAGTTCGCGGTCGTTTCTTGTCTATTTAAATAAATTAAGTGTATTTAATGATATTTTTCTTACATTTAGTGATTCAATTAATCGAGTGTGATAAAAGTTTTTAGAGAAAATCCCACCATTGGGATAGTTTGTGATAATTCGTGCTTTGGATTAGTGAACATTCCTATATTCAGGTAAGCCTAGTGAAATAACGTGAAATAATTCGAGCAAATAGTGAAATTATCCGCGTTGAGCAGGAGATCGAGCCCAGCCAACGTGGGCGGTTTGTGCGGAGTGACTACGGTCCAACGGTTGCGGAAGCCACGTGCGTCGTCGTTTGAATTTCGCACCGACGCGACGCCAAGGGGACGCCTATCGAAGCCCACATCTCGTCGCATAGCTGTTTCGACAGTCGTGCAACAAAACCCGCACGTGTGACACGACTCGCAAGTCCATCAGTCGCGTGGTGTCAGCCGTGACATTTTTAACGGAAACACTCCACAGTGCTAGGGGATATCTGTACCCCGAAAGAAGACACCAGCGTGCGAGTCCTGTGGGTGGCGTATATTGTTGGCTCGAAACTGCCGCATTGAGGGTTCGCTACGTAGTCTGTGCCAAGTCCAAGGACATCCGACGTGGGATCGCCGGAAGAAGACAAGGTCAGATCTGTCCTTTGCTCGAAAACTGTTTCTAGAAACAAATCCTGTTTATTATAATTGAATTGAGAACGTGACGTCACACACGGTTAGGGAACTAGGCTTTCCTTAATTTAATAAATCAATTTCTACTTATTGCACGGTCATTACTCGAAAAATTGATCGCTTCTATTATTTCGCGTGCGTAAATTGAATAAAACGAATAAAATTACTTCTAGCACAGACAAACAGACGTGTCACTTGGAAGAAAATGCGATAAAAATCATCGTCACGCAAACATAGTCGCCCAATGCTAATTATGCTGTGGTACGCAAATCTACTGAATAGATGGCGGTAGTGAGCAAACGTCAAACAGGAGCAAAAACGATGCGAGCGCCATGAGCAAGCGATTTGCGAACTACGGAATATTTGAATAATCCGTTAAAAAGTGAAACGATGGGAAGTGAGTAGAGTGAGACGTCTGTTTGTCTGTGCTTCTAGTTTAGACCACACTCCACTTTGCTTTCGTCACGGATTTTTTTTTATTAGATTTAAGGTTGAAATTTTCCTATTAGTTGCTAAGCTTTTTTCTTATTGTTTGATTTTTGAGGTTTGTATATATTTTTCTTAGTTTTTATGTTCAATTTGAAGTTGGTAAGTACTGAATTGCCCGAATAAAAAATACAGTAGAAAAACAGAACGTTGTATTGTAACAGTACTATTTAAAACCATATTTTTACAATAGACACCACTGTAAAAATAAAAATACAAAAACAATAAAATGTAATGTAGAACCCAATACAGTATATTGTAAATAAGATTTTTACAATATACTATACGGGTGGTTAAGTATCGTAACAATATAAAAAAATATTTTTCTCCATATATATTTTTTTGCAAAACCATACATTATATTGTAAATGAATTGTTATAAATACTGATACGTGGGTTTTAATAAACCGTACATTGTATGGTACACATATGGTTTCAAACAATAAAATGTACCGTAAATATATTGTTTTCAATTGTAGTTTCACTACTGGTTATACATTTAATTAAATGGTTTTGGAATGGTTCTCTTTTGTTATGTTGTATTGGTTTACATTACATAATCCATATAATGTTATATTATCTTGTCATTTTCCTCCTGTTAATGGCATCTTAGGCTTCCTAGCATTATGAGAATGCGCTTTGGGAATTCTCCAGAGCGTTTTGGATAACCCTTCATATTGGATCGCCCACGTCTAAAGTGCCCCACACAATGCATACGTTTGCGTGTGCGTGACAGTAGTTTGACACATTTCCCATGGGAAAACTGTCAAAAAAACGCAAACCTCGACGGAACGGACGCTATGTGCTCCAGGCTTAAGTCTGAGTCGAGGTCTGAGTAGTCTCTGATTGCATTAACAGTTGAAGCTTAGGCTCCCATGCCCCACCAGCCAGATAACTGGGTTTCGCAAACTAAGCATTATTTGTGGCAACACTTTGAGCGGCATGATGGAACTATGCCGAGCGCGCTAAGTATTATTAGACCACTAATGTAGTTGCATGAAGTGGGTGACGAGGTACATAAGTATCATTACAGCGTGCTTAACCGTTATTGCAATATTGAGGCTCCAGTTTGACTAAAGTTCGAAATACACGGAAATACATAACAACTCATGAGAAAACTGTAAAGTTCGATTCAAGTATAAGTTAGGTCAAAAAGCGAACCCGCAGACGAACCTATATTAAAAGTCATTTCAGTGTTCAGTCCAGTCTAATGTGTTAAAGATGGCTCTAGGTCAAAGATCAAGTTTGTCAATCGCATTTGATTCGATTGTGGTCGAAGGCAAGTGCACATGAGAGAAGAGGAGAAAATTCCCCTAAATGCAAATACTGAAATAATAGTGTTGAACTCATCCACTGATTTACGGTAATCTGACCTGCATCATTCCGGGTTGGCCTACATTCGTATTTCTCTCATCGCACTCTACACACCTAGCCCGCCATATCTCTTGGACCCCTGCTTGGACCTGCAGTTCTTAGAATAGGACATTTGGTTTACCACTGATTTAAACATGTTATTGATTTTCAATTGATGTTTCAACTTATTCACTTTTTTCTCTTTCCTATGAAAGCTTTCCTTTGCATCAAAAAAGTCACAAACATCAACAAAACAAAGCACGGAAAAAATGTTAAACTAAATAAATCTGGTGTTCGATTTGAATAGGTCGAATCTGCATATGAATCACAGCAAACATACGACATGGTTTTGGTTAGATCTAGAAATTGAATTCGAAATTAGTTTAAAATTTGAATAATTAGTTGAATAAGTTGAATTTGAACTATTTTTCCTCTACTTTTGCTATGTTTTGAGCAAATTTGCTTGAACTCACAAACAATTTTCAAATAATACAGTAGTAAACTAATTTGAGTTGAATTGTTTTGTTTCTGCTGACAATTTCGCGGTTGTCAAAGAGTTTGTGATTGGTTTTGTGGTTGGAAAAGGAATTATATGAACCCAATTGAGTTGGACAGTGATAAAAAGTAAATTTTCATAATGGAGTGGTACAGAATCTATGCCGATGACCTCGATAACGAAGAGCTGGACTATGAGCTGGCAATTCGCGCATGTCCTCTTGTAGGCGGCCAGGAGACGCGTCGAAGGGAATTGAGGAACCTTCTCCGTGGTCCGAATTCGTCGAGAACGCTGGTCGTTGCCGATCACATGATGCAGGCGGATCTCGAGATAGTACCGTACAAGCTGCAAGAAATCGAAAGGATTATGATTGATGAATCGAGCATAGGTATGCTGTCGAGATTGGTCCATTACCATCAGAGAATTCGTCGTTACGTCCCGCATAATCCAGTAGAGCTCGAGAATCGTCGACGTTTGTTGGAGTTGGTCGATGATTTGGCCAGAAGGTACTTCCAGGTGGACTTCCGTATGATGGAGACTCCAGTACCGCAGGACGAAATCAGGGACTTACCGGCAGCGAACTCGCCGCGGTTTATCATGCAGCCACCGGATGCCATACGTCCTGGAGATGGTGAACAGGTTAGAAGTGGCTCGTTGATGAATCCCGTTCGATCGAATTCCATATAATTTGGAAGGTGCAGTGGGCGGTGATATCGGATCCGTTTCAGTAAATCGTCAGCCGGCACTGAACGATCCCGAACCAGCAGTGGTAAATCCTAGACCAGAAGGAGGTGCATTCCATTTGTGGCGTACCGGAGGTTCCCAGCCGCAGTATACAGGAGCGATTCCTCGTGCTGCTAGACCATCCGCTCCGGACTTTGTACAGTCGCCACCGCAGATGGTTTCGTCGGTTAATTTCAATCTACTAAATCCACAAGGCCCTGTACGCAGCATTCCTAATTCGTATCCAGCCCAAGAGATCATCGAGAATCATCAGCAATTCAGACGCCAACAGCAGGAAGTTCTGTCGCAGCCGAGGAGTGATCTGCGTCCTCAAGGAGGCGATGAGGTGCGTCAGACACCGAGGATAGCGGCTGAAAACATAAACATGAATGAGTACGTGCATTGTTCACAGATCGAGGCTTATGTGAAGAGATGTGTGGAGCAGATAACCCAGCAAGGAACAAGATATTCTATTGGACAAGACAATTTGATGAACAACTTGGCAGATGAAGTCGCGCAAGTGCGTTTCGCGGACCAGGAGGTGCAGAACAGTCTACCAAACCGAATAATTCCACCGCAGTCGATGAATTTGCGTGAACCGAGCCCGCCTCTTCAACTAAGTGGATCTCGTCCGGATGCTCGGAGTACACCGAGACAAAATACCGCGAATCTGCATCGAACTTTTGCAGCTGAAGGAGATCGATTTGTTCCAGTTCAGTTTGGAAACATTCTTAATCCTAGACCGGCCGTAGCATCACCTGGGATACCAAGATACCAACCTGATGTCGATGGCTATCGTGGAAATCTACCGCCAAGAAGACAACCCCATCAACAGTGTGCGATCATCGAGAAGTGGCCGAAATTCACCGGAGATACGAATACCGTTCCCGTTACCGACTTTTTAAGGCAGATCGACATTCTATGCCGATCGTACGATATCAGCAAGCAGGAGCTCCGTATGCACGCCCATCTTTTGTTTAAGGACAACGCTTATGTTTGGTACACGACTTACGAGGAGAAGTTCAATTCGTGGGAAACGCTGGAAGTCTATCTCAAAATGAGATACGACAATCCTAACAGAGACAGGCTGATACGCGAAGAGATGCGCAATCGTAAGCAGCGCCCGAACGAGCTCTTCAGTGCTTTCTTAGCCGATATGGATATGTTAGCTCAACGTATGATCCGGAAAATGTCAGAAGCCGAGAAATTTGAGATGATAGTTGAGAACATGAAACTCTCGTACAAGCGGCGTCTAGCGTTGGAGCCAATTCAGTCGATAGACCATTTGGCCCAGATGTGCTACAAATTTGACGCGCTTGAGAGTAATTTGTATCAGGTTTACAACCAGTCAAAGTCTGTACACCATGTCGCGTTGGAAGAGGAGGGAAACGAGGATTATTTGGATGCTTCAGAAGCCGAAGTTTATGCGCTGCGTTCCAAGATGATGCAAAACCGAAATAGAGCACCAGGGAAGACAGCTTCGGAAACCAAGTCTTCCAATGAGCAAAAACCATCGGAAATGACTTGCTGGAACTGCAATACGGCGGGTCATCTATGGCGCGATTGTGATAAACGGAAGAGAATCTTCTGTCATATTTGCGGAATGATGGACACAACGGCGTTCAAGTGTCCAAACCAGCATAACCTTCGTTACGAAGACGAAGAGCCAAAAAACGAGTAGTTGAGGACGATTCTGGGAATCATTGTCCTCCTACGAGTGATGTGAAGATTCCCAACGCTGTATTTTCCTACTTTGAACGAGTTTTCCAAATCAACACTTCCGTTTCCCGATGCCCGCATCTGAAGGTCAGAATATTGTCAGAAGAAATCGAAGGATTAGCCGATACTGGAGCCAGTATTTCAATCATCAGCGCCTTAGACTTGATCGAAAAGCTAGGACTCCAAATTCATCCAGTGCCTCTCCAAGTTAAAACCGCTGATGGAACTGGATACCACTGTCACGGATACGTCAACGTCCCATTTTCATTCGGGAATGTCACCCATGTTCTTCCAACAATCATCGTTCCAGAAATCACCAAAAAGCTCATATTGGGAATGGACTTTCTTAATAAGTTTGGTTTCCGTTTGACCGCCTCTAAGAATGAATCAGTTTCCAACAGCTCTTCAGGAACCGTTTTGCCTGAAATAAATCAACTAGACGTTTGCTTCGTGGAAGACTATTTTGGGAATAACAACGAGACGATTTGCTTCGAATTACTTCCTTGCGAAGTAAACGAAACGCCTAAAATTGAGTTGGATCCAAGTTTGGAAATGCCCACGGTGGAAATTCCAGAATCGCACATGCACCATGCCGAAGATTTGCAAACGGAACACCCTCTGAGTGAGGCGGAACGGCAAATGCTATTTGATGCTGTCCAGACTCTCCCTGCGACAAAGGAAGGACAATTAGGGAGAACAGCTCTATTAAAACACCAAATCGACCTTGTTCCAGGAGCAAAACCAAAGAAATTTCCTTCCTATCGTTGGTCTCCGTCAGTTGAAAGCGTAATCGATGCGGAGGTTGAGAGAATGAAGAAGTTAGGGGTCATTGAAGAATGTCCTCAAGCCGTTGATTTCCTGAACCCTTTACTACCCATCAAAAAAGCCAATGGGAAATGGCGCATATGCCTTGACTCACGAAGGTTAAACCAGTTCACCAAACGGGATGAGTTCCCGTTCCCGAATATGATGTCCATACTGCAGAGAATACCGAAATCCAAATATTTCACGGTAATAGATCTTAGTGAATCGTATTATCAAGTGGCCTTGGATGAATCTTCAAAGAACATGACCGCATTTCGAACGGCTAAGAACCTTTATCGGTTTACAGTAATGCCGTTTGGTTTATCCAACGCTCCGGCAACCATGGCTCGCCTTATGGCTCGAGTATTGGGTCACGATTTGGAGCCGAGGGTTTATGTATACCTCGATGACATCATCATCGTTTCTAATAGCTTGGAGGAACATATCGAACTGATTAGAGAAGTAGCTTGGAGGCTTCGTAACGCGGGTCTCACGATAAATTTGCAGAAAAGTAAATTTTGTCAGACGAAGATCCGGTATTTGGGGTACGTCCTCTCAGAAGACGGCTTGTCCATGGACATTAGCAAGATACAGCCTGTCCTAGAGTACCCCGTACCCAAGACGATAAAGGACATAAGAAGACTCCTCGGATTGGCTGGATTTTACCAAAAATTCATACCCAATTATTCAGAAGTTACTAGTCCTATCTCCGATTTGCTAAAAAAGAATCGTAAGAAGTTCACTTGGACTGCAGAAGCTGATGATGCATTAACAAAACTTAAAACCCTACTCGTAACAGCGCCAGTACTCGCGAACCCGGACTTTACGAGAACTTTCGTGATAGAGACGGACAGCTCGGACCTCGCGATAGGAGCGGTGCTGACGCAGAACATCGATGGCGAAAGGCGACCTATAGCGTACTTTTCTAAGAAGCTATCAAGTACCCAGAAACGCTATAGCGCTACGGAAAGAGAGTGTCTCGCCGTCCTCTTGAGTATAGAGAACTTCAAACATTTCGTTGAGGGATCACAGTTCGTAGTACAAACCGATGCCATGAGCCTCACGTTTCTACGCAACATGTCCATCGAGAGCAAATCGCCTAGAATTGCACGCTGGGCATTGAAACTGTCCAAGTACGATCTGCTGTTACAGTACCGTAAAGGTAGCGAAAACATCCCAGCAGATGCCTTGTCGAGAGCGGTTAATACAGTCGACGTTGTCCTTGGGGATCCCTACATCACTCAACTGAAGAGAATGATCGAGCAGTCTCCCGACAAGTACCGTGACTTCAACATTCAAGATGGGAAAATATACAAATTCGTTACAAATACGTCAGTTGCTGAAGATAACAGCTTCAGATGGAAGTACGTGGTACCCTTCAACGAGCGACCAGATATCATGCGAAAAATTCACGAAGAAGCCCACCTTGGACCAGTCAAGACACTTGCCAAAATTCGTGAGCGGTTCTATTGGCCACGAATGGCAACCGAAGTGAAGAGATTTTGCTTCCGATGCGAAGTTTGCCGTGAATCAAAAGTGCCAAATTTGAACGTGACTCCTCGTTGCGGAAAACCAAAACTTTGCTCACGTCCATGGGAGCTAATCTCCTTAGATTTTCTCGGACCATACCCGCGAAGCAGGAAAGGAAACGTTTGGATTTTGGTGGTCAGTGACTTCTTTTCCAAATTCGTGTTGGTGCAATGTATGCGAACTGCAACAGCCCAATCAGTTTGTGCATTCGTCGAAAACATGGTTTTCAATTTATTTGGCGCACCTGCCGTATGCATAACCGACAATGCACAAGTCTTTAAAGGCGAATTGTTCACAAAACTACTACAAAAGTATGCGGTTACTCACTGGAACCTCTCCGTGTACCATCCAGCGCCGAATCCCACCGAACGTGTTAATGGGGTTATCGTCACCGCGATCCGATGCTCGCTGAACCATAAGAAGGATCACAGGGACTGGGACGAATCTGTGCACCAGATTGCGAAGGCGATTCGCACGAACGTCCACGACAGTACGGGTTACACACCGTATTTCGTCAACTTCGGTCGGAATATGGTGAGCAGTGGAGACGAATATGAACTCCTGCAACGCGTCCAGGATAACCGGAGTTCAGAAGACCTAAAACGAGAAACAAGCAATTTGTTCAATATCGTCCGAGAAAACCTGTTGAAAGCATATAAAAGGTATAGCACACCATATAATCTACGAGCCAATGCAAAACACCACTTCGCAGTAGGAGATGTTGTGTACAAAAAGGAAATGCATCTATCGGACAAGCAAAAGAACTTTGTAGGCAAATTTGGAAACAAATTTAGCAAGGTTCGAGTGCGAGAAGTGCTCGGCACAAACACCTACGTAGTAGAGGATTTGAATGGGAACCGGATTCCTGGTAGCTACCACGGATCCTTCCTCAAACGCGCGTAAGGAATACCAGCTATGACGGTGCATCCGCCGATGCACAGAAACAAGCCAACAAAAACAAAATACTCTTATGGCGGTAAGCTCCACAGAGTACTAGACGCCAATCACGTATTATCCTCGATTTTTTTAAGCACCAAGCGGTATTATCCCTGATTTTAATCTGAGATTTAACTTAAGTGCGCCGATTTCGGCGCACTAAAAATAAATCTCGGATTTACAAGAACTGGCTGCGTGCGGTAATAATTTGACTCGCATACTACGATAGCAACGCAATGATGTTGGAAAACGTCAAGCAGTAGGTAAATAAAAGCGAAAAAAATGATGGAGCAGCTGAACGAGCTGAACCGTGCGGTGTCGGAAATTTCCCAGCTGCAGCGGACACACGCGAACCATGCATTCCCGTGTATGGATCCGCGCCGCGTCATCAGACCAGGAATCTTCATCCCCGTTGGAGGTGCATCACAATGTGCATTTTACAATGTTTTTCAACCTGTGCAACAAAAGTTAATGGATATCTACCACTAGTTTCAGTACTCATTGCGAAGTGAAAGCACTACAGGATTGCATGGTAGTGTATTCACGAGGACAAGTATGATTAGATATGGTATTCTTCCGCGAATTTCCTCAGGTATTCCTCTAGAAATTCCAACAGGGATTCTTCCGGGAAATAACCCACTGATTCCTCCTTTGATTTCGACAGAGATTCCTCCGGTAAATCTTTCAGGGATTCCTCCCCGATTCCCCCAGGGATTCTTTAGGGTATTCTATCGGGGGTTCTTCCAGTAATTTCTTCGGGAATTCCTCCAAACATTTCTTTAAAGAATCTTTTTAATTCCTTCGGAGATTCCTCCGGTAATTTCAACAGAGATCCATCCGGGATATTTTTTAGGGATTCCTCTGGGAATTCCCCCATAGATTTCTCCGTGAATTCTCCAGGAATTTCTCCGCGAATTCTCTCAGGAATTCTCCAAGGAATCCTTCCAGTGAATCCTCTAGCAATTCCTTTGGTAATTCTTCAAGGATTTCCTTCGATAATTCCTTTGAGAATTCCATTGGGGATTCCTTCAGGAACTCATTCGGGCATTCCTAGAAGAATGCATTCGGGGATTCTTCCAGGAATTCCGTCGCGGATTCCTTCATGAATTCTTTCGTATATTCCTTCAGAAAATCTTTCGGTGATTTCTCCATTGATTCGTTTGAGGATTCCTCCAGGAATTCTTTCACGGACTTTTGCAGGTATTCCCGCGGGGGTACCACTAAGGATTTCTCCAGTAATTCCTTCGGAGATTTCTCCAGTAATTCTTTCGGAGATTAATCCAGAAATTTCTTCGGAGATTCCTCCAGGAATACCTTTGGAGATTCCTTCAGGAATTTATTCGGGGACTCTTCCAGAAATTTCCTCGGGAAATTCCTCCAGGAATTGCTTTGAAGATTCCACCAGGAATTGCTCTGGGACTCCGCCAAGAATTTTTTCGGGGATTCTTCCAGGAATTCCTTTTGGGATTCCTCCAGAAATTTCTTCGGGGATCCCACCAGGAATAACTTCTGGAATTCTTCCAAGAATTTCTTCAGGGATTCACCCAGAAATTCTTTTGGAGATTCCTCCAGGAATACCTTCACGGACTCCTCCCAGAATTTCTTCGGGGATTTCTCCGGAAATTCATCGAGGATGCCTCCAGAAATTCCTTCAGAGATTCTTCCAGGAATTCCTTCGAGGATTCCTCCTGTAATTTCTTCGGAAATTCCTCCAGGAATTGCTTCGGGGATTCCTCCAGGAATTCCTTCGGGGACTCCTCCATGAATTTCTTCGAGGATTCATCCAGAAGTTCTTACAGGGATTCCACCAGGAATTTCCTCGGGAATACCTCCAGGAATTCTTTCGGGGATTCCTCCCGGAATTTCATCGGGGATTCCACCATGAATTACTTCGGAGATTTCTCCAGGAGTTCCTTCGGGAGACTCCTCCAAGAATTTCTTCGGGGATTCATCCAGAAATGCTTTCGGGATTCCTCCAGGAATTTTTTCGGGGATTCTTCCAGGAATTTCTTCAGGAATTCCTTCGGGGATTCATGCAGCAATGTCTTCGGAAATTCCTCCACGAATTCCTTCGGGTTCTTCTCCAAGAATTTTTTCGGGGATTCTTCCAGAAATTCTTTCGGGGATTCCACGAGGAGTTGATTCGGGGATTCCTCCAGGAATTTCTTCGGGAATTCTTCCAAGAATTTCTTCGGGGATTCCTTCAGAAATTCCTTCGAGGATTGCTCCAGGAATTACTTTGGGGACTGCTCCAAGAATTTCTTCGAAGATTCACCCAGAAATTCTTTTGGGGATTCCTCCAGGAATTCCTTCGCAGACTCCTCCCAGAATTTCTTCGGGGATTTCTCCAGAAATTCTTAAGAGGATTCCTCCAGAAATTCCTTCAGAGATTCTTCCAGGAATTCCTTCGAGGATTCCTCCAGCAATGTCTTCGGTAATTTCTCCAGGAATTGCTTCGGGGACTCCTCCACGAATTTCTTCGGGAAATCTTCCAGAAGTTCTTTCGGGGATTCCTCCCGGAATTTCATCGGGGATTCCACCAGGAATTTCATCGGGGATTCCACCAGGAATTACTTCGGAGATTAGTCCAGGAGTTCCTTTGGGAGACTCCTCCAAGAATTTCTTCGGGGATTTATCCAGAAATTCTTTCGGGATTCCTCCAGGAATTTCTTAGGGGATTCTTCCAGGAATTTTTTCAGGAATCCTTCGAGGATTCCTCCAGCAATGTCTTTGGAAATTCCTCCAGGTAGTCCTTCGGGGACTTCTCCAAGAATTTCTTCGGAGATTCTTCCAGAAATTCTTTCGGGGATTCCACCAGGAGTTGGTTCGGGGATTCCTCCAGGAACTTCCTTAGGAATTCCTCCAAGGTTTCCTTCAAGGATTCCTCCAGGAATTTTATCGGAGATTCCACCAGGAATTACTTCGGAGATTCCTCAAATTCTTTTCGGGGATTTCTCCAGGAATTTCTTCAGGGATTCCTCCAGGCATTTCTTCGGGGATTCTTCCAGTAATTTCCTTGGAAATTCCTCCAGGAATTCCTTCGAGGACTCCTTCAGGTACTTTTTGGACGATTCTACCAGGAATTGATTCTGGGATTCATCCAAGAATTCATTCGGAGACTCCGCCAAGAATTTCTTCGGGGATTAACACAGAAATTTTTTTGGGGTTCCTCCAGGAATTTCTTCGGGGATTCTCCCTGGAGTTCCTCCAGGAATTGCTTCGAGAATTCCTCCAGGAATTGCTTCGGGAATTTCTCCAAGAAATTATTCGGGAATTCTCCCTGGAGTTCCTCCAGGAATTGCTTCGAGAATTCCTCCAGGAATTGCTTCGGGAATTTCTCCAGGATTTGCTTCGCGAAATTCCTTAGAGGGTTCCTCCAAATATTCCTTTATTGATTGCTCCAGAAGTCATCCCTGAATGAATTCCTTGAGAATTCTCTGAGCAATTTTATCAATAAATCGCAGATGAAATTTCTTGAGTAACCGCTGCGAATTTTTTTGAGTAATCCCTGAAGGAAAGCCTTGAGGATGTTCTGATGTTCTTGAAGAATTCCTTGAGTAATGTGGGCTTCGTGGCCGAGTGGTTAGCGGCGGCAGTCGTTTAGGTGTCTCGTAAGCCTCGGACTGTGGGTTCGATTCCCGCTCCAGTCGGGGAAAACTTTTCGTCGAACGGAAAATTCTCCACTGGGCCACTGGGTGTTATATGTGTTGTCCGTTGTCGAATGTTTGTAATGTTCAGTCCGTAGAGGCCACAAGGTCGAAGACGGTGTAATTGTCTTTTTTTTTAATCCATGAGGAAATTTCTTAAGGTTTTTTTTGAGGATCCCTGCCGAAGTTGTATGATTAATTCTTAAGAGAATTTCTTATAAATTCTCTGAGAAAATTTCTCCACTGAAGGAACTCCTTGAAGTTTCTTTGAGGAAATTCTTATAATTCTGAGAGGTCTCTCTCTCTCTCTCTTCTTGGCGTAACGTCCTCACTGGGACAAAGCCTGCTTCTCAGCTTAGTGTTCAATGAGCACTTCCACAGTTTTTAACTGAGAGCTTCCTCTGCCAATGACCATTTTGCATGCGTATATCGTGTGGCAGGCACGAAGATACTCTATGCCCAAGGAAGTCAAGGAAATTTCCTTTACGAAAAGATCCTGGACCGACCGGGAATCGAACCCGTCACCCTCAGCATGGTCATGCTGAATACCCGTGCGTTTACCGCCTCGGCTATATGGGCCCTTAATTCTGAGAGGTATCTCAGGAAGAGTTCCCATAGGAGTTTCCGTTGGAATTCTGGAAGAAATTTCTGGGGAAATGCCTGGAAGAATTTCTAAAGGAATACCTAGAGGAACTTCCTTCCAAAAATTCTTCCCGACATTCATCCAGGATTTTCTTCAGAAATTTCTCTAGGAATTCCAACAAAAATTCCTTGAGAATTTTCTTCAGGAAATCCTTCAAAGGTTATTCCTGGAATTCTCACATTGTCAAAAGATGACAGAATTTCCTTCAAAAATTCCGAGGGGGGTTCCTCCGAGAACTCCGAAAGATATTCCTCTGGGAATTCCAACAGGGATTGCTACGGAAATTTCGTAACTCCTGAAAAAATCCCAGGAAAAGTTCCTGGTAGAATTTTCGAAAGTATTCCACGAGATATCCCTGGAGAAATGTCTGTAGGAATCCCCGAAGGATTTCCTGCAGGAATTCCAGGTGAAATCCTAAGAGGAATTCCTTCAAAAATCTCGGGAGGATTTCCTAGAGGAGTCCCGGAAGGAGTTCATGGAGGAATCACCAGAGAAAGCCCAAGAGGATTTCCTGGAGGATTTTATGAAACAATCTCTGGACCAATGCCTGGATGATTTTCTGGAGATCCTTGAAGTTGTTTATGGAGGAATCCCTATTAGAATCCATGGAGGATTTCTTGGACGAATCCCTGGAAATGTTCCCGGAGGAACTCCTGAGGGAATTCCCGAAGGAATCCCTGGAAGAATTATCGGAGAAATCCCTAAGGGAATTCCCGGAAGAATTCCTGGGTGAATTCCTGAAAAAAAAACCCCTGGGGAATTCCCGAAGGAATCCCTGGGGGATTTCCTGGAGAAATCCCTGGGGGAATTCCCGGAGGAATCCCTGGGGGAATTCCCGGAGGAATCCCTGGGGGAATTCCCGGAGGAATCCCTGGGGGAATTCCCGGAGGAATCCCTGGGGGAATTCCCGGAGGAATCCCTGAGGGAATTCCCGGAGGAATCCCTGGGGGAATTCCCGGAGGAATCCCTGGGGGAATTCCCGGAGGAATCCCTGGGGGAATTCCCGGAGGAATCCCTGGGGGAATTCCCGGAGGAATCCCTGGGGGAATTCCCGGAGGAATCCCTGGGGGAATTCCCGGAGGAATCCCTGAGGGAATTCCCGGAGGAATCCCTGGGGGAATTCCCGGAGGAATCCCTGGGGGAATTCCCGGAGGAATCCCTGGGGGAATTCCCGGAGGAATCCCTGGGGGAATTCCCGGAGGAATCCCTGGGGGAATTCCCGGAGGAATCCCTGGGGGAATTCCCGGAGGAATCCCTGGGGGAATTCCCGGAGGAATCCCTGGGGGAATTCCCGGAGGAATCCCTGGGGGAATTCCCGGAGGAATCCCTGGGGGAATTCCCGGAGGAATCCCTGGGGGAATTCCCGGAGGAATCCCTGGGGGAATTCCCGAAGGAATCCCTGGGGGAATTCCCGGAGGAATCCCTGGGGAAATTCCTAGAGGAATCCCCGGAGGAATTCTTGAAGGAATTCCTGGAGAAATCCCTGGAGGTATTTTTGAAGAGGTATTTTTGGAGCTATCTTTGAAGAAATTCCTGTAGGAATCCCAGGATAAATCCTTGGAGGTATTCTTGGAGGAATTCCTGGAGGAATCCCTGGAGGAATTTCTGAAGAAATCCCTGGATGAATTTCTGGCGAAACCCCTGGAGAAATCCCTGGAGGAATTTCTGGCGGAATCCTTGGAGAAATTTCTGGAGGAATTCCAGGGAATCCCTGGAGGAATTCCTGGAGGATCTCCTTGCGAAATCACTGGAGAAATTCCTGGAGGAATCTTTGAAGAAATTCCTGTAGGAATCCCAGGATAAATCCCTGGAGGTATTCTTGGAGGAATTCCTGGAGGAATCCCTGGAGGAATTTCTGGAGAAATCCCTGGATGAATTTCTGGCGGAATCCCTGGAGAAATTCCTGGAGGAATCCCAGGGAATTCCTGGAGGAATTTTTGGAGGAATCCCAGGATGAATCCCTGCATGTGTTCCTGAAGAATTCCCTGGAGGTATTTTGGGAGGAATCTTTGAAGAAATCCCTGCTGGAATCCTAGGATGAGTTCCTGGAGGAATCCCTGGAGGAATCTCTGCAGAAATCCCTGGAGAAATTCCTGGAGGAATTTTTGGGAATCCCTGGAGGAATTTTTGGAGGAGTCACAGAATGAATCCCTGGAAATGTTCCTGGAGGAATTCCTGGAGAAATCACTGAAGGTATTTTAGGAGGAATCTTTGAAGAAATTAGCAGGAATCTCTGGATAAATTTCCGCAGGAATCCTTGGGGGAATTCCGCAGGAGTCCCTGGGGGAATTCCCTTAGGAATCTTTGGGAGAATTCCCGGAGGAATCCATGGGGAAATCCCTGAAGGAATCCCTGAAATAATTTCTAAAGGAATTCCTGGAGATATCACGGATGAATTTCCTGGAAGAATTTCCCAAGGAATTTTTGGAGGAATCCCCGATTAAATTCCTGGAGGAATCCCCGACGAAATTCCTGGAGTAGTCCTCGAAGAAATTCCTAGAGAAATTCCCATAGGAATTCATGAAGGTATCTCTGAATAAATTCCTGAAGGAATCCACGAAAGCATTTCAAGAAGGAATTCCTGGAAAAATTATTGCGGATATTCCAGAAGAATTTCCAGAAAAATTCTCGTAGAAATTTCAGGAGAAATCCCCGTACAAATTTTTGGAGAAATTCCCGGAGGGATTTCCCTAGGAATTCTCGTAGAAATTCCCGGAGCAATTCTCGTAGGAATTCCCGTGGGATTTCTTGCAGGAACTTCAGGAGAAATCCCCGTTAAGGTTTTAAGAGGAATCTCCGTAAGAATTTTCATTGGAAGCCCCGGAGGAATTCTCATAGAAATTCCCAGAAAAAATCCCGGGTGTCTTTGTTGGAATTCCTAGAAAAGTTCTCGTAGGAATTCCTGGTGGAGTTCTCGTATGAATTCAAAGAGAAGAATTAGAAGAATTTATCTTGGAATTCCCCTTTGCATTCCCGGAATTTCCGGAGAAATTCTCCTTGGAACCCCCAGGGGAATTCGTTCTGAAACTTCTCGTAGGAATTTGCGTAGAAATTCCCGGAGCAACTCCCGTATACGGTTATTAGAAACTTTCATTGGGTTTCCTTTAGGAATTCATGGATTAATTTCCAGAGAATTCCTTTAAAAATGCCACCGTGAATTTTGAACCACAGAAAGAATTCTTACTAGAGAAATATCACAGGAAATTTGATCAGAAGGAATCCCTGAGGTAATCAAAGAAAAAAAACCTGCCTGAACTTCTCTAGCTAGTTCCCAAGGAACTCCGGGAGCAATTTTCTGAAGTTCTAGAGGAGTTCCCCGATGAAAAATTAAGGAAAATAACCAATCATTACGCCGGGCCGGGACCGTATAGGGCCCCGGTCATCAATTTCTTACATGCGATTACAATGGCGTGTTACACATCATACCGTGCCGGGGCTCGCCACCACCCGGCACGATCCCGGCCCGATGAAGTGAAAAGAGCGCTCAATCCTTCATTCCGGTTGAAACTTATGTTGGTGATGGAACCCTTTCAAAATTAAACCAGCATCGGCAAGATTTCAACAGCAGATTTTTGCAGCAGAAAGCTTTTGATTATGATTTACTCCTTTGGCTTATGCTCCAGCTGCAATACTACATTTCTGCTGCAATTTACGCTTGAATTTAGAAAGTTCTTGATACGGGAATAGTGAAAGAGGTGGAGCAGACTGGTAATGTCCAATTTTCCTAGGCAGACATTTCAGGATTGTGGTATCCGACGCGAACCATGTAATTCCACCAGACCGATCACGCAGCAGGAACAATCTGTTCTGCAAAAAAAAATGTAAATAAACACCAGCTGATTGGAATTGACACTTTTTCGAGCACACTCACATCCACTCAAAAAGTAGTACGAGAGAGAATGGCTGCGTGCTTGCTTCGATTAATCCTCTCTTGGAGCTTACCGATTGGAGTATTTAAATTTAATCTGGATTTTTTCAAATCGGTACTAAATCTCGTATCAACTGCGTTGGTGCTTATGACCATTAGAGGTGTCTGGCAATAATCCAACGTCGAGATGTCACATAGTGTTTCCTCCGTTGTTGATTCATAGGTACAAAATAGTAAATATAGAGCAATCAAGTAGTTAATTCTTGTAAAATTTTGTTATGTAGGAATATTCTTATTGGAATTTGGTTGAATGAGGGATCAATGCACTTTCACTTTCATTTTCATACACAAACTTTGCCCCGGATAAAAACACTTTTTCTTACCATAGATTCACTTGATACATACCTCATTCAATAGCCCGTAACTAATTTTCTATCGATAGCCTAATAGTTCTCCGCAAAAGTAACTCCAAACAGTAGTTTTCTCCATAAATTTCAAGTTTTCCAATAGTTTTTTTGTCCATCCGATGCAAAATCACTTGGTTTGTTTTGATTCTCCTTCACTTTTCCTTTCGTTTGACAATAGCCCGGCCAATCATCACTTTTGACATCAGCATTTGACAGATCCGTTTGACAGCTAATCTCTCTCAACGTCAGTTAACTCACAGCATCGCGTAGCATTTCATTTGGTCCAAACCCAGTACGGAGGGTTAGCCTAACATTAGCCTAATGTGAGACTAACTGGCCAGCATGTTAGGCTAACTTTTTGTCTCACTTTTGCCTAATGTTAGTCTAAAATTAGACAGATATGACACACTTTTGTTAGACATGTTGCAAATTCGAAACATGTTTGTTAGTCTAACATTAGACTAACGTTAGAGATGTTTTAGTATGGGCTGTTAGACGAATGTTAGGCATAGATTTAATGCTGCTTGTTTTCATTCCAGCTGTCATCCGAGCAAGAAGTGTGATTGTAGTAGTGAACTTTTATCGGCGTTCACTACTACAACCGTACTCTTGCCTCGAATGAAAGCTGGACGAAACATATTTGATAAAAAACTCGGAGCCCGTTTTAATTTTAATTTTAATTTTAATTTTATTTTAATTTTAATTTTAATTTTATTATTTTAATTTTAATTTTAATTTTAATTTGAATTTGAATTTGAATTTGAATTTGAATTTGAATTTGAATTTGAATTTGAATTTGAATTTGAATTTGAATTTGAATTTGAATTTGAATTTGAATTTGAATTTGAATTTGAATTTGAATTTGAATTTGAATTTGAATTTGAATTTGAATTTGAATTTGAATTTGAATTTGAATTTGAATTTGAATTTGAATTTGAATTTGAATTTGAATTTGAATTTGAATTTGAATTTGAATTTGAATTTGAATTTGAATTTGAATTTGAATTTGAATTTGAATTTGAATTTGAATTTGAATTTGAATTTGAATTTGAATTTGAATTTGAATTTGAATTTGAATTTGAATTTGAATTTGAATTTGAATTTGAATTTGAATTTGAATTTGAATTTGAATTTGAATTTGAATTTGAATTTGAATTTGAATTTGAATTTGAATTTGAATTTGAATTTGAATTTGAATTTGAATTTGAATTTGAATTTGAATTTGAATTTGAATTTGAATTTGAATTTGAATTTGAATTTGAATTTGAATTTGAATTTGAATTTGAATTTGAATTTGAATTTGAATTTGAATTTGAATTTGAATTTGAATTTGAATTTGAATTTGAATTTGAATTTGAATTTGAATTTGAATTTGAATTTGAATTTGAATTTGAATTTGAATTTGAATTTGAATTTGAATTTGAATTTGAATTTGAATTTGAATTTGAATTTGAATTTGAATTTGAATTTGAATTTGAATTTGAATTTGAATTTGAATTTGAATTTGAATTTGAATTTGAATTTGAATTTGAATTTGAATTTGAATTTGAATTTGAATTTGAATTTGAATTTGAATTTGAATTTGAATTTGAATTTGAATTTTAATTTTAATTTTAATTTTAATTTTAATTTTAATTTTAATTTTAATTTTAATTTTAATTTTAATTTTAATTTTAATTTTAATTTTAATTTTAATTTTAATTTTAATTTTAATTTTAATTTTAATTTTAATTTTAATTTTAATTTTAATTTTAATTTTAATTTTAATTTTAATTTTAATTTTAATTTTAATTTTAATTTTAATTTTAATTTTAATTTTAATTTTAATTTTAATTTTAATTTTAATTTTAATTTTAATTTTAATTTTAATTTTAATTTTAATTTTAATTTTAATTTTAATTTTAATTTTAATTTTAATTTTAATTTTAATTTTAATTTTAATTTTAATTTTAATTTTAATTTTAATTTTAATTTTAATTTTAATTTTAATTTTAATTTTAATTTTAATTTTAATTTTAATTTTAATTTTAATTTTAATTTTAATTTTAATTTTAATTTTAATTTTAATTTTAATTTTAATTTTAATTTTAATTTTAATTTTAATTTTAATTTTAATTTTAATTTTAATTTTAATTTTAATTTTAATTTTAATTTTAATTTTAATTTTAATTTTAATTTTAATTTTAATTTTAATTTTAATTTTAATTTTAATTTTAATTTTAATTTTAATTTTAATTTTAATTTTAATTTTAATTTTAATTTTAATTTTAATTTTAATTTTAATTTTAATTTTAATTTTAATTTTAATTTTAATTTTAATTTTAATTTTAATTTTAATTTTAATTTTAATTTTAATTTTAATTTTAATTTTAATTTTAATTTTAATTTTAATTTTAATTTTAATTTTAATTTTAATTTTAATTTTAATTTTAATTTTAATTTTAATTTTAATTTTAATTTTAATTTTAATTTTAATTTTAATTTTAATTTTAATTTTAATTTTAATTTTAATTTTAATTTTAATTTTAATTTTAATTTTAATTTTAATTTTAATTTTAATTTTAATTTTAATTTTAATTTTAATTTTAATTTTAATTTTAATTTTAATTTTAATTTTAATTTTAATTTTAATTTTAATTTTAATTTTAATTTTAATTTTAATTTTAATTTTAATTTTAATTTTAATTTTAATTTTAATTTTAATTTTAATTTTAATTTTAATTTTAATTTTAATTTTAATTTTAATTTTAATTTTAATTTTAATTTTAATTTTAATTTTAATTTTAATTTTAATTTTAATTTTAATTTTAATTTTAATTTTAATTTTAATTTTAATTTTAATTTTAATTTTAATTTTAATTTTAATTTTAATTTTAATTTTAATTTTAATTTTAATTTTAATTTTAATTTTAATTTTAATTTTAATTTTAATTTTAATTTTAATTTTAATTTTAATTTTAATTTTAATTTTAATTTTAATTTTAATTTTAATTTTAATTTTAATTTTAATTTTAATTTTAATTTTAATTTTAATTTTAATTTTAATTTTAATTTTAATTTTAATTTTAATTTTAATTTTAATTTTAATTTTAATTTTAATTTTAATTTTAATTTTAATTTTAATTTTAATTTTAATTTTAATTTTAATTTTAATTTTAATTTTAATTTTAATTTTAATTTTAATTTTAATTTTAATTTTAATTTTAATTTTAATTTTAATTTTAATTTTAATTTTAATTTTAATTTTAATTTTAATTTTAATTTTAATTTTAATTTTAATTTTAATTTTAATTTTAATTTTAATTTTAATTTTAATTTTAATTTTAATTTTAATTTTAATTTTAATTTTAATTTTAATTTTAATTTTAATTTTAATTTTAATTTTAATTTTAATTTTAATTTTAATTTTAATTTTAATTTTAATTTTAATTTTAATTTTAATTTTAATTTTAATTTTAATTTTAATTTTAATTTTAATTTTAATTTTAATTTTAATTTTAATTTTAATTTTAATTTTAATTTTAATTTTAATTTTAATTTTAATTTTAATTTTAATTTTAATTTTAATTTTAATTTTAATTTTAATTTTAATTTTAATTTTAATTTTAATTTTAATTTTAATTTTAATTTTAATTTTAATTTTAATTTTAATTTTAATTTTAATTTTAATTTTAATTTTAATTTTAATTTTAATTTTAATTTTAATTTTAATTTTAATTTTAATTTTAATTTTAATTTTGATTTTAATTTTAATTTTAATTTTAATTTTAATTTTAATTTTGATTTTAATTTTAATTTTAATTTTAATTTTAATTTTAATTTTAATTTTAATTTTAATTTTAATTTTAATTTTAATTTTAATTTTAATTTTAATTTTAATTTTAATTTTAATTTTAATTTAATTTTAATTTTAATTTTAATTCAATTTAATTAATTTAATTAATTGAAATTTAATTAAAATTTAATTGAAATTTAATTAGAATTTAATTAAAATATAATTTAAATTTAATTAAAATTTAATTAAAATTTGATTAAAATTTAATTAAAATTTAATTAAAATTTGATCAAAATTTAATTAAAATTTAATTAAAATTTAATTAAAATTTAATTAATATTTAATTAATATTTAATTTAAATTTAATTAAAATTTAATTAAAATTTAATTAAAATTTAATTAAAATTTAATTCAAAATTAATTAAAATTTAATTGAAATTAAATGAAAAATAAATCATATTAAAAATAAAATGACTCACCGACACGATGGAGTCAAACTTAACGGAATCGGTCACTGTTTTGGAGATAACTGGTTCCGGCGACGGTACGACGCGAACGAAACGGACTTCGTGGCCAGGAGCAGCGATGATTAACTGACGGTTTGGACAACGCAACGACGGAAGTGGTTCCTACGGGTTTAACTATTTGAGACGAGCAATTTTTTTCTTTTTCTCGACCGACGAACGCGATTTTTAAGCTGCCGCAACTAACAAAGTGTGTCTCCACTGCCATTTGCTCAACTGTCAATGATGCGCGAAAAAATCGAACATTCAGCATAAATTCGGGGTGCTGATTTATGCTCTCCAAAAATTTTCGATGAGCAACATAACTAACAAATGCCTAACATTGTCGAACGCCTAACTTCCTCCGTGCTGGGAAGTATGGTTGTGGCAAAATTAGTGTACAGTTTAGGTAATAATGTTCAGAACAGTACAGTCGGAACCCGCTCGTTGAGCCACAACCTCCACCCAACCAACGAAATCGATTCGCTAGTTGGGTGTGTGGGACAACAGAGTGGACCGACCGACAGACACGGACTCCCAACAGGCCAGCGGAATACAGTAGACGTTCGATAACTGCAACATGTTTACGTTTCACTTAGCGAACGAAAATCCGATAACTGCAACGCCTGACAGTGTCAACAAGCCGTCAATTGACGTAAAATGAATGAAAAATTCATTCGACTGTTCATTAGGGCTAACATGGCGCACTATTTTGACGTTTGGCGGTGCGATAACTGCAAATTTGTTGCACTTACCGGACTTGCAATTAAAAAGCATTGCAGTTAAACCGTTTGCACCGACCGAACGTTTACTGTACCGGAATCCTCCGGACAATGCGTTTCGGTGATACAAGGAAAAAACTTAACACGCGGGACCGACTACTTTTGCACACGTCTTTATTTGTTCGTATCTCGGGTACAGACTGATAGTTCGTTACGGTTAGCTTTCTCTCACTTGTGTTGCCAGATTGGCGGTGCAGTGACGGCGTTACTATAAACGTCGCCCCCACTTTATAGCTGACACTCCTCCTCGACGTCACGGAACCGGTTCAGCCCGTCCATCGGTGCTGACCAGCCCCATCGCTTCCACGAATCGCTGCTGCTTTACCGCGCCTAACGGTTTTGTTAAAATGTCCGCGGTCATCTCCTCCGACGGGCAGTATTGGAGAACCACCACGCCTTTATCGACCAGGTCCTTGGTGTAGTGCATCCTAGTGTCGATATGCTTCGACCTTCTTGACTTCCGATCGGTCTCCACGAACTCGATGCACCCACGGTTGTCTTCTAGAATGGTAGTAGGCTTCATCTGCCGCTCGCCTACTTCGTCCAGTAATTGTCTCAGCCAGACCAATTCACGGCACGCTTCCGATAGAGCCATATATTCGGCCTCCATGCTGGACAAGGAGACGCTGGTTTGTTTCCGGCTCGCCCAGCAAACTGTAGCCTTCCCCAGTTGAAATAGAAAGCCGGAATTCGACTTCCGGTCCGACGGGTCCCCACTCCAATCCGCGTCGCAATACCCGACGAGATTTAGCTGCTCATCCTTCGCGGGCGACAACTTCAACTTGTAGTTAGCGGTCTTCAACAAATATCGTACGACCCGTTTGAGTTCGACCCAGTCGGTCTCTGTGGGACTGCTGATCTGCCTGCTTAAGATGGACACGCTTGCGGCTATGTCCGGCCGTGTATTCACCGCTATATAAAGAAGGGCTCCCACCAGGCTGTGGTAGAGCTCGTTCGATTCCAGAGGCTGGCTGTTCTCCCGGCTGCGGTAATATCCAGGATCGAGAGGGATACTCGAACCTTTGGCGTCCTGTAAGCCGAACCGTTGCGCAACAACCTTGATGAACACGTTCTGATCCAGGCTGAAACATCCTTCTTCGTCTCGTGTCACTCTCACACCTAGAAATTGGTTAACTTCACCAAGTGACGTCAACGAAATCTTCTTCCGCAGCTCTCCTTCGACATTCTGAATCTCCTCCGGAGCCGTACTCGCCACAATCATGTCATCGACGTAAATGAGAAGGTAGATGACACCACCGTTGGCCAACTTCTTCACATAAAGGCATGGATCTGCTACCGATTGAGTGAAACCGAGTTCTTGTAGCATTGTACTGATCGTCTCGTTCCACACGCGTGCGGCCTGCTTGAGGCCGTACAGGCTCCGCTCGAGCCGGCACACGAACCTCTCCCTTCCACGAACGACGAATCCTTTTGGCTGTTGCATATACACCTCCTCCTTAAGCTTCCCGTGGAGGTAAGCACTCTTTACGTCGAGGTGGTGCACATGCATCTTCCTTTGACCGGCGACCGTCAAGAGAATCCTCAAAGTTGTCTGAGTCGCCACCGGAGCGAAGACGGCATCATAATCTACTCCGAACCTCTGAGAAAAGCCCCTTGCGACTAGCCGGGCTTTGAATCTGGAAATATTGCCGGCGCTGTCGTGCTTCTTCTTATACACCCACTTACAGCTGATTGGTGTACGTCCAGCGGGTAGTTCCACAAGCTTCCACGTTCGGTTTTTCATCAGCGACTGATATTCCTCCGTCATCGCCTCTTTCCACAAGCTCTGTTCGGATCCGGACACTGCTTCCTCGTAGGTCGCTGGCTCCTCCTGTGCCAGCATCGCCGCGTTGACGACGTAGTCCTCCAATCGCTTTGGCAACACGCCTCGGGTGCTCCGCTTCTGATCTGGTCCTGTCGCTTTCGTTTGGTCGGGCTGGTCCTGTTCATCATCCCAGTCGAAGTAAGCTTCTTCCTCAGAATCTTCCTGGTCCTGGGGCTGCCCTGGATTACCTGCTTCTGCATGCTCCTTCGATTTCCTGGATGAGCCATCTACCTCAACGAAATGCTGATCTTCAGTCGCTTGCTGACCGACCGGCGTAGGTATCTCCTCCTGAAGCTCAACAAACCGAGCATCGCGACTTATGGTGATCTCGTTTGTGTCCGTGTTCAAGAACCTGTACGCTTTCCTATCGCTGCAATAACCCACGAAAAGCAACTTCTTCGCTTTGCTATCCAGCTTCGACCGTTTAACATCGGGGATGTGAACAAATGCAGGGCAACCGAAAATCTTTAGGTGTGACAGCGACGGTTTCCTGCTGAACCACCTTTCGTAAGGCGTGCTATCCACGGCGCGGGATGGCAATCTATTTTGCAGGTACGCTGCCGTGGCCACCGCCTCCCCCCAGTATTTCTTGTCAAGACCTGCATCAAGAAGCATGCAGGTGGCCATTTCTTGGAGCGAGCGATTCTTACGCTCGGCCACTCCGTTCTGCTGGGGGGAGTAGGCCGTGGTGAACTGGGCCTGAATACCCTCCTGCTCATAATACCGCTTCAGTTCATGACCGGTGTACTCGCCCCCGCCATCAGATCTAATTACACATGGAGCCCGACCAAACATGTTCTTGACGTGCGCGACATATCTCTTAATACAATCAGCTACATCGCTCTTTCGCTTTAACAGACACAAGACAGTATATCTGCTATAATCATCAATGATTGTCATTAAATAGCGGGCACCCCCTGGCGTCACGTGTGCCATTGGGCCGCATACATCCGTATGTATAACGTCGAGAACACGTTGGGTCCGATTGGCCGCGATTTTAGGAAATGGAATTCTACATGATTTACCTTCAAGGCAAGGTTGACAAACCTGCCGGATCCCGCAATCCTGAATCTTGAAGTCCTTGGACAGCTCCTTCCTCTGGATCTCATCCAAAGCCGCCGGGTCCCGATGGCCAAGCCGGCGATGCCAGGTGTGCTGGCAATTCCGCAGGTGCCGAGCCTCCTTGCCCAGCCGAGCTTCCTCTGCAACCTTCAACGCGAACAGATTGCCGCGGGGTTCCGCAACAGCCACCACTTTACCTTGAGCTGACAAGATGTCACACCGTGAACCACTGAATTCCACTTTTAGTCCTCTCTTCACGAGTTTTCTCACTGATATGAGTCCACTGTCCAGTGAGGGCACGTATAGAACGTCCTTGAACGGAATGTCCACCATACAGTTCTCACCGTTCACACATTTCACTGTGCCTTCTCCAATTCCACCGGACATCGTCTCCGACCCGTCAGCAAGGACGACTTTCACTTTCACACTCGTGTCAAGTTTGTCGAAGAACGACTTATTGTTCGTCATGTGACTGGAACAGCCACTATCGACAATCCAAGGTCCACTACAACTCGTTCCAGCCACAAAACAAATAGCCGAATCACTTTCTTCGGCCTGCTTCGCCTTCGCACCACCGAACTTTGATTTCACATCGCGCTTCACATCACTACCGCTCGGTCCGCTCTGCGGCTGCTGCGGACAATTTCGGCGAAAATGTCCCGGTTTGCCGCACTGAAAACACACGCGCTCACTCTTCTTCTTCTTGTTGTTCATTTTCATCGCGTTTTCACTGGTGTCGCCCGAACGCTCTTGACGCCGCTGATGCTCATCTATCAACTTCTGCTTTACCAGCTCCATTGTCTGATCGGCATCCGGTCTGCCCTCCAGAGCGGTAACCAGACTGCCGTAAGACTCTGGCAAGCTGCGGTAGATCATGGCGATTTTGAGCGGCATCTCCATTTGCTGACCAGCACAGGCCAGCTTATCGAAAAGCTCCTCCAGTTCGTATAAATGCTTCTCGATATCACCCCCTTCGGCCATATTCAAGCTGCATATGCGACGAAGCAAGGCTACCCGTGACGTCATCGATGATTTCTCGTGGAAAACTCGCAGTTTGTTCCACGCTTCTTCTGCCGACGTCGCACCGCGCACTAGATTCAGCTGGCTGTCCTCGACGGCGAGAACAATCATCGCCAGCGCCTTTTCATCGCTCTTCGTCCAGTCATCGGTGACTGGCACTGGTGCTGCGTCTCTAATCACTTTCCACAGTTCTTCGCGCTTTAAGTACATTTCCATGCGCGTTTTCCACACGGCAAAATTGTGGTTGTTTAACCGAGCGAACAGAAATTTCTCACTCATTTTCTTCTCCGATCGACACTCGCGACGAGAACGAAAACACTCAGGCCCTTTCCACCTGCTTCGCTAGAAATTTCTCCCGGCCCCGAACACACCAGCAATCGAAACGCGCCCTCGAGTCACCTCCCAAACACACGCACACTATCGCAGCCGTGCGCTGCTCCGCAGCTCGAGTCAAATGCCACCGCCGAATGAGCTGTGCCGAACGAAACCAACGCCGCCGCCGCGCCGAAAACTTTTCGCGCACTAATGGCTTCCAAAAGCACTTTTCGTCCCGCAAAACACTTTTTCTTGCACACAATCTCTGGGCCCAAAACCTGTGGGACAACAGAGTGGACCGACCGACAGACACGGACTCCCAACAGGCCAGCGGAATACCGGAATCCTCCGGACAATGCGTTTCGGTGATACAAGGAAAAAACTTAACACGCGGGACCGACTACTTTTGCACACGTCTTTATTTGTTCGTATCTCGGGTACAGACTGATAGTTCGTTACGGTTAGCTTTCTCTCACTTGTGTTGCCAGATTGGCGGTGCAGTGACGGCGTTACTATAAACGTCGCCCCCACTTTATAGCTGACAGGGTGAAGTGACAGCAGCACAAGGGGCGTGCGCATTGTTTTTTTAAATCATGTTTAGGTTGGAAGCAAAGTGGAAAATTTTTCAATTTGTTTCACATTTAGAGCAAAATTGATACGTTTTGCAAGATACATATATGGCCAATGCGAGAAACATTTTATTTTCACCCAATTTTAGTCGGTGAAGTGAAAATATAGATGTTTATGAAACCACCCGGACCAAAAGCAAGCACAAAACGCTTTCAATGATCGACAAAATAAAGATTATCGATGTTTTGCATTTGTTTCGAAGTAATTGTACATATTCTTTTTTTTTTGAAGAAATATGAAATAGAAATTCTTTTCGATTATCAGTAAAGTTAAAGAAACCAAAAACTCATTAGTTCGCCCCTCGGAATTACAGATTGGTTGTCATTTTCAGTTTGACATTGAATTATGACATCCAGGTACTTTTTAGTTGGCTGACAGCTCAACTAACGGGGCCCCAACTAAAAAGTCACCCAACTATTAAGCCCCCAACCAGCGAGTCATGACTGTATCTGAAGTAAAAAGTAGTTTGAATGAATAGAAGGTCTCAGACATTTCTGAGGTTAATTGGATTAAAAAAAAAGACGCGTGATGATTGTGTGCTCAGACATTTCTGAGGTAAATTCGGTTTCGAATGATTAGAGTTCTCAGACTTTTCTGAGGTAAATTGGATTTGGTAGACTAGGTAATTATTATTATTGTTTTCTCAGGCACCCCTGAGGTTTCGGAAATTGCGGTGGCCTATTATTGTGCCGAACTGCGAACGGTCGCACTGATCGATTCCCGTATCTCGATATGCATGCGTTGGTGTTAGTGAGAACGGTCGTCCGTCAAATGACAACTGTGGTTGCGCCCTTAGACGTCAGTTGATTCTGTTCGCAAATTCGGCAAAATTCGTCAACGGTTTTTTTTTGTTTTTGTTTTCTCTTTGTTTTTTGAGTCATGTTTTGATTTTGTTCGTGAACTGCAGAAGTAGTGCCGCCGCGGAAGAGTAATTTCTTACTACCCGTAAAATCTTCGGAGTGTGGTCAATGCTTGGTTCAACGTATCTAGCAAGTCGAAAATGCTAGATCCGGAGTTAAAAGTAGAGGCTCAAGCTGCAATAACTAAACACAAATTTCTGTGGGGAAAGCGGTTAGTGATCCAGCGGAACCGGTGGGTGTGACCATGGAGTGGACGGAACAATAATGTTCGTTGCCATCGTACCGTTTGTGAAGAAGGAATGCGGAGGTGGACGAGAAGGACAAGGTCCGGTACCGTACGTGAGACGGTTACCTACAGGCCAAATTTTTATCAACCTATCAAAATACGACTATATGTCATAGATCCAGCATAAATGAAAGAACCTGCTCCGAAACTTGGCGATAGGCTCACCTCCGAAGCGAACCGGAACGAATGCAACAGAAATTGCCACGAGAAAAGTTTTTTTTTTAATAAAACAATTACAATTTTTTTAACGCGAGAAGCGAATTCCAAAAACAAATATTCAGCAAACGGAATCCGCCGTATGTTTACAAAGCGACTTTCAACAACCTTCTGAAAAATCACCACTCGAGGAAAAGCTGGTGTCCAGCTGGCCAGTAAGTATTCGAGTTTTGGGAAACGTCCGCGAATTCGAGAGGACTTTGGGTTTGGTTATGTAATAATGTTTAATGTATTCGGCTAATGATTATCATTTTATTTCCAGAGCAGCAAACCGGTGCGCTGGGGATCATCTGTCTGAAGGCCAACTACAGCTCGGATGCCCCCGTAATCTCCGGACTACGAATCCGGCCGAAATGAAACGCGGTACCGGTGGTCGATCGAGTGTCAACGGTGTTGCTACTGTTTTCGGCGCCAGCGGATTCTTGGGTCGCTACGTGTGCAACAAGTTGGGCAAGACGGGATCCTAGCTGATTATTCCCTATCGGGCTGATCACTACGAGGCCTTGCGGCTGAAAATGGTCGGGGATCTGGGCCAGGTCCTGTTTATTAATTATCATCTAAGCGATGAGGCTGTGAAGCATTCGATCTGAAGTCATCAATCTGGTTACTTTCGATTATGTCCAAGTTCAGGGCGCTAGGAGATTGACCCGTATCGCCAAGCAGGCCGGAGTGGAGAAGTTTATGCATCTGTAGAGCTTGAATTATACCCCGAATTCGACGCCGATTCTGACCAAAGAGGGCAGCAAGTTCCTCAAGACCACGTACCACGGAGAGATGGCGGTCCGCGAGGAATTTCCCGAGCCCGTTATCTTCCGCCCGGCGGACATCTACGGACGCTCATCTACGGCGCCGTCAAGGGCGAGAGGATCGTCAAGCGATTCACTGCTCTGGGTATCAACAACGCCATCAAACCTTCAGCAGATTAACTTAGAACTGGAATCGCTGCCAAATCGTCCGCTGTTCTTCATGGTTCTACGCAGAAATATCCAGCGAATGCAGTTCAGCTTGGCTCCACTTCTGGACCTCACAGAAGGATATTTTCGACATGGCGCCCCTTAACCCTTTCCTTCTCACGACTTTGAACGACTCTATGTCAAAAAGCCGTTTCTTTTTTATAAACATCAGCATAGTGGACCTGCAGTGCAAATTCTTCAACAGTTGTTTTTATTGTTGCGGTTGTTCAACGACGAACATTAAATATAGTAATATTAATTTACCTTACAATGAATTTTTAAATTTTAGAATTAGTTTCATTTCAGGTAGATGGAGGTATGGAGGCAAGAACGAATTGGTGCTGAATGTTATGGTGAAGGAGGGAGGAAAATTATGTAGAAAAACCGGCTGGTGTTGCCAGGAACGGGCGCAATGCAGTGCTGAGGAAGAGGCATCCGGATTTAAATACACTACTATCCTAGAATACGGTCTTAGGGAAGGCATGGCAATTGTAAGAAGCCGTTATGATCGATCCAGTGCTGTTCTTCGTAGTTAACCTGGAAGAAAATTATCGATAGCGGGCGAGATCTCCGATTACGAAAATTATCAAGATTATTCGTGCATCTCCTCCTTATTGCTTAAACCATAGATCCGGTGTGATCCTCTAAGCGCCACACCGTGATGCTGCTGCCTACACGTAGGTAAGAGACTATTTTTAGTTCTTTTATTTGACTACTAGATCCCAGTAATATTGTATAAACTTCATAAACAGAGTTAACCCTCGCACAATCATTCATCCTATAAGCTTGTTCCAAGGTTCCAGGCTTAGGTGTACACTACATTCTATGTGATGTACCGAAGTCTTGAGGGAGCTAAGGCGACTCTCCACGAAATGAATGTCAATGTAAATGTTGCTATCATAGCTCTATCACGACCTCAGTAAGCGCGTGCGACCCCTACTCTATTCGGCAAACTTTTAGCCAAAACCTCAAGGCAAAAGTCGTCCATGTACCGTTTCTTGATAAGGGAACGTCCATAAATTACGTCACGCAAAAATTGTCCATTTTCAACCCCCCTCCTCTCCCCACTATGTCACACTTTTTGTATGAGACATCTGAAATTTTTGTATGGGTTGTCACACTTCGCCGAACCCCCCTTCCCCCTCAAAGCGTGACGTAATTTATGGACGTTCCCTAACACGCTTTTGTGCTGAGAAAACTGGAAGTAAGTGTAACTCTTTGAAAGTGAATGTTCCTGTCCCTGTCCCTGGGTTAGGTGTACAAAGCCCATGATCGCATATCAGTCATATATTTGCTGGGTTTCCTATTCATATGGGACAGTTATGCGATCATAGGCAGTACACTAGATTCTATGTGATGCACAATATTAATGGAATGCATTCTCGTGTGGTTTTTTTGCATCCTAAGCTTATTCCAGGCTTAGGTCTAGGGGACCCTGGGGCAAGAAGGACACTTTTTGATTTCGCTATGAAACGTAATATTTATTGATTGATTTTTGTCTTTATTTAAGAGACTTTCAGCCCCTGGCTGGCCGAAACGTAATATTATAGACATGATCAATGACTGTTGAACCTTCTCTACAGTCTTAGAATGTAATATTCATTATATTTTGCATTGAAAGTCCTGAATTACTGACTGTCTTTTCAATTTTAGATCGATATCCAGTAAAGTTCCTTCTACCAACTTTGCTGCCTTCTCGTGCACAAGATAAAAAAATTATTGGCATGTGATAACAGCCAACAGAAAAGAGAAAAGGTAATCTCTTAAAAGGTTTTTCTGAAAGTAAAGTTGTTCACTCTTGATTACATTTGTTTACCATTAGAGTCAAGCTTTTATAATTGTATTGTTAGAGCAACCTTTGCTAGTTTGTACATTGCATTTATTCAGTTTTTGCAGTGTTGAATTGGCACGGTAAAGGCTGGGTATGCTGCGCAATCCAGATCCCATTGTGATCCACTAGCCTCTGCCCAGCAACTCCTATCCCTACCTCCACGCGGTACCGGCCTGAAACTATGAGCAACCTTAGGGAAGATCGGGTAACCAACCCCGGTGAGAACTTTGGTCGTAGTCTGACAGGGAAGGGGGGGTTTGCTTCGGCAAACCTGAGCGTCTGTTCTCCAGGAGGAGCGGCTCACAACAGCGTCTGATCCCCATGTCAGGGGCGGCTGATCTACGTCCGAGTGCCAAGGAAGGACTCTAAGACACATTCCACGCGTTACTGTGAGGGAGTGTTCAACCTCAAAGGAAGCGAAGGATTTCCTCTTTATTGCCGTCGAGCAGATACAGAATTTCCGTACCTCAAAAACTCTCACGACAATAACCATCAAGGTCAGTGGCCTCCTCCAAAAGGGACTGGCTACCCGAAGAGCTTCACTGATTGTTCCCTGATGGGTTAATCCTCCTCCAAAAGGGACTGGTTACCCGAAGAGGATTAAGGTTGAACTTCTCTACCAAAAGGGACTGGTTACCCGAAGAGATCCACTCTGTGGCTAGTTCTAAAACAAAATTCTCCTCCAAAAGGGACTGGTTACCCGAAGAGAATTAGGTGGTTTCGGATATTTCAAAACAAAGAGTCTGACTTGACTCGTACTAGAATCTACCGCGAATGCTTTATTCATGAAACGGGGTCCCCTTATATACCCTCGTCCAGATCTCTCCAGACATTTTCGCACCCTCTTTTTAACATGTTTTTTCCTGATCCTGTGGAAAACTATTCCATTTGTATATGTGCCGTCCAGAAAGTATGCTCATCCTTTTCACATCATTAATTTGCCATGATCGATCAAGATTCTAACTTGCATACATATAATCCTGCTATAAACCTTCCAAGCAAATCTTGCTTACAATTAATTTAGCCGAGTTGAGAATCTTTTCAGCAATTAAGCCTCTGCAATAGATTAGAGTTTTCCTGGATTAACTCTTAGTGGTGAGCATGGATAGTTGCATACAATTGTAATCCTAGCGGTGCTTGTCTGGTTTAATAGGGTTTCACAATATTGCTTAATCATAGTGCTTATGTATAAGTGGCAAGTCTTTATCTGACTGCGCAATATCAAATTCGATCGCATAATTCATCTCACGCATGCGTATTACCGGAGATGCCTACATGAATCGATCTAATTTCTGTACTACCACACATCTAGAATTCTTGCATCATACGGATCATGAATGAACCTGAATATGAAAACGCGTAGTAAAGATCATGATTGATCCTGAATATGAAAACGTTTTCATTCAATACAACTTGATCATTCATTCCCTATAATGTTCTGAATGTATGCGATCTGCGTATCATACGCTTAATAATTGACATTGACATTGATCTTGCGCTAGAGTTCCATTGCCAAGCATAACCGTAGTAGCATCAGGGAAGTGGAAAGCAAATGATTTGTTTATAAATATGTGCTCTGGACTAATCGTTTACTACGCGCGGTTTGTTCCGCGCTGGATTATGTGTTTATCCAAAACAGTCTCTTCCATAACGCTACGCGATCAAAGCATAATGGTGATAACGTTTGGTGGAACGTTGGCTCGTTTCCAATCGATTCAGATTGATTTTTGCACATTGGAATTTACACCGGTCTACATGAATTTGTGACCAACGCGATTCATCAAACGTTATTTTTACAATTATTATGTTCCTTATTATTATAAATCATTATAATAGGAATATTTGTGTGGCACTTCTCTTGCCATTACTATAATCAAGTGAAGAGTGAGCGTTGAATACATTGTGCTTACAATAGATAAATGAGACTTTGACCAAACCATCGACGTGGCGACACGTTACGTTTTGGGCGAGAATCAAACTTTTGCTTCCAAAAACTGTTATGTTATTAAATACATGCTAACCAGCATATCAAACGATCAGATTTGAATAGAAGATTCATTTTATGCTTTTCAATTGGAAATTGGACCTTTGTACTTCGAGAGAAATCAAGAAATACAGCGTAACGGGACACCATCGCAAAAAATGACGATTTTTGACCGAACGACAAGAAATTTGCTACTTTTTAGAAGCAGTTTCTAAAGTTTCAGGTACTTTCCGAAAAATATAAGCAATTATCTTCATTTTAATGCAAAAAGAATCAAAATCGACAGCAAGAGCTCGGAAATATTGTTCAATGAAGTTCAAAAATCGCGGTGTAGAAGTGCGTGGAATGTGTCCTAAGCTCAACTGTGCACTATGGTCCTCCGGAAAGTAGGGGGTTGGTGTCAGGCCCTACGAGCCAGCCGTAAAAAACCATTGTAACGGTAAATCAGCAACAGAATAATACGAACCGAGACCAACAGCAACTACCCCAGCGAACAAAAAGGACTTGCGATTGGAAACTCGGTACGTGGAACTGCCGATCTCTCAACTTCATTGGGAGCACCCGCATACTCGCCGATCTACTGAAGGACCGCGGGTTCGGCATCGTAGCGCTGCAGGAGGTGTGTTGGACAGGACCCATGGTGCGAACGTTTAGAGGTAATCATACCATCTACCAGAGCTGCGGCAACACACGCGAGCTGGGAACAGCTTTCATCGTGATGGGTGATATGCAGAGGCGCGTGATCGGTTGGTGGCCGATCGACGAAAGAATGTGCAGGTTGAGGATCAAGGGCCGATTCTTCAACTTCAGCATAATAAACGTGCACAGCCCACACTCCGGAAGTACTGATGATGACAAGGACGCATTTTACGCGCAGCTCGAATGCGAGTACGACCGCTGCCCAAGCCACGACGTCAAGATCATCATAGGAGATTTGAACGCTCAAGTAGGCCAGCAGGGGGAATTCAGACCGACGATTGGTAAGTTCAGCGCCCACAAGCAAACGAACGAAAACGGCCTACGACTCATTGATTTCGCCGTCTCCAAAAATATGGCCATACGTAGCACCTTTTTCCAACACAGGCTCCCTTATCGTTACACCTGGAGATCACCACAGCAGACGGAATCTCAAATCGACCATCTGATTGACGGACGGCACTTTTCCGACATAATCGACGTCAGGACCTATCGTGGCGCCAACATCGACTCCGACCACTCTCTGGTGATGGTCAAACTGCGCCCAAAACTCTCCGTCATCAATGTACGGTACCGGCGACCGCCACGGTACAACCTAGAGCGACTGAAGCAACCGGATGTCGCCTCAGCATACGCGCAAAATCTCGAAGCCGCCTTGCCAGACGAGGGCGAGCTCGATGATAAATGGCATCCTATAGTTATACTACTACATCGTACTAATCATCGACCATCAGATACTCTGATATCCACTTATCCGCGAGCGGTAATGGCGGCGGCGGGCATGTCCAACCGGTTCAGATTTTGACGTTTCTTGGGGGAAAGTCAAAACAATTTCGTTCTCCTCCTCACCCCTTCACCTACCGTTTGATGCCGCCAACCGATTGCGATCCCCACGAAATGTCAAAATTCGAATCGGTTTTTTGTGCCCGCCGCCGCCATTACCGCTCGCGGATAAGTGGATATCCTTTGGTAAAGGCAACCTGAAAGTAATCCTATTGTTTTGTCGTTTCGTATATCTGTAACTTTGGAAGTAGTGAACAGAACTCAATCAATTCAATACAAATCAAAATTCCCGTAAATTCATGTTGGTTGCCAAAATTTCAACCAAATCGGCCATATCGACACATTTGGCCATTTTGTACACGGTCAGAAAATTCACTCATTTTGGAGCTAAAGTGGGACAACTCAAAAATGAGTAAATTTTATTTCCAGCGATAGCGCTGGCCCAAGTGCGAAAATCTCATCAGTTTAAGTTGTATAATATTCTTGCTGATGTGAAGAATATTATACAGCTTAACCCTCTACTTCCCATGGTTGCTCTAGAGCACCATCGATTTTCGACGAACTCGAGACAAACGGAATTAGATGAATATGATGCAATAGTTTTTAAAATATGATTGTATTCTTATTAGGTAAACCCAACTCCCAACTACTTGTTTCAATAGTGGAACTATTGATAAACAATCAAAATACTATTGATTTACAACTAAAATTTTTTATGTTGATTTCGAAAAATTTGGCCAGTTTGCAATAACTTTTGTTCAAGCACTTTTTTCGGAAACGCTTTCTTGGCATAGAAATTATCGTTTAAAGTCGTGGGAAGGAAAGGGTTAAACTGTTTGGATTTTTGCACTTGGGCTAGCGCTATCGCTGGAAATGCAATTTACTCATTTTTTTGAGCTGTTCCAGTTTAGCTCAGTTTTGTGTGAATCTTACTCATTTTAGAGTAACTTTTTCTTAGCATTAGCATTAGCATTTAGCATTAAGCGAGTCGCACAAATTCGTAGGTGGTACAGTCCTAGACCGCTGTTATGAGGGTTGTCTCCTTCCCGTCCGAACCAAAGCACAAAGATTTGGGACTAATCTCTGACTCTTAGACAAGACTGACGCAATCCTCCAATGGTCGAGCACTGTCCTGGCCACGTCCTTGCGACTGCTGAGGAATGGGAAAGGATGATTAGTTTTGGGCACCTATGAAAAATGTAGACAACTCTACGATCTCTCAGGCCTAGGTGTCACGGGAATTTGGGTGTTGTTAGTGGAAGGGTAAACTCCAAAGGATACGCTTGGTCAACGTTCATGCACACCATTGTTAGACTGCTTCGAATCAGTTGTCTGCCCAATTCATCCTATTTTCCTCGTCATCTTATCAGAGTGTTACGTATGTTTGTCTGTGCTGTATATATAAATGCAATGGCATACGTAGGACCAAGGATGGAAGAAAATCACTTCTAACGATAAATGATACACCATACGAACAATCAAAGATAGTCGTTGCTCTTGCGGTAGCATGATGCGACACCCTCGCGCTGTGCTCGTATCACAGAGCAATCAAACATCTGATGCACGCTTTATCGCGGGATCTATCGTTATCGGATCATGTTACAAGTCGCGATAAACTTTATTCATCACAATTATGACCACTTTTGCACCCGGAACCAAAATTCATGATCTGGAATACTACATTCAAATGCAGATCGTGAAGCTTCAGCAATAAGAATGCACAAAAAGTGACCGAAAATCGAAATTTATCATTTCGACTTCATGATAACGATCGCATCGCGGCCGCACATGCCGAGCGATTCATTATTCGCGGAGCATGGGTTGTTATGAATGCTTGACGACAAAATTCTATCGTTGTTGCTATGATCGCGCGATGCCCTCAAACAGCGACACATTTGGGATCCTATCATGATCACTAGATTTCCATCCTTGCGTAGGACCACGCATAACTCGTGAACGAAACGTGTTGAACGGAGACAGCTAGTTCAACATATTTTTGAAATATATCGATGCTGAATCCATTTGAAAATCCAAACCTGGCAATTTAAACAAACACGTTTCATATTTTTTTTATCAAGTGTCGATAATCTTTCAATTATATCGCTATACAAACTACAAAAAACAAATCCGCGCCAAATCCGCGCGAGGGCCAAATTCCATGGGTAAATCCGCGCCAAATCCGCGAAAATCGCGAAATCCGCGAAATTCGCAAAATCCGCGAAATTCGCAAAATCCGCGCTGTTGTAACAACCCTGGATGTTGAACAAATAAATGCATGCATGCAGTGTTGAATTATTGAATTAACGTATGGTATGTGGGGGCAAGATGGGCCAGGGGGCAAGATGGGTCAGTACCGTTTTCAACCGTACTATATATTTTGTAAATCTTCCAATAATTTTCCCAGATGAACGAAGTGGATACACAAAAAAGTGATATATTGTTTTAAAAATTCTTTACGTTCCTTGCACAGAAAAAAATAAAATATTTTTTCGTTATACTCCTTATGCTATACATTCCATATAACTACGTGTATTGTGTAGACGGGGCAAGATGGGTCACCCTAATTTTTCGGTATGTTTGCAAAGTTTTTGAAAATGTTTTATTCTTCATTGAAAGGCTATTCTGTGACCTACATTATCGAAGCAATTAGAGCACTGAGAGTTTGTGAAACTATTTTAGAAATTTTCCTACAAAAAATATAAGTTTTCAAAGTCCGTTCATGACTACCTGAACAAAAATCTTCTAGTTCTGAGAATAATCTACCGATATATTTCAACACTTTTTTCATGTAATCTGTACGTCTGTGAAGCTTAGATGTATAGAGAAAAAATAGAAGATATAGTATTTTTTGTTGGAGAAAAATCGAGTTTTCTGATAGCTGACCCATCTTGCCCCCGTAAAAATGAGGTGAGGCAAGATGGGTCATGTTTTGAAAATTGCTTGTCAAGAAGCAGGGTTCAAATTTTATGACCTTTCTATACTTTTATATCATAGCTGACTAGTGTATCTGAGAGTCGTGGTAGAATACAGAGAAATGCGATTTATCCCAGGTAACCACTAAGCACTGTCATAAGCGGTCTAAAGGTCATTCAGCAGCTTCTCCGTATCATTAGGCTCTGTATGTGAATTTCAAATGCTCACAGGCATTATAAATTGTAAGCACTAAAATAAGCCGTATATTAGTATATTACGCTACACTGTAGTGCTTGCAAACCCAGAGCCTGTGAGCCGAATTAGAAGACTGACAGTGCTGTTAAAAGGCTTGGCGTACATGACGTTTATATCAATCAGAGCTTTGAAGCAAAACAAAACTGAACTGTCGGAGAACAATGAAATATCATCGGGACTTTTGTACGATAGATTGGGTGTTGGATGATTATCGTCATCTCGCCACTATAAACCACAAATTAATGTACAGCTGCTTCCTCGATCATCTATTACGAATGCATAACCTGTGCAGCTGTAATCGGTTTACCCGAGCTTTAACCTACAGATGAATACCAAAAGTAGTCGACGAGCCGCATTTTGATTCCTCCTGTTATGAAACCTCGTCAACCTTCCAAACTTCCCTAGCTGCATCTCCCGCAGAACCGCCATCCATAAAACCATCTCCCCGACCATTTCATACATTTCGTATGCGGCCACTTTGTGCCCGATTCAACATCCGACCATCGGATCATTCCAAACATTTCGGTTCGGAACATCAATGCTGTCCCAACTTGTTGCCTCCTTTTCCTCAAATACGGTACTGAGCTAACCGATCTCACGCTGCATCAATGGATCAGATGGAAAACGTGACGAAATAAACTTGAAAACAGCAAGCCCGAAGATTATCAGTTCGAATCTGGATCAGCAGGCCGTAAAAATCGAAGAAAAAATAGACTTCGATGGAAAGGCATCCGGAGCAAAACATAAAAAAGATAAATAACTTTTTTTTTTCTTTTTTCTTAACTCACTTTTGACAGCTCTTTCACCAGAGACTCGGTACGCAGATTGAAGCTGGCCGTATATCAGCCGAATATTTCGCCAAAAGTGGCTTTTTAGCAGATCTATTATAGGATGTAGTTCTGAAAAGCTCTGTTGGCAATGTTCTTCATATGAATATAGAACCAACTTGGTGCCAATTTTTACGGCTTAGTGGTTACTTGGGATATTCAGACAGTTATAGGGGTCCATTTCTTAGGTGACCCATCCTGCCCCCAGATTCTTCCTGGGATTTCTTCAAACACTCCATAATTTCTTTGGGGATTTATCCAGGAAATCATCCGCAGATTCCATCAGATATTCCTCCAGATAAACCTTCAGGTAGAACTGTAAGGATTCCTCCAGAGATTCTTCCAAGAATTACTCGAGGAACTTTTGTAGAAAATCCTGGAGGAAGTCTTGAATGAATCTCAAAAGGATTTCTTGGAAGAATATCGTAAGAAATTGCGGGATAAATCCCTGGAGGAACTCCTGGACTAATATAATGGGAAATTCTGAAGAAATCTCTTTGGTATTCTCAGAGAAACCATATAGAAACTCATGGAGTATTTCGTGGAAGAAGCCCTCGGCAAATTCCTGGGGAAATCTCCAGATGAATTCCTTAAGAAATCCTGGATGAATTTTGGAGGTTTCCTTGCGAGATTCCTTGAAGGATTTCATGGAGCAATCCCTAGGGAAATCTCTGAAAGAGTCTCTAGATAAGTTCCTGAATAAATTCCCGTTGGAGCTCCTAGAGAAATTTCTGCAGAAATCTCTGAATTTTTTTTTGGAGGAATCCCTGATGAAATTCCTGGTGAAATCTCTGAAAAATAAAATCCTGGAGGAATCCATGAAGAAATACTTGAAGGCCTGAAGGAATATTTAGATTAATTCCTGAAGAAAACCTTGGAGGAATTCTTAGAGGATACCCTGGAGTGATCCCTAGAGAATGGTTTCCCATACTGTTGGTCGCGACCCCCCAGGGAGTCGCCGGCCTTCATCCAGGGGGTCGCAAGGGACAGTTGAATATTTTATTGTAACAGACAACAAATGAGAGAATTTTTGTGGTGGTACGCTTGCTGGCCAAAGGAGGTCGCGCACCTGAAAGTTTGGGAACCTATGCCCTAGAGGATTTTCTGATGCAATCTTTTGATGAATTCCTGGAGGATTCACTGTAGTGGTTCTTGGAGAAATCCTTGGTTGGAATAAGGATGAAATTCCTGAAGAAATCTCTGGAGAAGTTTTTTTGGTAGCATCCCTAGAGGATTTATTAGAGGAATCCCAGAACTCCTGAAAAAAAATCCTAGAGGAACTGCTACCCGAGGAACCCTCGGAGGATTTTTTGTAGAGGTGGGAATCCTAAAAAAACCTTCAGAAATCGCTATATGAATTTCTGGAAGAATCCTTTGAAGATTCTCTTGATGATTTCCAGGTGGAATCCTGAAAACTACAATATCAATATCTTTTAAACGCAAATCAGAAACCAAAAATTGGTTCAAAAGTTACACTTTTTGTAAAAAAAAAGGTATGAACAAAATTGATTGTTTAACACCCTATCATAAAAGTGGTCTCCTTTTTGTCGAAAAAGAACTAACTACAATCCCACCAAGTGTTACGACATTCGGAGTTGAACTACAGTCGGAATACGTTATACACGATGCCTCCCGCTTTACGTCCACCGCATTTTCTCAGCTGCCTTACATACGATTGATATATTTTTGTGTGTAGTTGCGAAATAAGCTTACTCTATTCTAAAAATCAACTGGATCGGTCGAAAGACAACACAGAAATTGAGGTGGGTGTCAACCGGGAAGTAGGTGTGTGCAGAGTTAATTTTTCCACGTACCACATATTGCGAAGAACTGATATGCTTTTGCAGTGCAAATGCTCAAAACATGATATGTAGTGAATAAATATGGAAATCCGCGATTGAATTCATCAACATTTTGACCATTTTTAGAGCAATTTGAGCCACGTTAAAATTTCATCATGGTGCATTTACCTGCATTATTTCCATCGACTGTGGTTTAGGGGAGCACCAGAGCAAACTCTATGGTCGAATACCGGGCTTCTCAATTCACTTCCCCAATTAACTCTTGGATCGACTGCCTGTTTTCGGTGGAAACTTGGTTCTATGGCCATTCTTTTATATTTATGGAACTGAAAGTTCACAAATAACTATTATTCACATACCATGCAAAACCACTGTAAATGTCAGCTTTGCTTTGCTTGAACGCCCGTTCTTGCACACAATATAGGAACTTTCAGAGACTCAAAGTTGGAAGAGGGTGTATTGTCAATTGCCAAAAACGATTTCTAAACACGGCACTCTAGATCACTTTTAACGTGTTTGTGGGCAGCTCCGAAGGGACGTCCCCGCAAAGTCATCTGTATGGGAGCCCCCCGTTCCAGAGACCGGATAGGTCCCGCACCAAGCTAAGAACCTTTCCCGGTCCCAAGATTACTCACATACAAAATTTCACACCGATCGGTTCAGTAGTTTCTGAATGCATAGCGGTCAGACAGACAGACAGACAGACGGAAATTCATTTTTATATATATAGATAGATAGATAAATATATTTTTTGTGATTTTATAAATAATTGTCAAATATAATGGTGTTTCTCATAAATTTCAGCTAGCCACCAGTAAAAAAAAATGTCGATAGCGCTTCGCAGTTTCCCACTTCGAATATAAGTCGTAGAGATATCCTTCCATGGCTACACCATTTCACTGGAATAGATAACAATCTCGTCCAGGATCTCGTCAAAGAAGCAATGTTGGGGAATTGTGACCAGGGCAGAAGATGCCAATATAGGATGAGAAGTGGCAGTCAGAGAAATAACCAAGCTGAGCACAGTAAATATTCCGCTCGGGTTTCAACCAGGACAATAAACACTGTGCAATAACCCATCTCCCGTAAAAGATTCCCACAACAGACACGCGGAATGAGGACCAGAAGTACATCAATGTTCTAAATTTGTTTTCTAAATATCTAATTATCTAATTCTAAATTTATGCTACTCAGTGTTTAGGTTTATCAAATAAAAAAATAGTTAATATTTATTTGCAAAATATAAAAATTACTTTTATTTTAATTAAAAAAAATAAACCAAACGGTAATTTCAACCGGTAACTTTGTCTTTTCAACCGACCACATTAGTTTTTTCAAACAGTAATTTATTAGGGAAAACGTAAAGAACGTCAGCTGAATTAACTATTCACGAAAACGGTTGTTTTCCCAGCTGTCAAAATGAAACAACCATCCTATGGGTTATTACCAGCCCAGTGGCAGGCAGGCATTGTTGTCAACATCTCTTTTGTTATAATGGCCCCAAAATGTGTTAATCAAACGAAGATGGGCCCCTGATATCTGAACTGCCACTCCATGTTATTGATATAGGCATGTGAAAGGCGTGGTACCCGCACCGCCTAAATAAACCACCAAGCAGAGTTTGAAATTTTAATTTTCAATGAATGAAATTCAACGTGAATTTTGAAAATTCTCAACAGAGGGATCAAAATAAAATTCATTTTGGTAAATTAATTTTTTCACCTATTCATTCATATTTCTGTCACTGAAAATTTTCACTGAGAAATAAAACTGGACCGTAACTCCCGATTATACTTCCAATCACCTCAAAACTTGTGTATAGTAGTTAATTAGAATATTAATTATGCTATCTATTTGTCCACTGAGTCGGATTGTGCGTCTGTTAACAGAAATTGGACATTTTAGGACGTGCGAAAAAATATTCGTGACAGAGAATTGAATGAAAAAAGAGAGGCATTCAGCTGACAATGAATGTGGCCAAACGCGAATGAAAAAATGAGAATGTCAATCTTCACTTTCAATCTTCGATTTTTTTACTCTCTGCCACCAAGGCCGAACACAAGCGAAAAGCGGCGCCGCCACTGTTGAACCACGACTATACCAGCATGTATAATCGCAATTAAGCAATCGTAGATTCATTCCCCACTCCTACTCAGCCCTAACGATCCATAGCAATGCTTGTCAATATATTCACCCCAAACACGCAACCCCCACAACCCAACAGTATGGTCACTTGAGTATCCCTGGGGATTTTGATTACATGATGGTCAGGGATCACAGCCATCAAAACGTTCCACACTTTACGAGGGCTTGCGACCTGTAGCCATGATGATTTCCGCTATGGGAAACCATGATGGCTAGCGGTGTTCAAAACAATTTTTGTTTGAAATAAACTCTCAAAAATCTAGGTGGTAATATAGTTGCCACTGCCCGTTTACCCCAAAAACGAGCTTTTGAGGTGGCAATATATATATGTGCTCATTCTGCGAATGGAGTGACGTGAGAAAAGTCGGAGTCGTATATCGAGGTGAGAAATCTCGACTCGAATGAAGTGACTCTCCATTTGATTTACACGGCGAGTCACTTCATTCGAGAGTGGATTCCTCATCTCGATATACGACTCCGACTTTTCTCACGTCACTCCATTCGCAGAATGAGCACAATAGTTGCCACTGCCTGTTTAGGCCATCAGCGCTGGTGGCAATATTCTTGCCACTGCCCACTTGACTCGACTCGAGTCAAGTCAAGTACGAGACACTGAAGACGACCTTACAGTTGAGGTCCAAACACGTATCTGTCAAAAGATGCAAATTCTTATGGCCAATTTCTTCACCCTGGCTTAAGCGTTAAACCAGGCTCAACTATATGGGTAAGCCTGGCTTACCGGTTAAGCCGAGGTGAAGAAATCGACCCTTAGTGGAATTAAAAGGAACAGAACTTAAGGAGAAACATCAGAGGATATAATTATGGTTGCCACAATGGCCGACTTGGACCCCTACTCACGTTTTCAAGAGCACTAATCTTCCAAATTCGTAAACAAATGCGCTCGATTTAGAAAAGCTTGATTTTGAAACAACTTTGTCAAAGACCGCAAAGTGACCTGACGCCTATTGCAGTTTTCTCATTTTTCGCTTAATAACGGTCTAGGGCAGGGGTTTTCAGATCGTGCACCGCGGTGCACTTGGTGCACCGCTTAGCCATGACAAGTGCACCATGACACTTCAGAAAATTCTTGTATATTCAAATTGATTACCTGTTTAATAAAAAGTACTTCGAAATCATTAGACTGAAGCGTCTATGGCTAAACTATTGAAAGGTGCTCCAATGGATTGAGAGTAAATTTATTCCCACGCCAGCCTGAAGCCATAAAAAATCCGCGAAGAATCATGGAGGAAGTCTTCAAAAACTCACCTCCTAAGTATTATATGTTTTCCACGAACTTACAAGCACCCTACAAGGAATTTTCAATGAATTCGTTTAATAACTAAAATAACTAATATTTCTGAGGCCTTGCCTAATACCAGAGAAGGAATCTTTCACTGCTCCAAAAATCGGTTGACCTGGAAATCTATTGGCAACATTTTTATGATTTTCAAAGGAACTTCGCCAGAATTGACAAGAGGGTTCGGAGTGAATTTATCAAAAATCTTGGCAATAATATGCCAAAGTTCTGAAAATGAAACTTCCAAGTGTCTTGCAAGAAATTTTTCAGAAATCCAGTTAAAGTCTTGGGAAAACATGAATCAAAAATTATACAGGGGTCATCAAAAACCGAGGTTCTCATTATGATTCCTTGAAAACAAAATGCCACTAACTTGAGGAGAGGAATTATACTGGGAAACTTTTCTGGATTTCATTCAGCGTTCATAAAGATCTTGTTTGATTTCTTAGAAATATTCTCAGCAGTTAGAGGCGAACCAGCGGCCAGGCTGAAAGCCTATCAAATACAGACACAAAAAAAAATATATTCTCAGCAAAAAATATTCCAAGTCGATCGAATAGCTTTGCCACTTCACTATGCTCCGATAATGGAAAAGTCAGTGTCGAAAAATATATTGACGACGAGTGTATGCACCTGAAGTCGCTACGAAAAATATGAGTTCTTTTTACAAGATGCTTTTTTCTAGCAATAATAAACATGTGCACCGCGGAGGGATTTATTTTCAAAAAGTGCACCGTGATTCAAAAGGTCTGAAAACCCCTGGTCTAGGGAGAACCGTGAAGTGAAAAGAGTTTCATGTAAGTTTAAATAAAATAAATTTTATTCGTACCTATCAGACGGTATGCATTTAAAAAAAATACAGTTATCATTTTGGTTATCATGAACGTTGAGAGTGAAAATATTTTCAAGATGACAATATGGAATGATGGAAAGAAATAGTGATGGAGACGAACCAGCTGCGGACTTAAAGTCTCGTTAATAAAGACAAATAATACTAATAATAATAATGAAGTGATCCGAAATGTTAACTTTTGCAAATATCGCTATGCCGGTCCTTTCTGGTCGTGGAAACTCGTTTCCGGCCCAATCGTTAAAGCGCTCTTGCCATCAATAGGTACCGATCTGGAATAAAAGAAGAAAGTAGTAAATCGCGGTACCTACATTTTTTTTTATAAATATATTGGTCGATTTTATAAGTTTTCAGTATTCTTCCAATGGATCGCTGATTAAATATGTGTAAGCTAAACTAGAATAAACTATGGAATGCTGCACTAATTTACGCTTGCCTGCTTACTTTTCCAGATTTTTTGACGTTTGTGTAAGGCGGCTCCGCTCAAACGTCAGAGTATAGGGCACTGCACTGTTTTGATTTTGTATGGGCTTTTGACGTTTCGTGGCCTTGTTGTTTACAAAATGGCTGTAAGAGTGAAAGAGAAGGAGATAATTTCATGCACTGCCCTATAAGCTAACACAGGGGAGCGCCAGTTAGCCTAGTGGTTAAGCCTTAGGATCGCCAATCCGGAGACGGCGGGTTCGATTCCCGTTCTGGTCGGGAAAATTTTCTCGACTTTCTGGCCTCTCAATATATGTATACAAATTCATGCAATGGCAGGCAAAGAAAGCACTTCAATTAACAACTGTGGAAGTGCTCAAAGAACACTAAGTTGAAGTGAGGCAGGCCAAGTCCTAGTGAGGACACAAAGCCATAAAGAAGAAGAAGTAGGGGAACACCTTTGGAAGAACCAAATTGTCAATACCACATTTTCTTTTCATACAGCCTCTATGAAAAGAAATAGTGGATTTGACATTTTGTTCATCCTAGGTGAACCACTGTCGGCGTCGGTGGTGTAGTGGTAAGCGTGGTTGCCTCTCACCCCAGTCGGTCGGGGTTCAATTCCCGTCGACGCCGATGGGATTTTCTGAGACATAAAATCCGTGATCACGTCTTCCCTCGGATAGGAAGTAAAGCAGTAGGTCCCGGCCCATGTGTTGATGGGTTCGATATGTAGGGTCCTCAGGTGTGGTGGCTGTCTCCCTGGGGCGTCGGAATTTAAGGCTTAGCTTCTAGACCCAGCCGACGTAAAACACAACTGGCGCCGAACGGTGCTAGTTGGCCAGAAAAAAGAAGAAGAAGGTGAACCACTTCCCCTGGCCTATACAACCAACTATTAAGTCTATGATAGTAGCCATGATTTGCTATCTTATCATGCTTATCATACTATCTATCATGCTATCTTTGGCGCCCCATGTTGTAGAATATTCATGGTTTACCCAAGTAACAATTTTATTACTGATTGGTTTTGTTTGATTTTTATTAGGGGTTTATTACAGCATTATACAAAACCCATAGTTTTAAGATTGTTATTAATAAAAGCATCGATAAAAGCTTTTATATCATAATATCTTGTACCATTTGGGCAGGTGTACTTATTTTGGGCACTTGCCGCTATAACTAAGTCAATTTCAAACGGATTGAATTGAATTTTTGTATAGAATTAGGCTCGTACAGTATCTAACTCAAATCAATCGGTTTAAAATTGACTTAGTTATAGCGGCAAGTGCCCAAAATAGGTACACCTGCGCGAATGGTACAAGACCCTACTTAAAGATATTTATTAAGTATTCAGTTCGAAACCGAATTAGCGACATTTTTTCTTGCCTTGCGTCAAAAGGCAAAAGCAGCGAAAGTAAAAGAAAATATGTCGCTAATTCGCTGCCGTGTGCAGCATAATTGTCCCATGTTCTATGGGAACCCCTATAAACATGGGACAACTATGCTGCACACGGCAGTTCGGTTTTGAACTGAAAACATAGGGATATTCACTAAACAGACTAAACTGATGCATATGATTAGCCATACTCCATCTGCAGCAGCCGGTTCATGATGAACCGTTGGAGGCGCATTAAAGTGTTAAAAAGGTGATGTGTTTCATTACAATAATCAAAATGAAACTCCTTCACTTTAATACCGTCAACCCCTGCGAACTTGGCCAGGGATGATCTATTCAACGATGTACACATATTGACATATCGGGTGCGGAGAATGGCATTCGCAAACAAAAACAAGTCCGACAATGTACAGCATTTCTCAGGACTTTTTTGAATGAACGGAGATGAAAACATAGTCTGAGAACCTCAAAAGATTCTTGTATACCTACTTACCCATCCCGATGAAGTTCACAATCTTATCGTGATTGTGGATTGTCTGCAGCTGGTCGGGCGCAATAAACCGCAGGTTGATCTCCTTGATTTTCTCCCGAGTCGGAGGCTGCGCACTGTTTTGTATCTGCTGCTGCGGCTGCTGTTGTTGCTGAGCCGCCGCCGGCTGCCGCTGAGGCTTCGGTTCCTGTTGAAGTGACACCTACGAACAGACAGCTGTTGATACTACTGCTGCTGCCGCTACTACTGGTCATGGTTTGGTTGTTGCTACTGCTGCTGATGACGCCAGCTGCGGTTACGGCCGCAGGGTTCGTATTGCTACTGCTACTGGAGGTGGCCACCGGAGGCGGTCCAGCTGGCAGGATGACGGCTTGCACGGTCGGTATGGCCGCCGCCGCCGGGACGACAACCGGTGGCAGCGGAGGCGGTGGAACACTCATGATGGCCGGGGTGTTCGTGGCGGTGTCCTGTTTGGCCGCGACGATTGGAAGCGCTGGCGGAGGCTGCTGCTGGATGTAGCTTGGAATCACCGGAGGCGGCGGCAGATTGTAGTGATTGGGGCCGGCCGTGCGAGGCTGACGAGCGGATTGCTGCTGCTGTTGAGCGGCCAGAACGTGAGGCGGCGGGAGTTGCGGCGGTGGCTGGGTGTACATCGCCGGAACCATCGGTAGCGGCGGTTGGTGGAATTTATGCTCGATGCCGTCCCGGTAGGTGTCTGGAACAAAACGAATTGCGTAAGAAGAATCGTGCTTCCATTGTACAATAGGGGACTGCATGAAATTCTCTCCTTCTCTTTCACTCTTACAGAAAATTTGTAAACAACAAGGCCAAGAAACGTCAAAATCCCATACAAAATCAAAACAATGCAGTGCCCTATAGAGGCTTGCATCAAAAACATAACCTCATCGAATTCTCATACGATTTGTAAACATTGCCCTCAATTTTTTTTTGAGGGCAAGGACGGCTTTATGGGCCGACGCCGAAAGAAAGAAAGAGAAGGAGACAGTGATGACGTCAGCGTGCAAGCGCTCATTAATGTGTACCTATTTTGGGCACTTGTCGCTATAACTGAGTCAATTTCAAACCGATTGATTTGAGTTTGTGTATAAGGCAATTTAGCGCTCATCACCCTTCTCTCTCAAGCAGACACAGAAGATAGCAATTTTTTGTTTAATATTTTCATACGGAAACGTTTCCGTATGAAAACAAACCTATCCTCCTCGGGAGCGAAACAGAGAAAGGAGATCAAACGTCAGATAGCCTTATAGAATTAGATACTGTGCGTACCTACACCTCTATACAAAAATTCAAATCAATACTCCATTGCACGGTGACGTCATCAAGAATTCGCTCTCTTTCTCTCCTACGGAAAATTAGAAAACAACAGGACCAACACCTGTCAAATTTGACAGGTACTGGTCCTGTTGTTTTCAAACTCTCTGAAAGAGCGAAAGAGATAGAATTTCGCCGTGAGGTGGTCTATTCGTTTGAAATTGACTTAAGGACTGTATCGTTAATTATGAGTACACCTTTGAGGCTCTATCTATATAAAAAAGACTATGGCCCGTATGAATAAAAATTAGTAATCCACAGTTTACTACAATTTTGTAGTAAATACTACGTTTATTGGTATGAATAAAAGTAAATAAAGCATTTACTACACTACAACTTTCAAACTTACTACTTTTGTGGAACATGTTCCACAATCGGAATGAATAAAAGTAGTATTTACTAGGGTATTGGTTCCCTTATTAAGCATGTGGCTCCCATTTTCATCCTACTAAAAACAAAGGAATGAAGCGCTGTTTGTTTTGTTTCTTAATTTTGTATTTTTTGTTAGAAGTGAGCACGTATGAAACACAAAAGAACGGAATCAAACGGTGCCGTAATCGCTTGTTCTCGGATAGGATGAAAATGGGAGCGTGAGATTACTGATGGCACTCGTACCCTACAAGAAATTTGTAGTCTGCTCAAGAGGTTGCTGCGATGCGTATGCCTGAAATCAGAGCTGCCACATACAGGGTTGTATACGAAAAAAAAATTTGGCACTCCCTCGTTTATTTTTAAACCACAAGGCAATGGAACAAGTTTGTTAACTCAAAAAATAGTATATTTTTGGAACTATTTTTTAAGCTTTCAGTCCTAGTAAAATACTTTGAGGTAGCAAAATAAACGAGGGGGTGCCAACTTTTTTCGTGTACGGAATACAGGTAATGTGGCAGCTCTGCCTGAAATCATCATAACTTATATTTTAAATTGAAGAGCTGAGTTATAGTCCATTTTACGAGCCGATTTTATGAATGAACTTTGACTACCTCCGTCCAATAACCCGTGAAAACCAATATCATCATCAACATTGTTGTCACTTCGTAAAATGTCTCATTACTCAGTTAGTTATTGTAGGGTAAAAACACTAGACTTTGCCCCCCTAAAATTCTGCTCTAATCTTCGCCACTTTATACATAAAAAATTGAGTTTTTTTTATGGGTGAAGACTAGAGCAGTGGCGAAGTCTAATGCTTTTACCCTATTTCTCTTTAGGATATTCCAATTTCTTCCGGAAAATACTCCAGATATAATTTACACAAAAAATAAGCTAACATTGAAATGCAAGTTCCGACGGACTTGACATAACCTGCCATAACATAACCTGGAGATGATGCGGCGTGATGGTGTTGCGTCTGTCATGGATTTTGTTGGATAATAGAGGTTATTTTGAGTTTTTTTTTTCTTTTTTTAAAAAGACACGGACACGTTCAATGCTTCCAGTGAGCTTTTCGCTCTTTGAAGGAAGCACGACACTAGACAACGGTCTAGCCTGCAACGCCCAGTGACACAGCCGAAAACTTTTCCTGACAGCTGCGGCGGGAATCGAACCCGCACTCCTCAGCACGATGCGACTAAGAGCTTGGTGACCCTAGCCGCACGACCACGGAGCCGCACAAAAAGTTGAGAGTACTGGGGGAGTGTTCTGGATCTTATGACCGTGGCGCGGCGTGGGCACACCAACACGGGAGAATCGGGAGAATGCGGATGCACATTGCTCGTTAAAGACAAATATTATATTCTACCGTACTGGCGCGGCCTCAGGTCGATGTCACGGCGCCGTATGCGTCGGATGTGGAGTATTCTTTTTGTATTATCTATCCGGTTGGAATCAAGACCGACATTCAATCAAAAATTGTTATTTTCTTTACTACTGTTGACATGATTAAAAAACGTCGCGAGTTGGGTTGCGTCGCGACTTGATTGTGCGAAGTCCGGTTTGGTGGCGGCCCGACAATAACTTAAATACATTGCTAATGTGGAAACTACTGCGAAAAGTGCGAAAACCACTATTTTTCAATAATAATTCATTTCAAGCATAACTTTTCAATCCGACGTAACTCGCAAATGTAAACAAATCCGGGTTTTCAGCTGCATGTATGATTCATAAAGCAAATTAAAGAATCCCCAACAATGTTTGATGATTTATTGCTTAACTTGTTTAACTAAGCATATTTTTCGAAACGACGTATCTAACTATTTTGATGTTTACAATTTTGCTGATAGATACACCGTTTTGATAAATATATGAGAAAACCAAACGATGTATTTCGAAAAATGGTTTTATTCATACCAAAGCTACTACTTTGGCGTGGATCATATTTCAAAGTACCTAGTAACTACAAAACACGAGTAGTTACTACTTTTTATTCATACGGGCCTATGTATTGTTTTGACAACTTCTATGTATCTATGTTTTGCTAACGTTGCGTTGTAAACAAACGATAACCTTCATTAAAAGTTAAAATTTTAATCGAAAATCTATTGTGACCAGGTATACTACAATGAAAAATGATAATCGCTAAGAAAATTTGCAAAAGTTGAATGTGTTGGGGTTTTTGTTGCCAAAAATGCTATTTATCAAACGATTCGGTATGCATAACACACTGAAATACTCATCCAGACGAGGCAAAAAACAGATGCGTCAAAATCAAATTTGGACAGCAAAATTTGCAAAATCGTTTAAGGAAAATATGAGGTTGCAGAGATTGCACAAAAAAGTGTGGAGCGACTGTTGGTATGGTTCAGCGTGCCAAGGAGCGTAATTCCCTAAAGACCTACCCAAAACAGAAATGTCCAAAACGCACTTAAATTCTGGCGGATTATGTGAAAACTCGTGCTTGGAAACTGCCCGACGATGCTTTGAGCAAAAATCACATGTGCATATTCATGGATGATGAAATATATTTCAAATTGGACTACAAGGCACTTCCAGGGGCACAGTTTTTCACTGTGAAGCGTGGCACAGATGTTATGAACTAGGAAAACTAGGAGTCGAGTCAAGTACAAGACCCTGAAGACGACCTTACAGTTGAGGTCGAAATACGTATCTGTCAAAGGATGCAAATTCTTAGTGGAATTCAAAGGAACCGTACTTAACCCGATTTTCTTTTTATTTACAGATATTCCCCTAACAAGCCCAGGTTAATCATCATAGGAAAACTTGATTTTTTGCGAAAAAATTGGGAAAATGTGTTGGTTCGGCAAGCAATTTGTCAATGTGGTATGAAATCGTCACCTTTCTTCACCGTTCCGAGTATTGACGTCGAAATATACCGGAATGAATGTCTACAGAAACTTTTTCTGCCACTCATCTGAAAGCACAAAGGTCCTACATTATTTTGGCCGCATTTGGCATCCTACCACTATGCCCACCACTACGGAAAAAGGATAGAAAAGCAGAGGACGTCACAAAATTCAAGAAAAAACTGGGTCAACTCAAGCAAAACCATCGTCGGAACGGTTGTTCAAAACCTTATGAAGAACATCAAGAATAAAGTGCGAGAGGTGGCAAGATCCATGAAAAATTGAACATACAATGATCCCAGGTAACCACTAAGCACTGTCATAAGCGGTCTAAAGGTCATTCAGCAGCTTCTCCGTATCATTAGGCTCTGTATGTGAATTTCAAATGCTCACAGGCATTATAAATTGTAAGCACTAAAATAAGCCGTATATTAGTATATTACGCTACACTGTAGTGCTTGCAAACCCAGAGCCTGTGAGCCGAATTAGAAGACTGACAGTGCTGTTAAAAGGCTTGGCGTACATGACGTTTATATCAATCAGAGCTTTGAAGCAAAACAAAACTGAACTGTCGGAGAACAATGAAATATCATCGGGACTTTTGTACGATAGATTGGGTGTTGGATGATTATCGTCATCTCGCCACTATAAACCACAAATTAATGTACAGCTGCTTCCTCGATCATCTATTACGAATGCATAACCTGTGCAGCTGTAATCGGTTTACCCGAGCTTTAACCTACAGATGAATACCAAAAGTAGTCGACGAGCCGCATTTTGATTCCTCCTGTTATGAAACCTCGTCAACCTTCCAAACTTCCCTAGCTGCATCTCCCGCAGAACCGCCATCCATAAAACCATCTCCCCGACCATTTCATACATTTCGTATGCGGCCACTTTGTGCCCGATTCAACATCCGACCATCGGATCATTCCAAACATTTCGGTTCGGAACATCAATGCTGTCCCAACTTGTTGCCTCCTTTTCCTCAAATACGGTACTGAGCTAACCGATCTCACGCTGCATCAATGGATCAGATGGAAAACGTGACGAAATAAACTTGAAAACAGCAAGCCCGAAGATTATCAGTTCGAATCTGGATCAGCAGGCCGTAAAAATCGAAGAAAAAATAGACTTCGATGGAAAGGCATCCGGAGCAAAACATAAAAAAGATAAATAACTTTTTTTTTTCTTTTTTCTTAACTCACTTTTGACAGCTCTTTCACCAGAGACTCGGTACGCAGATTGAAGCTGGCCGTATATCAGCCGAATATTTCGCCAAAAGTGGCTTTTTAGCAGATCTATTATAGGATGTAGTTCTGAAAAGCTCTGTTGGCAATGTTCTTCATATGAATATAGAACCAACTTGGTGCCAATTTTTACGGCTTAGTGGTTACTTGGGATGTCATGGGCTTTTCTGATGGTCAATAAACAATGTAAATGAATTTAATTTACAAAAACATTTTTAAATACAGCAACTTTCAGGTGTACTCATAATTAACGATACAGTCCTTAGTTATGCGGCAAGTGCCCAAAATAGGTACACTGGTACACCTGCCAAAATGGTACAAGACCCTACTCACCAGGATCAGCAGAGGAGTGCAGCACCGAATCGTACGCCGCTTCCATCTGTGGTGGCTGTGTCGGCGCTTGATTGTGGTGTTGTTTGTGATGATCTGGTATTGTTGCGGCGGTTTGTTTGGTTGTGTTGTATATGACGACGACAATGACAAGTTATTGGAAAACGTTGGCGAGCCGGTCGAAGCGGTGGTGATGGACGATGACGATTGCTGCATTGAGCTGTTGCCGAGATCAGTCGAGGTGTTGCTGATGGCGCTCGTCGGCGAAGGAACATTTTCAGTACCGTTGTGATGCTTCGGGGAAGTTCTCTGCTGGTGATGGTACTGGTGGTGTTGGTCGAGCCTGGAAGTCACCTCGTCCTCCTGGAAGTCTCCGAAAAGGAGCTCCTGGTCGATGTCGAAACCGAAGGTGAACTCGTGACTTGTGCCGGATTCGTTGTGATGGTCGTTCATTATAATGACGCGTGGGCGATAATTCGAGTTGGCAGTTACAGTAGGCGCAGCGTTCGCTATAGAATTTCGGCTGATCATGGTTGCTTTGCCTTTTTTGCTTCGTTTGGACAAAGCCGCACTGGATGGGATAGAGGAAGCCGAACTGCTTTTGGGAAATTGAAACTAGTTGAGATTTAGTTGTACCTGCAATCCAATATAAAATGTAAGAATTTAAGTTTTTTTTTATCAACATTGAAAGTCACACATGTGTACTTACATCGCTATCTTTCACAAACCCGAGCCATGGGGATGCACATACTGGGCATTTTGTATTTTTCATAATTGCGGGTAATGCACACTCCTCGCAGTATGTTTTATGGTTACATGGTATTAATGATACCGATGCGCACTTTGAGCACAGAACGCAATCTAGTGAAATAGAATGGTAGAATGTAAGGGTGCTATTACACTTTTTGCCCAGACGCCAAATATTTGACCACTTTTGACATACATTTTGGCACCTTGGTCAAAATTTAACTGTCAAAAGTGGTCAAATATGTGGCATTGGTCAAAGGGTGTCATACTATAGCTATACTATAGCTATAGCTTAAGATGCAAAATAACTCGGAATGTATAGAAAAATGTACCGTCCAGTGCTTCCAGCAGCTCTTTCTCAACGATTGGATGAGATCCAAAGATCTCATTTTTCTTATTTGAGTTTAGTGCCTCCAAGAATTTGCTCAAATTACCGTCTCTGTCAAACGCAGCAGTGCAAATATTAACAAATTCTTGGCGCTCGCTCTGCTGCCGCTTGTATGGTAAGTTTTGTACCCGTGCAATGTCGATCTCCGTTGTATTCGCCATGTTGATATTTTTTTCTGCAAACAAAAATCAAAATTTATAGTACAGTTGATATGGTATTTATTGCAGACTACATCTCAAATTGGACTATCACACTTTTTTTGGTACGCCTAAGAATTATGATAAAAGTGCACATTTGCCTTGGATCGTCTCGACGTCTTCGGTGCAGTTATTCCTGCATTTATAAGGAATAAGTGCACCGAAGACCTCAATTCGATCCGACGTATCCCTGCACTGTAATCACACTTCGAAGGTGTGTGCACATTATTGTGTCAGTCCAATTTGGGGTGCAGTCAGCAATATGCAATATATAATCAGCACGCTGTTACTTTTCATATAGTGCATCGAAAATTCTCAAATTTTGACTGTGGTTTGTCCATCTATAAAATGTGCATCATTGGTATGAATTTGAGTTCGATTGATCAATCTTTCGCCAAGCTATAACCGTTCTCATAAAACACTATTTTTCAGACAACTAATGTTTGAACTGTCATATCTCGGAAACCAGTGAACCGAATTTAATGATTTTTTAATGGGTGTTCAGTTGGAGCTGCGTGACAGCTTGTTTGTCATGGCTGAACCCGTTATTTAAATTTCATCTCTACAAAGACCAATAGGAATGCCCAATTTAACACTAGTTTTTACATTGTGCCTAAGTAGTTTTAATAAAAATATTGCATTTCCCTCTCATAGATGTAGGGTGGGGCGGGGCAAGGTGGGTCACCTAAGGACGGATTATCATAACATTGTAAATACAAATCGTATTGGTTTGTATTCGTCCTCTAGTTTTCAATACTGTGCTTATGCTACTTTCATTAAATATTATGTAAAATGTTTAATCAAAGCAATTACGGTCAAATACCAATTGAAGACAACCACCCTCGCTGCGATAACACCTATGTTGGTACAATACAACATCGGCGCCATCCCCAATGATAGACACTAGTTTTGAACTAGTAATGAGCTTCCAATGATACGAGATACAAAAAGAATTTAAGGTAACTACTAAAACAAAACGAATCCGTTCAATTGTCCTATCGGTCCTACCCAAGGAAGTGGCATCCCTATCCCACCAATGCAATGTTTTCGTAGCCAACATAACTGCGGCTCAAGCGTACGGCTCAAGCTGACAACCTATCTTTTAACACATACACAAGTTACGTTGTTCAGCTAATAAAACGCAGTCAGTCCAAAATGACACGTCGAACGCATTGACGCCAACAAGGTGTTTAAATATTGTTCGCACGTTAGCTTCGAATCTATCAGCACTATTAAGTGCTGCAACTTTCCTCTCCATTATTTGGTTGATTTCACTAGATTTATTTAAAGAGAATATGACTAGGTAGGTATTATTCGAGGTATTATTGTAATATTTAAAAAGCCAATCTGTTTTGATGAAATTACAAATTTGAATATTTTTAATTATTGTAGGTATATTACTTAAGTTATAGTAAATTTAGTAGTAGGTAATCAAAATCAACCGAAAAATGTGGGAAAGAAATCACAAACAACATTTTCAAATCTGGTAATAAAAAGGTTTCAAAACTTGTCACAAAACCTATAATATTTCTATGTGTTATGATGTGCTAAAGGTCCGTCGGATGAGAATCGGAGTAAAAGGGGATAAATGAATAGACGCATGTTTACACGTTGTGGGTCAGTTTCAGACTGCCGTTTATTTCTAGATTCGATAGTATACTCTGTTTCTCTTTCAATACATCGATACATTTGAGACACGTTCACAGATGATTACAACAACTCCTTCACCCATTATGAGATTTTACAATAGTATTGTAAAACTAGCACATAGTATACAATTTCAGAACTCTTCTGATCGAAGACATCATTTTTTAAGACTTAAGCTGCTTACTCTAAATGTTTATAAAAACGAATAATTTTCATACTCATGTAAGAAAAATCAAGAGCGTCCCTAATTAGTTTTTTTTTATGAAATAACATTATTGCTAATTATCACTTGTCTTGTAAGTCATGACTCCGACTAATGCATACGATAATCTGCTGGCAGCCTCTGTTCACACCATAATCTCGTAGCCTTCTCACCCATCTCAGCATCTTCTTATTTCTGCATTTCTCATTTAATCCATGGCGGCTCATGTTCGGAAGTATAGTCCTATTGTTCATATCGGTGGTGATCCTCTTTCCACCTCGAAAAAAAATCCATTGCAATGGTGCGCTCAAAATAAAATGCAGTCAAAAACAGAAACTCGCAAAATAGTTTGTCTGAACAAACCATTTGCTCATGACACCGACAAAAAATGGTAAAATGGAGTTTTCTGTAAAATAGTGCTTTATTTATGCTTTGTTGGAGAGCGTCACAAAAACGTTACCGTGAATTTGTTGCAAATAAAATAAAATGTCAAAACAAATTACAATTTGCTATACATAGTTGGTATATAAACAGTACGTGTTCACACAAAAAGGTTTTGACAAAAAAAAACACTAAACAGCTCTAATGAACCAAAACAAAATATTCATAACAAAAAATATTGAAAATCACTTCACGCAACTTTTTTTTGAACTATAGAGTAACGTAGAAATAAAAATGACATAAAATATTCTCCACCATGGAAGAAATAAAACATGCATAAGCGCATGCTGTGTCAAAAACTAGATTCAACTAAACCGACGGAATGTCGTACAGTTGTAATCTTTTTTTTTCGTGTACACTCCATCAAAAGCAAAAACAGGCTATTGTGAAAAAATAAGACCACGGCGTAATGATCATATACCACAAATTTTAGCCAAATGAGACCAAACACGACACAAAGTTTACACTCAATTACACAAACTGATTAAATGCACGCTTTTAACACTTATGACAAACAAGTTTTTTGGTAGCCTTATCATTTTGATGGACCAACAGATGGTTTTATTCTCGATCGTCTCGCCGTGCCTCAGCATCTCAATCTTCCATTATTGCTTTTCATCCGGTATTGTTGTAAACTCGGCCATCGTAAAAACAGTAGTGGTCGTCTGCACCGCCACAAAAAATGTTTACCACAAAAATGCTTAGTAACAAATGGTGACAATAAAACAGAAATCTATAAATTCGTGAGCAGCAACAAATGATTTTATCAACAAATACGATAAAATACGAAAAAGTCTCACAAAAAAGAATTTCTGCAAAAAAAAAGTACACCACTAAACATATAAAAATCCATTGCTAAAAATGGACAAAATTATAGCACTAAGCACCATAACACATAAAAAAAACACAATAAACTTGGTCCACAATAAAAATATACTGTTCAAAATGCACGCGTAAATTTGCCACAAGAAATCGTCTTTATCCTCGTTCGCCACTGTTATGATGTGCTAAAGGTCCGTCGGATGAGAATCGGAGTAAAAGGGGATAAATGAATAGACGCATGTTTACACGTTGTGGGTCAGTTTCAGACTGCCGTTTATTTCTAGATTCGATAGTATACTCTGTTTCTCTTTCAATACATCGATACATTTGAGACACGTTCACAGATGATTACAACACTATGGTCATCAAAACCTTCTCAAATCCAACCGACTTGGTACTATTGCTTGGGTATAGAATCTATTGAGCCCCGGCGGTCCCTCCGTGTTTATCGAGCATGTCTGATGAATATGCCAAAGCATATGATCAGCCATACTCCATCTGCAGCAGCCGGTTCGTGATGAACCGTTGGAGGCGCATTAAAGTGTTAAAAAGGTGATGTTTCACTAAAGAACACTACATTACAATAATCAAAATGAAACACCTTCACTTTAATACCGTCAAACCCTGCGAACTTGGCCAGGGAATTGAAAGAAATTACAAACGTTTATCAATAATATATTAATGTTATATTATATATAGTATTTTTTTGTGTGGTGTTGTAAATTTGACTTATTTTCCTCTATATGGGTAAAAATATCAAACCGGTATAACTTTATTGTCGTAAGAAAATGTAACATTTTATAACGTCGTATCAAGTATCAATATATTGTTGATAAACGGTCAAAATTTCATTCAATTCGGTTCACTGGTTTCCGAGATATGACAGTTGAAAAATTAGTTGTCTTAAAATAGTGTTTACGGTTCTAACTTCGCGAAAGATTAACCAATCGAGTCAGAATTTGCACCAATGATGCACATATAATAGGTTTGTCAACCTAGTTTAAATTTGAGATTTTTTGATGCACTCTATGAAAAGTTACAGCATGTAAACATCTTTTGTTCTCTCGTATATTAATAGGCTTGCAATAGGTTTCGTGAGATAAATTTTTGAGAACTCAATAGTTTAAGAGAAGTGTAACAATGGTAAAATATTTATTTCTTTAATACATACCTACAAAAACCCAAGCAGCCGGCGACAAACCGATCTGGTCAAGCATTTTAGAATGGTAGGCCTCCGCGGCATTGTTGGATGTTGTTGGCACATGGTACGTAGAGTACACATGTGGACTAACATTCCGCAACCATGTCCTGCGAAGATAACTATCAAATGAATCGGCCTTTTCTTGGTTGCTAGTGTTCCGTTTGATATGGGAGATAACCGTGTCCACTCCTTCGACCATTTTGGATGGGGGCAGGTGGGCAAGTTGCATTGCCATACGATAGTGTTTATACTCCGGGCTAGTTGGTTGCACATGTAAATCACTTATAATCCGCCGTCTTACCGCCTATACATGATCAAAGAAACGAAACACAATAAAGACATCAGCACAAGAGTTCAAACTATGTATCGTGTTATTAAATAGACATGACCAGAGATGGAAGAGGAGGCACTCTGCCCCCTTTTTTTTCTCGCGCTACTCGTGTTTATCAAGTAGAATGTGTGAGAATGAGTGTATATAGGGAATGCAATATGTATATCGAATAATAGTTACCTGCTTAAAATGAAAAAGGCAGCCTTGATGCGTCGCCGTAGGGAAAATCGCACGACACGCCTTGACAAGCGCCTTCTCAAAGTCCGTGACGGTTCCAACAACTGTGACTGGTGGCATTATAGAGAGCAGGTGCTCCAATATGCTGCAATACTGCAACTCGTTTGGAGCACCGTGCTCTGATGGCATATACGCCAATGGAAATACCTATAAATGCAAAATAAATTTCATTAGATAAATAATCTCTCTAAAACAAGTCTGAACTAGGGATTCTGTAATCCGAGATTTAGCGTCAAGTCTAGGCTCAAGTGGGGAAATTTGGCCATTAAAAGAATTAGGGTCTTCGACAAGGGGCTGATAGAACCCCTTGATGTCTGGAGATCCATCCCCAATACGGTTGTACAGTTTATCCGAGCTGTGTCACGATGTTGGGATCAAACGCACAGTCGGGTGCACAGTCAAAGATTGATTATTGCCAGCAGTAGTAATACGTCAACTTGATATAGCTAAAACAAACTGGGGCATATGTCACAATAGATTTAACAAGTGGTCGTAGTGACTTAGATACCCAACAATGAATTAAAAAAAAAATGTGTAGACTGGACTAGACTAGAATCGTGTCGAAGTCTTCTGCGCACCTACTAATTGTAAGCTACCGTCGATGGGGGTGACAATGGGTCAAAACGGAGAAATAGGGTCTGGGACCATTTGGGCAGGAGCACCTATTTTGGGCACTTGCTGCTATAACTCAGTCAATTTTGAACCGATTGACTTGATTTTTGAGACACGATCAGATACGCACAGTATCTAGCCCTGCACAAAAATTCAAGTCAATCGGTTTGAAATTGACTAAGTTACAGCAGCAAGTGCCCAAAATAGGTGCTCCTGCCCAAATGGTCCCGGACCCTATAACGGGACTGAATAAGTGCGCAGAAAAATCCGACACTCAAACTCCGTTCGCAAACTGTGAAAAAAAAAATCAAGCGGGTGGGAAATGCACAATATATCGATACATACCTTATGATCTAGCTCGGCATAAGCCATAAATAGCTGATTGAATATAGAAGGCTTAGTTTTATATGTCCCATCAAAGTATAAAACCGTCGATGCTGTCTTACTTAAAGCTTCGAGGGTTGCCGGAACTACAAAAAATAACGTGTTTTCCTTACACCCGTGGTAAAATTGCTTCCCATTAATATTACGGAAGCTTATTGATTTTTCTTGTTGCATTAGGTTATGGAAATCATTCGCCGATTTTGGTACCCTCGGGAAACATTTACTTCTAGCGCTTTGCATGGAGCTTACAACACTTGCATACGTCATGTGGGCCGCTGCGTATTTGTGCCTGTAACATAAATTAAAATATGTAAATAATAGAGAAATCTCACATAAGATAGTATTATGTTTTCAGTTCAATACCGAATTAGCGACATAGTGTCTTGTATCTGCAGGCAAGGTTGCAACCATTCATTTGCGAAAATTTACATTCATTTGCTATTATCTCAGTTCAGAAGCATGCTATCGAAAAACAATGTATGGATGAATTTAACCTTGTAGTTTTATCTGAAAGTTTGCCGAATAACATTGGGGTCGCAAACGTATACCAAAGTCGTGAGCGAGCTGTGAAGGTAACTTTCCACAGCGTGAATGAAATTCGCAACCTTGTCTGCAGGTGTACCTATTTTGGGCACTTGCCTCAATTTCATACCAATTTTTGTATAGGGTTAGATAATGTGCGTAAATCATTGTATGCCAAAAAAAGTTGGTATAAAATTGACTTAGTTATAGCGGCAAGTGTCCAAAATAGGTACACCTGCCCAAATGGTACAAGACCCTATTTTATTATTGCCCATTGCACGGTGACGTCATCAAGAAATCGCTCTCTTTCTCTCCTACGGGAAATTAGAAAACAACAGGACCTGTCAACACCTGTCAAATTTGACAGGTACTGGTCCTGTTGTTTTGAAACTCTCTGAAGGAGCGTCGTATTTCCTACAAAGTGGTCTATACTTCAGCTACTTTTGCCTTGCGATAAACACAATGTCGAAAGTGGCGCGTTGTATTGTACACCTGATTCGTTCGCATATTACGTAACGCTAAGAGGGGAGGAAGTCGGTCAACCACTGTGTTACGCTTCACAAAAAAAATCGAAATAATCCATACAAAACTTGTTACGTAAGGGGAGGGAGGGGGTCTGAAATTGGGAAATACTTCCGACATTGTGTTTAAGGTGAAACATCAAGAAATCCCATTGCAATTTTGCATATAAATTTTAGAGGCACAAATCTGACGAACGATGCATCGAACCAAACCGCACTTGATTAACTTGGCTTTGCTCACTTGCAAAAAGAGGCAGTTTTTCCAAATCAAGAGCATTTTTTACGAATTTCAAAGATTGATGGTCTTGAAAACGTGAGTAGGGAAAAAAGTCGGCCATTGTGGCAGCCATGTTTGTATTCTCTGAAGTTTTTTTTTGAGAAAATTTGAAAACGGCATTAGAAAGACAAGGCATATGGATTACTAGCAGCCTGACCGTAGTATGGTGATTGAAAATACGTTTCTACTTACTCCGTCATGTTGCACACCCTATCAAAAACAGCTCTATACCCTTCCAAACTTTGGCAGCTGGCTTCTTTGAGAGCTTTTTTCAGCTCCGCTTTGGCGATGTCAAGCGTATGATTGGGGTGCGAATGATTGCTGCACTTGTACGCACCTGTTGTCCCCCTAAAATAAAAACAGTTGTCAAAAACATAAAAAGTAAAATATTGTTTTAGTCACATCTCCCATTCTGGTCATCAAGTACTTTAGCTTAGCTGTAAGGGTCTGAGAAACAAGAAGACTATTATGAGGGAGACTGGGCAAAATTCATAAACTAATTCTCAAAAATGAGTGCGTAGTTTATGAACAGCTTCTTTTAAAAGCGTTTTAACGGTGGTGTTACTTATAATCGCATATAAGTTACAATCGAAATATTGTTTGATTTTTTATAGTGTTTCTCCAAATATTTCAAATTCTAAAAAAAATGGTGCTAATTCTGAAAAAAATCAACGAGTTAAACAGAAGCAATATACTGAAAACGACTACATAATAACAAGACATGCAACTGTGGATTTCCAGCACGACCATGCTGGGGGTGGCTGGTTCGATTCCTGATCGCTCCAGAAACTTTTTGTAAATGAAATTTCCTTAACTTCCTTGGGCATAGAGTATCTTCGTGCCTGCCGCATGATATACATGTGCAAAATGATCTGAGGAAACTCTCAGTTAATAACTGTGGGAGTGCTCGTAGAACACTAAGCTGAGTAGCAGGCTTTGTCCCAGTGAGGACGTCACGCCAAGAAGAAGAAGCACCGCGAACTTTATGGATTGGTGTACGTGAGATGCTACAACTTTCATGTAGGTACGTATTTACATGTACACGCACACATTCTTATTTATTGCTCCTGTGAATCCAATGGTTGGCGTTCCAACCTTGTCGCCTACAAAAGCTGTCTTTGAAAAAAAAAACACAGCTTTAGAAATGGGTGTCCTACGTTAGGCGGAAATACGAAAGGCGGAATTACAAAAGCCGGAAATACAAAATTCTAAAAGGCGGAATAATCGAAAAGCGGAACGGCACGAAAGGCGGAATTATCAAAAGGCAGAATCACATAAGGCTAATTAAAATTTGGCGGACTTTTTGAACCAGCAAAGCAAACGGCCGGTCAAATTAATAATTCCATATTCTGAATCTGCATGCCAAACTGAGCCGAAATCCAAATTTTCATCAATTTTGGTGCCCGGGAACCTATTTAAAAATCAATTTGAAATTTGTGTGGGAGCGATTTGTCGAATCACCCCTCGTCGCATTTTGTACTGAGCGGAGCTGTCAAGCAGTTGCCCAGCTGTCAAAAGGTGATTTCAAAAAATCTCTTTGAAATTGATTTTAGATACCAGAATAAAGTTCTAAAAATCTGAAAAAAATCATAGCGGCTCAGAAAAAGGTGCTCTTTCGTTTAAAAATAAAAAATCATTTAATTTTTCTTAATTTAAAAACCCAATTGACCTTAGATGAATTAGTTGCCTATTTAGGCATGGTTTTGTGTGTATGTCTTCAACCAACTCCGGTGATATGAACAATCTTGACCCTTAATCCCTTTTCTTCTATGAAAGAAGCCCCAGTTTCAGTCAATATACAGACTCTCACAAGACTGCCTTGCAAGCCAAAATAATTATGATACGGGTTTGTTAACCCGACATTGACCGGTTATGTTTTGATCACCAACTTTAACTCAACATTTGTCTAGCTTAGGGCATAATTTTACCTGACTTGACTCGACCAGAACTCGACATTTGGTAGATATCAAGTATCAAGACCAACAATTGAAAAGGCCCCTTCAACATTTTGTAAAAAAAACATGTTTCTGACGACTTAGGGCCTTCTGAACTCCACCCATACACCTCACCACCACTAACAGAAAGCGCAAATATCAAGCTTTCTGTTAATGATGGTGAGATGTGTGGGTGGAGTTCAGAAGGCCCTAAGCCGACAGAAACGTGTTTGTTTACGCAATGTTGATGTCGTTGGGCTTGACATATCATGTCGGGAATAAAATACATAGTTTATTGCGTTTTCCGTATTCCTCTTAACCGTGCTTCACTTGATTGATTCTGTTTAAAACATGATTCAGTTATGCTTTTGACAATTGCACTATATCGAACTATTGTTATAAGGCACTGCATTGTTTTGATTTTGTATATTTAGACGTTTCTTGGCCTTGTTGTTTACAAAATTCCTATAAGAGTGAAAGAGAAGGAGACAATTTGATGCAGTGCCCTATGGTGCATTTCCAATCATTTTTTTTTTGTTAAGGAATGTCTCTTTACAGATGACAGCTCGGATTTTCTATTAAATAAACTATGAAATTTTGAGTCCTTGCCACTTGCCCTTGTGGTTCAAAAAGTTCACCAAATTGTTTATTAACCTAATGTGATTCTATCTTCCTCGCCAGATTTGTTGAGCATATTGATTGAAGTTAGGTAGTAACACATATACGATAGGCCAGTAGATTATATATTAGACCGATCATATAATGAGCCTAGAAAGAACAGCTTTCAGAAATCTTGGATGGGAAAAATAACAGTTTGGCTGCCAGTCCTTGTGCCAGTCAAACCTCATATAAAGTTAGCGTTTGACCGCCAATAAACTGTATACAGTGTATATCAGTGCAACTCGAAGGAACAGCTTTTGATGAAAAGAAGAAAAAATATCCAATGGCAGCGTTTGCAGTTTAACCACTGATAATTGGCCTAACATCAGGTACAATTAAACATTATTTTATGTTATGTGTTAGGTTAAATGCACCTTGCATGAGGCGGTGTATTCCTGGATGACATTGAGCCCAAAATCTAACTAGAGTTAACCCGTCTAAACATGGCGTCAAGTAGATGTATATCGGAACTAACCTGCTGAACTTATGGGCCTATTCAATGAAAACCATCCGCTACATGACCTATACGAACTTGTTTGGGAATATGAACGATTGAACAGGGCATAAAGTCTTTGATACTGGTCCTTAAAAGCTCCACTCTATCAAAAAAGAAAAAGAATGATTGAACTCGATTGAATTGTGAATTATACCTAACGTTATTTTTCGCCTTTTGTTACATGCTTAAGGCTCAATTGAGAATGGCAAATATTTCAGAACTGAAAAAGCACTTTTTCCCAAAATGATCCACAAATCGAAGAAAATGAAAATGTCCGATTGTTTATTTAGTCAATTATGACAATCGGACACGGTGAATTTGTTAGCGTTTCCGTCATTCTGGAGAAAAGTGCTTTTTCAGTTTTAGGTAATGAGAAATTCTCATTTGAGCCTTAAGACGGTCTGCCTTTCAAAATTTCGCCTTTCGTGCTTCCGCCTTTTGATAGGATCCCTATTTATTGGTCCTGTGAATCCTTGAGGGCGTTTCAACCTTGATGCCTGCAAAAGCTGTCTTTGAAAAAACACAGCTTTAGAAATATAATTGCATGAAAATCACTCAAAGTTGTAGCCACCTCTTTGATATTTTGGAGACAAAAATGTCAATCAATTTATGAAATTTCCTTATGCTTTTGTTATACACAGTATGACAAAACGCATACATTTTTTCGATTGTTCACAATTATGAGGTTATGGGCGTTAGTAGCACTAGTCTAAATCTTGCCCATCTTCATCATAGGATCAATTAGTCAGAAAGGTTGGTTAGCCACACAGTCCAAGGGTCAGGTTATCACGTATATTAGTCACTGTAGTTACTTCTGTCTCAGATGTCTCTCCGTGTTCACAATTGTTAACTTGTTGCAGTGTCCTTCCTGATGTCCTGATGTAACACTGGGAACATTTTTCTCCGAAATCCGTAATGCGACAGCATTATCACTATTAGTTGAGTACATTGTACTAAATAGAGTATCGTAAAACGTTGTCAGCAGAACGCAGTAGTATAAAGCGTCAAACGCCAGGCCAAGTAGTAGAAGCGCTTCGATGATGTCGTTTAGTGCTATGTCAGTTTGTCTGTGGTAGAAGTTTGGGTGTATGAATTAAATATGGAGAAGGGCTGTTCTTGGACAAGGCATCAATTACCAACATTAACACCTATGACACAGCTACACAGCAACTTTGCCGTTGCCAGTCTACAGTAGCCTGGGACACGGTCGGTCATATGGGGAAATATTAAAAAAAAAACAGGGTGTCCCGGCATTTTTATATTAAAAAAATGGAAAAGTTCTGAGTACACTCAGTACACTTTTTAAGTTTCATTTTGGTCCCAAATCAACTGTGCAAAACTCCAGCCCGATCAGATAAATTATATTTTTGAGCCCAGCTTTGATATGGTCACTATGGACTCCATAGTTTGGAGTCGCTAGGAATAACTCATTGATCCCTGAAATAAGCCGATGAATAATTTCTGAATTTCGAGAAATCTAACCTCCGAATACCGGAAAACGCCGTTTGTGGGAAAAAATATTAAGCCATTACCGACAAAATGTCGAGACTCGATTATTTATTGGTATTCCATTCGGTCTTTGAAGGGTAGGTTCATCGTAGACTTATCCTAAGTTTGGCGGGACTACACTTTTATGGAGAGTACACATTGTTATGTCGGTCCATTTTTCAATGCAATCAGCAATATGCATTAGGGGCTGTCCATTAATTACGTAAGGGTTTTCGGGGGGAGGGGGGGTTTGAGAAATCTTACGCGCCCTACACAAATATTTGGGCTCTCATACAAAAAATCTTACAAGGGGGGGGGGGGGGGGGGGGTGTCGAAAAATCGTGAAAATCCCCTTACGTAATAAATGGACAGCCCCTTACCAAAAAGATGATTTTAATACAGCTGAGTTATTAAGGTTGACATTGGAAACGGATGGCTGCCCAAGTAAATTTTTTCATACATCAATATATATTTTTTATTTGTTCGGGTATGTTACAGAAATAGATTTACCTGACAACAAATCGGGCCCGGCATGTTGTTCGTTTTGCACATTTATACAAAACGCTTGTAGATGTTTTTCTGTCGATATGGAATATATAACCATCCACAACGATTCCTTGTTTCGTGCCTCGCAGACCGACAAATGGTTCGAATGGTACGCTGAAAAATAGAAGCGCCAAATGGTCCAACATTTATTATACTAAAACTTATGTATCTATTCATTTTGTCAACCGGCGGGGAATAGTACATATAAAACGTATACACTGAAGTTAATTTTTTACGACGGTAATGGTACCGCGTAAAAAACCGCGTTATTTAAAAAAAACGTCGTAAATAAAACCGCGTTAATTCAAAAAACGTCGTAAAATAAGTCAAGTCACGTTAGATGTGATCCTGGCTATTTTGCGCGTTTTTGAAAAAAAAAAACTTTTTTTTTTTACGATGGGTTTTTGAAATAACGCGGTTTTTTATGACGTTTTTTTTTTAAATAACGCGTTTTTTTACGTGGTACCGCAACCGCGTAAAAAACTTCAGTGTATTATATAGTTAGCGATACCACTTGAGACCATTTCTACAAAAAATAACCTGAACTAAATTTTAGACTAAGACGGTTTGACCGTAGTGAAAAGTTAAATGTCAATTAACAATTAAAATTTCTGTTGGCAGAAACCAAATGTTGGACAGTTATTAGCAATAGATTATATACAGGGGGTGGCAAAAAGGTTTAAAATAGGCAACTTTTTTATCTCTCATAAAAAAGTTCAACATGCTGTAACTTTTCATATACAGTCAGTTTTTTTACGCGGTTTTCATTTACGAGGTTTTTTAAGCGGATTTTTGAATAGGACAGATCGGTGAAGTACTAGATTTGTAGTAATGAGCTGAATTTTAGTATGGTGAGAAGGTCAATTCTCCGTTTCTGCAGTGAAATGGTACAAAAAGCATGGGTATTATGATTCCTTGCCTAATTTGATGCTGTTTGAGCAAAACTTTGGGCAACAGTGTTGTTGTTTTCTCCATTTTTTGCAATATAAACAATATAGAAACAGAAACAGAGAACTGACCTTCTCACCATACTAAAACTCAGCTCATTACTACAAATCTAGTACTACACCGAACGTGCCCCATTAACGCGGTTTTCATTTACGTGGATTTTTAACCCCTTGAAGCCGGAATTTTTCCAAGCTTTATTATAGTTTTTTTACATATTTCTTTAGTTTTGGTGTTTAAATGCATAAAAAGGGTAGAATATGATGCAGAGTATTTTTTCTGGATATCCTAGGTCATCCAGCAGTAAGTCTTTTGAAAGTTCAATAGACAGTTTCAGATCAATTGGGATATCTAAGGTCATCCAAACTGTTCTAGAGTTAAGATCCTAAAGTCAACGGGTGTAACGATGACATCATTCATAATACAAAGGAACGACTTGTAATCTATCATGACATACTGGACATCTCAAAATTCAATAGACAGCATCAGATCTGTTGAGATTTTGTTTTTATCAAGGGGAATGACATATCCTTTTCTAACCGGAATATCCACATTTATCCGTTTCTAACCGTCGCTAACCGTTGCTAAGCGAGCTGCTAAGTGAGCAGAAGTTAGACGCGGTTAGCGACGGTTAGACACGGATAAATGCGGATATTCCGGTTAGAAAAGGATATGTCATTCCCCTTGGTTTTTATTAATGTGTATTTCAACTAGAAGCTAATTCTACACTTATCTGTTGAGATGTCTAAGGACATCCAAACAGTTCTCAAGATTACATCCTAAAGTCTACGGGTGTACTGGTACGTTTTTCATTGTACAAAGCTACGATTTGTAATCTATTATGTCCAGTAAATCTTCTGACTGTTCAATTGGCTGATGTGGAATATTTCAAAACTATTTTGAAATAATAATTAATTGGAATTTTGGAATAATAATAAATAAATTGGAATAATTATTTTTTTATAATCATTTTTCCTTTTATTCATCAAACCTATCAAATGAGAAGCGAATCCTTGTCAATTGAATTCGAATGAGTAGCTGGGCACGAAATACGAAAAATCCTGCAATAATCCGCCAGACTGAAAAAATATCGAATGTCGGGTCAAAGTCGGGTCAACTTTTATAGAATGTTAGGCCACTGTTGGACCAACATCGAATATGTATTGGGTCCATGTTGGGTTTGGTGGCCAAAATAAAAATAGGTGAATGATAAGTTGATGTCGGGTGTGACGTCATCAATGATGGTAAAAGCGAAAAAGCTTCAAACCTACAACACCACACATTTTGCTTCCTAGCTGGAACTCAATTGAATGATATGTGCCTTGACTGAGGCTGGAGCTGATGTCAATTGAATGATCAGAGGCTATGATATGTAACTTGCAGTTACAGGCAAAAATCTTAAAATGTTGTCTTAAAATAGTTCGTTCTCGTTGAGTATATTTTTTAATATACAATCAAGAAGGAAATTATTGTGTTAAAAGATATAAATCGAGGTTTTCATTTACGCGGATTTTCGAATTAACGCGGTTTTTATTTACACGGATTTTTAAATAACCGTGGTTTTCATTTACGCGGATTTTTGTATTAGCGCGGCTTATTTTTACTCGGTATGTATCCCCCGTGTAGTGCATCAAAAACTCTCAAATTTTGACTGTTTGTCAACCTATTATATGTGCATCATTGGTACAAATTTGAGCTCGATTGGTTAATCTTTCGCGAAGCTGGAACCGTTCTCGTAAAACACTATTTTTTAGACAACTAATTTTTTATCTGTTGTATGTCGGAGGCCAGTGAACCGAATTGAATGAAATTTCAAGCGATAATCAACAATAATATTAATGCTTGAAACTTCTTCAAAACATAGGTACATTTTGTACTTTGAAAAAGTTATGATGATTTAACATTTTCACCCATATAGAGGAAAATGAGTCAAATTTACAATACCGCACAAAAATACTAAATGTTTTCTTCCTTTAATCTAAATTGGCTCTAATATATCTTATTATAGATAGCTTAAGAACAGAAGTAGAAAATCTGTGGATATCAAAAATAAAATTTAATGACATAGTAGATGCGAAAAATTTACATGTTATGAGAAAGATTCTAAAAGTGGCAATCCATCATAACTTTTTTCAACGTTTGAAAAGTACCTATGTTTTAAAGATTTTTTAAGCAGTTAATATATTGTTGATAAACGTTCAACATTTCATTCAAATTGGTTTACTGGTCTCCGAGATATGACAGCTCAAAAAATTAGTTGTCTAAAAAATACTATTTTACGAGAACGGTTCTAGCTTCGCGAAAGATTAACCGATCGAGCTCAAATTCGTACCAATGATGCACATATAATAGGTTGACAAACAGTCAAATTTTGAGAATTTTTGATGCACTCTTTGGAAAGTTACAGCATGTTAAATTTTTTGTGAGAAAAAAAAGTTGCCTATCCCATACATTTTGGCCACCCCCTGTACATACTTGAAATGAATATTGAATTTAAAATCAAAGAGTACAATGATCTTGCAAACAAAAAAAAACAATTACACTGTTATTTCCAGTATTCAAACAGTGCACTTATCACTACTAATAAAAAACATAGTACATAGGAAATCACCAAAAGCAACTGATTGGAAATATTTTTAAACACTGAGGAGGTGCTCTAATCTTACCTAGTCAGCGACTTCTGCGGATACGGTTCGATTTGCTGCCAATGTGATGGTCCGAGCTGCGGCGGCGATGGTTTTATCTTGGCGTTCTGCAAGACAGGGACCTGAAAAGTTAGAATCACAATCAATCAACAATAGACCTAATGCTCGCTTGCACTGAGAGACGGCTTGCGGTAATGATCAGCATAAACATGTTTTCAAATGTTCCAGTAACGTAATTATTGTATGGCCCAACTGCTCGAATATGACCATAGCTAGTTATCTCCTTTATTCCAATACCATACAAATAGCCATCCCAGCATCCGATGGCTGTACCGATTCTTTGCACCGATCATCCCGTATTTCGATAAAACCCGATAGCAGTCAGAATACAAAGTCAGTTGCCAATAAACCGTTCATAGCGTCAAATCGAATATCGTCGCGTATGGATATACGAGACAATAAAAGTTTTCATTCTAATCTTGGGAAATCGAAGCACAATCACTCCAAATTCGAATCCTACAGGCTTCATCATATATTCACGTTGAAACTTCTTAATATTGTAAAAGTTATATGAACAACATTTCAAAAGCTTCACTGGTTTTGTTAATATCGACTGCCGAACGATAAACTTGCAGCGATCGACGCGCCACCACCTTTCGAGTAGGGGAGGGTGAAGGTAACTTCTTCGCGGTATTGTTTACGGTAAAGCAACACCGCGAAAAAGGTATATCAATGCCGTCCACCATTCGAAAGATGGAGTCGTGTCAGTTGGTTTTATTTTTCAGGCGATTTTGCGGTGGGGCGATGACGTTTGGGGACGAATAGAAAAAGTATGACAACTCCTAGGACACGAATCAGAATAATATTTGAACCTCATGATGTCAGTACCGCGTATCTATGTTTACTCTACTATCTATAGTCAGAACTAATCGTGGTGCATCTACTTGCATCAGCCCTGGATCCCGTTACTCGGAAGCAGTGGGAAGTAACCATCGTTCGAGGAACGCTTCCGAAGTACGAAGACATGATGAAGTTCCTGAAGCAATAGTGTGACATCCTTGAGAATTGCGAAACGTCAGCTCAAGTCCCCACTCCTCGTGCGGAAAGATCAAACGTGAAGGCCGCAGATCAATCGAAGTCAAATCCGAGGTCCAATCTGAATATCCTTGCTGCTTCTACTAGTGGCGGCTGAAATCCATGACCGTACCCCAGCGGGTCGAGAAAGCGCGTTTCATGGGCATGTGCTTCAATTGCCTGAGGAAGGGCCACCGGCTGCCCATCCGATCGAAAGTGTTTGAAGTGTCGCCAGCGTCATAATACATAACTCCATGACGAGACCAAGTTCAAGCACCGACGAACCGACGTGACAGCTAGAACAAATAAATTCAAATTTGTTGTCCGCGACGCCATGATGAAAAATAGCCGAACACTATCGCCACCTCTATAACGTCTCGCGATGATTTGATAGCTCGACACCGAACCCCCGTGTGTTCATATAGGAAACGGTTCGCGTCTGCGCTGATTTGACAGAAGCGATCGCTCGCTTCGGTGGTCGACCGTTAAATTTGGGGGGGACACTTTTGAATCACCACTGTCACGTCGGTTCGTCGGTGGTTCAAGCCCAACCAACCCGAAATCAGGACTGCCGAAGAATCCGTTCCGTCGGGTTCCGCTCCGAAGCCTAAAGAAAGTCCGAAGTGGTGAAGAAAGCTCAAGCCAACAGTTCCAATGCCCCCACATCGCAAGGTGCACACAACGTGACGTCATCGTGTTCGCTTCAGGCAGCAACGACCAAGAAAACCGTTCTCCTCCTGACGGCAATGGTGCACGTTTTCGATGCTCAAGGTGAGCCTCACTGTTGTCGGGTGCTGCTAGATTGCGGGTCCCAAGTAAACTGATGGAATACTCAGCGCAGTAGACACGGTTCCGGACCGTCGCGAGATTCGTGATATGACAAAGAAAGATCGACACGTATAGCTTCTTCGACTTACATCTATTCGGGGCAACAGATTGGCACGGACTGGTTATTTTTACAAACATAATATACATTGTCAAGTAAACACACATTAGCAGTTATGCTTCGTCAGCTGTTTTACAACACATACAAACATCTTAAACCAGGGGGCTGACACTACATTTCTCCAACACTCCTCCTTAATGCAGCCCACATAACCTTACCTCCTGGAACAAAAACTCCTCCTGGACGGATGCACTTTTCCTACTGTGACAGATAGTACAAACCATGACCAATTTTCGTACAAACCATTCGATTTCGTTCCAACAGAAACAACAGCACCACTCTTTAGGATCTCTCGGGCCAAACACGACAGAATATCCTTGGTCCGTAATTCGGCTAACGGAGAGGACACTTCCGACCAAACTTGGCACATACAGCAACCCTTTGACATCAATTTCCACCGTTTCGCCTTCTGATCCACGTCCAACAATTCTTCCTTGCCCAGTACTTTTGGCCGTTACTGTTCTTCCGTCCGTCAAACGCCCCTCTAACGCATTTTCTAGGGAGAGAGTCCCGAGCACGAGCAGCCTCTGAAAGTATATCAGTTGACCACCGTGACCCACGGTACAGCGAGTGTGCCTTTCCTTGCAACTCGCTGCTTTGTTCAGTTGGCTGAAGATGGTCATTCCGAATACCCCCTGGGATCAACTACCGTTAAGAAAGACTTTTACGTTGACGACATGTTGTCTGGCGATGATACGTTGGAAATGTAGTGTCTACCTAATGGTTATATGCATAGGATATCTACCTACTTGAAATACTATTCATTACAGTACATAAATGTCTAGGTATGATTCATTATGTCTACCTAAGGTAGTATAAATACGGGTGGTGATTGGACCACACAGCTGAGACTGCACAAGCCTTGGACTTGTCAACATCTTTAATATTCTTCTTTTGAAGGATATACAAGGATCGAGCGACAAAAGCAGGTGAAAGAATTGCTTGCTGGTTGTGGTTTCGCCATCCATAAGTGGTGTTTTAACCGTTATGTGGCCGGCAAACTTTTTGCTTTTTTCCACACCGTGCATTTTAAATGGGTGCTGGGTACCCGGGTACCCTGCCGGCCACATAAGGGTTAACTCCGACCAGATGTTGGAACACATTCCAGAAAGCGACCATGAAAGTCCCAAGGCCCTCGAAGAACAAGGTATCAACACGGTCATTAAGGTGCTTGGTATTTTGTGGGACCATCGAAGCGATGATTTCCTGTTCTCGATCAAATCTCCTAATTTTGATGCTGAATCCGAATCCAATACGAAGGGAAGCATATTGTCCGAAACTGCCAAGCTGTATGATCCTCTCGGATTCTTAGCACCTGTGATTGTTCTGGCCAAGTTACTGCAACAGCTGTGGCGTAGCAAGGTGGGCTGGGACAAGCCTGTCGAAGTGGAAATAGCTGAACAGTGGACACAGTTGAAGGCGTCACTCGAAGCAACAAACAGGATGCGCATTCCAATGCGTGTTCTGATTGACGGAGCAGCGTGCTACGAGCTTCATGGGTTTGCTGATGCTGCTGATGAAGTTGTGCGCTGCACTTTTGCTGGCGCGACTGGTGAATAAGGTCCTGCAATCATTCCAAATGCGGTTTCATTGTGTGGTGCTATGGTCGGACAGCCAAATTGTTCTGGCCTGGTTGCGCGAATCCCTCGATCAGCTTCAAGTGTTCGTGGTGCGGTTGCAATCCGAGAAGAAACAGCGGATTTCGAGTGGATGTATGTCCGGTCGGAGTTCAACCCGACTGACATAGTGTCGCGTGGGCAGATGTCCAACGAATTTGTGAACAATAAGTTGTGGTGGCATGGACCAAACTTTTTGAGTGCAGTGAACTTTGAAAACAAGCCACCCGAAAAAAACAGTGAAGAAGAGATTCCGGAGCTGCGTGCAACTCCAACAGTGTTACCTGCAATTAAAGAAGAACAGTTGAAAGTGTTCTCAAAGTACAGCTCGTTCAGAAAGCTGCAACATGTTATTGCGCTGGTGGTGCGTTTCGCCAGCAACTGCAAGAAGAAGGATTCAGCTTCACGAGTTCATAAGACAACTTCGACTTGCAATGGACATTATTGTGGAAGTGGTGCAACGTGAAGAGTTCTACGATGAGATTGCTCGAGTCGAATCGGGTGAACGGTGTATGCAACTTGGTTCGCTGGGACCCATCCTAGTGAACGGTGTTCTGAGTGTCGGCGGACGCTTAGAGCATTCCAACCTCCCATACAATGAGAAGCATCCGATCATCTTGCAGTCCAAAGTCCCATCATTCACATGCTTTGCTTATTCGTGCCCTGCATGAAGAGCATCTTCATCTTGGACCGACTGGCATGGTACACGTGATTCGAAGAGATTTCTGGTTGATCAACGCTGAAGCTACTGTCCGTGGAGTAACCACATCTTGCGTGAAGTGTTTCTAAGTCAAGCCTGTGGACACAAACCAGTTCATCCTGCCGCGTGACACCTACGCCACCCTTTTCCGTTACTGGCGTGGATTACGCTGGGCCAATTCATATCAAGCAGGGCCTGCTCAAGGTGACTACTGTGAAAGGCTATGTAGCGGTGTTCGTTTGCATGGTGACTCGAGCCGTGCATCTGGAACTGGTGTCAGACATGACGACTAGTGCATCCATCACTGCGCTTCAGAGGTTCGTGAGTCGGCGTGGAATTGTCCATCAGCTACATTTCGACAACGGAACTAATTTTCGTGGTGCGCATCATGAACTGAACCAGCTGTACCACGCGTTTCAGCAAGAGCAGAGTCGAACCAAATCGCATCGTTTTGCACGACCAATGGCACTTCATTCCGGCAGATGCCCCCGAGTTTGTTGGCATATGGAAAGCTGCAGTCAAGAGTATGAAGAGCCATCTGAAGAAAGTAGTTGGAAATTCCTCTGAACTTCGAGCAGTATGCGACCATCCTGACGGAAATTGAAGCGATCCTGAACTCTCGTCCGCTATTTGTGCCATCAGCGCCGGAAGGATCCGAGGTGATTACGCCTGCCCATTACCTCATCGGGCGTCCACTCACCTCTATACCAGAGCCGTCCTACAAAGATAGGTATTCAGGCAAACCGTTTGGATAAGTAGCAACACCTACAGATGCTGCGGGAGCATTTCTGAAAGACTTGGTCCCGCGACTACCTGAGCAGCTTACAACCTAGAAAGAAAAATCAGTGGAAGCTGGGGACTGTAACCAAGACCTTTCCTGGAGCCGATTGTTTGGTACGAGCCGTAGACGTGTACAGCGGCAAGTCGACATTCCGTCGACCGATCAACAAACTATCAATCCTGCCGATCGAAGACAACAAGGTCTACTTTGGTTCATCTAAATTCTTGGAGTAGACATTTCAACGCGGCGGTGAATGTTCCGTATACGGAAGAATTAGATCTTTTCTCAATGTTACGCTAGACTTTTATTATAAAAAACACGTAAAAAAGTCTCACCATTTCTCGTCGTATCATGCAAAAATAAGACGATGTTTTTTTGTATGGAGTTTTCATTTACGCGGCCGCGTAAAAAAAGACTTGACTGTAATATGAGAAATTTGTTATTTGTATTTATTAGAACAGCTGTGCAAAATTGTAAGCAAAACAAAAATGCAAAATAAAAAAAAAATTGAATAATTTTCGTGCTGCTTGGTGGAAAGCCTCAGGTTTCTTTTTTGCATAGACTGTTCTTTCGAGTTACACTTTTCAGGAAATTATCGGCATTGCAACTGCTTACTTTTTCAGCATATATATATAAATTTCTAAACACCTATGCTGATAATAGCCTCCCCCAAACCGACGCGACAGCGATTTTTCAGGTGAGTGAACATTTAAGCCATGAAGCGCATTTTCAAAAGCGCAACTTGAAACAACCAAACATCGTCATGCGTTGAAATTTTGAACGGTTGATCACTCACTGAGTGTAAATACATGTAATTGATTAAATTTTCAACGCGATTCGATATTTACTTTTTATAATTTGTGCTTTTGAAAATTTGAAGTTCGGCTTCGAAGCACCTTCACCTGAAAAATCGCTGTCGCGGTCGAAAATCGCGTTAGTTTGGGGGAGCGGAATTCCGGAAAGTGTAACTCGGAAGAACAGCCTATGCAGAAAAAAGGGTAAATCTAAGTTGAAAAAGTAAGCAGTTGCGATGCCAATAATTATACTAACAACCTAAATTGTCAAATGAGAATTTTTGGTGATTTTTAACTATTAAATATTTGATTTTTAGCGATTAATATAAACCATTTAGAAATAAAATAATAGGATAATAGTTCTATTTTCTTCCTGGGGAATCCCAAGTAACAATCCTGATTCTATTTGGTTTTATTTGTTTTTATCACGGAGAGAAATCAATGTGGTTTGAAACAAACAATACCTTGGTTGTTTTTCAAGCTAAGGAAATAGTTGCTCAAAGGTTCTATTTAGTAGTTTCAAAGTCATGTTTTTTGTTGTAAATAAACATGCCACTTGGTTGTTCCATCCTACAAGCATTTATCCAAAATAACTTAGCTTTTGATTGTTACTACCTATGTGTTTTATTGTTCTTAAAAATTATGAAATTTGTTTTTACCAAAAGCTACACACTAAAACCTGAGATTCCACCTCGGTAATAATTTTTGCTGAGTGGAAACTGTAAAAATAAATTTATGCTGAGGAATCAGTAAAGTTTTATGAAATTATCCGACTTCAGTAATTAGTTTTACCGATTTCCGTGCATGATAAAATATTTTACAAATATCAGTTATAAAAAATACTGATTAACTCTGCACATTGCATTTCTCGGTACTTCTTGTGAGCTTAGCACGGAGCTCAGTAATTGAAGTTACCGTACAATCAGTAAAAAAGTGCTGAATACTCTTCAAAACTTTTACCGAGCACTCAGTTCCTGCAGGACATGTGTGACGCCATTTGTTTTTTATCAGAGTTGGTTGGTCGGAGCTGATGTGTGATACAGAATGTTGTCCAGAAAACACTTTTTTGTTCCGCGAAGTTCGTGAAATTGTACAGAAATGATTGGTAAGTTTGCATTATCATCAAAATAAATTAAAATACTTACAGCAAATTATTCATTTTCCTTCTTCAGGATTAGCTGATGGTACTTGAAAACAAGTCAGAACTCCGAGAAACAGCACCATTTATAACCATGCTCGACTTGAGCATTCGAGGGTATTCAGAGCCAGTAAATCTACTGTAAGCGTCAAGAGAATTGTTATATTCTATGACATCGTTTTACTAAACGATGCATGCAAATGTTTAAAAGTTTATTACAATAAAAACAATAAATAGTGATGAAAAGTTATTTTTTATTATTTATGGAAGGTAAAAAATTACGGGAACCCGTAAAAAAATACTGAGCCACTCGGTAAACCACAAAACCTTTGAAATAAAATGTTACTGAATACTCGGTATTATTTTTACAAAGTATTCAGCAATCATTTGACGAGTAGCTCAGTATTTTTTGACATTTTGTTAGATCAATCGTTATACCGAGTACTCGGTAGTCGAACTCAATTACCGAGGTGATAACCGAGAGCTCAGCTGTTGAAAACTCGGTAATTGGATAACCGAGCCCGGTAATAAAATTTAAGTGTGTAATGATGACGTGATCCAAGTCGATTCTGATGATGAAGATTTGCAAGAATCAGAAGTTTCGCAGTATTTCTCGCAAACTGAAAGCAGTCATGAAGATAGTTCTGATGATTCTGGTGACGTGACTATAATGGCGCTCCCTCCACGAACAACTTCAAATCCACCGTTGTCACCGGTGTTGAGGCGCAGTGGACGGGAGCGCGCATTCCCCGGCAAGTATAATGACTATTATTTACCGAACAAAGGTCTGTCGTCGTACCCTATTACAGATACGTCGCGAGCAACAACCAGTCGTACGAACCCGCAACCCGAGGGACCATCAACCAGTCATACGAACCCGCAACCCGATATCAATGAGGGACCCCATCCGAATCATGGTTTGAAGGCAGTACGATGCATCAGAGATCCCCGAACTCCAACAGAAGCATTAAATAGCAACGATGCGCAGCTGTGGAGAGCTGCCATGGATGAGGAACACGAAGCATTACTGAGGAACTGCACGTGGGACCTAGTGGATCTACCAGCCGGAAAGAAAGCGATTGGATGCAAGTGGTTATTCAAGACCAAGGTAGACGAGAAGGGAAACGTCGTCCGAAACAAAGCAAGGATCGTGGCACAAGGCTTTACGCAGAAGTACGGCGTGGATTACGATGAAGTTTTCGCGCCGGTTGCCAAGCAAGTTACCTTCCGTTCATTGTTGACGATTGCAAGCCAGAGGAAGATGTTCGTGAAGCATGTGGACGTGAAAACGGCATATCTCAACGGAAAACTGGAGGAAACAATCTATATGCGACAACCCGAAGGATACGTTACTGGATCCGAGCGTAAAGTTTGTCGTTTGAGGAGGAGTTTATACGGATTGAAGCAGTCGGCGAGAGTCTGGAACTGGACGATTGATTCAGTTTTCAAGAAACTAGGATTCAAGCAATGCCGGACGGATCAATGTTTGTACAAGCGGAAGACTGCAGGAGGAGTAACAGAATTCATTCTCATTTACGTAGACGACATGATTATCGTTACAACAACTGAACAGGAATTCGAGTCGATCTACAACCAACTGGAGAAGAATTTCGCCGTGACAAATCTCGGCAACGTACGAAGTTTCCTTGGGATCGAGGTCAAGAAGGATGACGACGGGTACAAGCTAAACCAACAAGCATACATCCGCAAGTTGACTGAGCGTTTCCATTTACAAGATGCGAAGCCCTCCAAGATCCCAAAGGACCCATGCTATCTACAACAGAAGGAGGAGAAAGAGCCACTATCAAACAATTCGCAGTACCTCAGCCTTATCGGGGGTCTGCTGTATATAGCAGTACAAACTAGACCGGATGTATCCCTAAGTGTTTCGTTACTGGCCCAGAAATCTAGTTCACCGAGTCAGCAAGACTGGAATGAAGCAAAGAAGGTTCTTCGATATTTATATGCCACTAGAGACCACAAGCTGAAACTAGGAATGTCACGGGAGCAACTGTGCATGTACGTTGATGCTGACTACGCTGGCGATTGCAGGGACAGAAAGTCGAATTCCGGTTATTTGATCAAGTACGGTGGAGGTGTCATCGCTTGGGGCTCGAGAAAGCAGACAAGCGTAGCCTTGAGTTCTACTGAAGCGGAATTCATTTCCCTGGCAGAAGGTTGTCAAGAGCTGAGCTGGACGAAACGACTATTGGAAGAAATAGCTGAAGAAGGTACAGGACCAATCATCGTATTTGAAGATAATCAAAGCTGCATAAAACTTGTGGAAGGTGACCGGATAGAACGCAGAAGCAAACATATTGATGTGCGGTATTTCTTTGTACGAGATTTGCAGCAGAAAGAAGTTATCAAACTGGAGTATTGCCCAACCGAAACAATGCTAGCCGACATTCTCACAAAGCCACTTCAACGAGTACGTTTGGAGACATTGCGGGGGATGATCGGAATAGAACCAGATCCAATCGAGGAGGAGTGTTAGTAGTAGGCGCTTGGACCTGGATTTATTTTAATCATAGTAACCCTATATTACACATTGAAAAAATAAAACTGTCATTCTATGTTCAACTCTCGAACCAACCGGTAGTTCTTTCTACGGCGGTAACTAAGAAAAACTCAACTTTTATCTATTTAGGAAATCATCCCTAATCGACATATGAACGGAATAAACCGGTCCGGTCACCGTGTTTCCGGGAAAATCCGAATTTCTGCGGACATGCATTAATAACAAGTATTGTTCGGGTATTTCAGAATGTGAACTGCAAAATGGGCCTCAAACATCTTTAAATATTTCTAGCAGATTGTGAAGTGTATAGATTCATCCGGTATTCTACGGGTGATTTTTTCCGACCTCATAAGGATTAACTTACGTTGATTATGACTCCGGTTCCCTGGGCCGCTGTTTGAAACGCCTTCTGTTCTTCGGCAGTCACCTGCGAAATGCCACCAGACACCGGGTCGTAAGACTTTCGAAAGCTCCGGTTCCCTGGGCCGCTGTTTGAAACACCTTCTGTATCCATGCTGTGCCGCTTGGAGATGGTTTCGGCCGGTGCCTGCAATGATCATTGACAGAGAAAACTCTCAGTTCATAAATGTGGAAAAACTCAGCTGAAGAAAAAAAAATGTTCCAATAGAAGAAACGCCAAAAACTTCCTGTCCTGCTCAGATACCTTCAAAACTCAACTTTTATCTATTTAGGAAATCATCCCTAATCGACATATGAACGGAATAAACCGGTCCGGTCACCGTGTTTCCGGGAAAATCCGCATTTCTGCGGACATGCATTAATAACAAGTATTGTTCGGGTATTTCAGAATGTGAACTGCAAAATGGGCCTCAAACATCTTTAAATATTTCTAGCAGATTGTGAAATGTATAGATTCATCCGGTATTCTTCGAGTGATTTTTGCCGACCTCATAAGGATTAACTTACGTTGATTATGACTCCGGTTCCCTGGGCCACTGTCTGAAACGCCTTCTGTTCTTCGGCAGTCACCTGCGAAATGCCACCAGACACCGGGTCGTAAAACTTTCGAATGTTCCGGTTCCCTGGGCCGCTGTTTGAAACGCCTTCTGTAACCATGCTGTGCCGCTTGGAGATGGTTTCGGCCGGTGCCTGCAATGATCATTGACAGAGAAAACTCTCAGTTCATAAATGTGGAAAAACTCAGCTGAAGAAAAAAATATATCTTCCAATAGAAGAAACGCCAAAAACTTCCTGTCCTGCTCAGATACCTTCAAAACTCAACTTTTATCTATTTAGGAAATCATCCCTAATCGACATATGAACGGAATAAACCGGTCCGATCACCGTTTTTCCGGGAAAATCCGAATTTCTGCGGACATGCATTAATAACAAGTATTGTTCGGGTATTTCAGAATGTGAACTGCAAAATGGGCCTCAAACATCTTTAAATATTTCTAGCAGATTATGAAGTGTATAGATTCATCCGGTATTCTACGGGTGATTTTTTCCGACCTCATAAGGATTAACTTACGTTGATTAGGACTCCGGTTCCCTGGGCCGCTGTTTGAAACGCCTTCTGTTCTTCGGCAGTCACCTGCGAAATGCCACCAGACACCGGGTCGTAAGACTTTCGAAAGCTCCGGTTCCCTGGGCCGCTGTTTGAAACGCCTTCTGTAACCATGCTGTGCCGCTTGGAGATGGTTTTGGCCGGTGCCTGCAATGATCATTGACAGAGAAAACTCTCAGTTCATAAATGTGGAAAAACTCAGCAGAAGAAAAAAAAAATTATGTTCCAATAGAAGAAACGCCAAAAACTTCCTGTCCTGCTCAGATACCTTCAAAACTCAACTTTTACCTATTTTCGACATATGAACGGAATAAATTTCTGCGGACATGCATTAATAACAAGTATTGTTCGGGTATTTCAGAATGTGAACTGCAAAATGGGCCTCAAACATCTTTAAATATTTCTAGCAGATTGTGAAGTGTATAGATTCATCCGGTATTCTACGGGTGATTTTTGCCGACCTCATAAGGATTAACTTACGTTGATTATGACTCCGGTTCTCTGGGCCGCTGTCTGAAACGCCTTCTGTTCTTCGGCAGTCACCTGCGAAATGCCACCAGACACCGGGTCGTAAAACTTTCGAATGCTCCGGTTCCCTGGGCCGCTGTTTGAAACGCCTTCTGTAACCATGCTGTGCCGCTTGAAGATGGTTTTGGCCGGTGCCTGCAATGATCATTGACAGAGAAAACTCTCAGTTCATAAATGTGGAAAAACTCAGCTGAAGAAAAAAATATATGTTCCAATAAAAGAAACGCCAAAAACTTCCTGTCCTGCTCAGATACCTTCAAAACTCAACTTTTACCTATTTTCGACATATGAACGGAATAAACCGGTCCGGTCACCGTGTTTCCGGGAAAATCCAAGTTTCTGCGGACATGCATTAATAACAAGTATTGTTCGGGTATCTATTTAGGAAATCATCCCTCATCGACATATGAACGGAATAAACCGGTCCGGTCACCGTGTTTCCGGGAAAATCCGAATTTCTGCGGACATGCATTAATAACAAGTATTGTTCGGGTATTCACCCCCGCACCAAATGTACCATGTACAAGACGTTAATAAGACCGGTGGTTCTCTACGGACACGAGACATGGACGATGCTCGAGGAGGACCAGCAAGCACTCGGAGTTTTCGAGCGACGGGTGCTAAGGACGATCTTCGGCGGCGTGCAGGAGAACGGTGTGTGGCGGAGAAGGATGAACCACGAGCTCGCTGCACTTTACGGCGAATCCAGCATCCAGAAAGCGGCCAAAGCCGGAAGGATACGATGGGCAGGGCATGTTGCAAGAATGCCGGACAACAACCCTGCAAAGTTGGTGTTTGCTAACCATCCGGTTGGTACAAGAAGGCGTGGAGCGCAGAGAGCACGATGGGCGGACCAGGTGGAGCGTGATCTGGCGAGTGTTGGGCGTGACCGACGTTGGAGAGCTGCAGCTGCAAATCGAGTATTATGGCGGCAAATTGTTGATTCAGTATTATCATGAATTTGATGTTAACTAAATAAATGATGTTCGGGTATTTCAGAATGTGAACTGCAAAATGGGCCTCAAACATCTTTAAATATTTCTAGCAGATTGTGAAGTGTATAGATTCATCCGGTATTCTACGGGTGATTTTTGCCGACCTCATAAGGATTAACTTACGTTGATTAGGACTCCGGTTCCCTGAGCCACTGTCTGAAACGCCTTCTGTTCTTCGGCAGTCACCTGCGAAATGCCACCAGACACCGGGTCGTAAAACTTTCGAATGCTCCGGTTCCCTGGGCCGCTGTTTGAAACGCCTTCTGTAACCATGCTGTGCCGCTTGGAGATGGTTTTGGTCGGTGCCTGCAATGATCATTGACAGAGAAAACTCTCAGTTCATAAATGTGGAAAAACTCAGCTGAAGAAACAAAAATGTTCCAATAGAAGAAACGCCAAAAACTTCCTGTCCTGCTTAGATACCTTCAAAACTCAACTTTTATCTATTTAGGAAATCATCCCTAATCGACATATGAACGGAATAAACCGGTCCGGTCACCGTTTTTCCGGGAAAATCCGAATTTCTGCGGACATGCATTAATAACAAGTATTGTTCGGGTATCTATTTAGGAAATCATCCCTCATCGACATATGAACGGAATAAACCGGTCCGGTCACCGTGTTTCCGGGAAAATCCGAATTTCTGCGGACATGCATTAATAACAAGTATTGTTCGGGTATTTCAGAATGTGAACTGCAAAATGGGCCTCAAACATCTTTAAATATTTCTAGCAGATTGTGAAGTGTATAGATTCATCCGGTATTCTACGGGTGATTTTTTCCGACCTCATAAGGATTAACTTACGTTGATTAGGACTCCGGTTCCCTGGGCCGCTGTCTGAAACGCCTTCTGTTCTTCGGCAGTCACCTGCGAAATGCCACCAGACACCGGGTCGTAAAACTTTCGAATGCTCCGGTTCCCTGGGCCGCTGTTTGAAACGCCTTCTGTAACCATGCTGTGCCGCTTGGAGATGGTTTTGGTCGGTGCCTGCAATGATCATTGACAGAGAAAACTCTCAGTTCATAAATGTGGAAAAACTCAGCTGAAGAAACAAAAATGTTCCAATAGAAGAAACGCCAAAAACTTCCTGTCCTGCTTAGATACCTTCAAAACTCAACTTTTATCTATTTAGGAAATCATCCCTAATCGACATATGAACGGAATAAACCGGTCCGGTCACCGTTTTTCCGGGAAAATCCGAATTTCTGCGGACATGCATTAATAACAAGTATTGTTCGGGTATCTATTTAGGAAATCATCCCTCATCGACATATGAACGGAATAAACCGGTCCGGTCACCGTGTTTCCGGGAAAATCCGAATTTCTGCGGACATGCATTAATAACAAGTATTGTTCGGGTATTTCAGAATGTGAACTGCAAAATGGGCCTCAAACATCTTTAAATATTTCTAGCAGATTGTGAAGTGTATAGATTCATCCGGTATTCTACGGGTGATTTTTTCCGACCTCATAAGGATTAACTTACGTTGATTAGGACTCCGGTTCCCTGGGCCGCTGTTTGAAACGCCTTCTGTTCTTCGGCAGTCACCTGCGAAATGCCACCAGACACCGGGTCGTAAAACTTTCGAATGCTCCGGTTCCCTGGGCCGCTGTTTGAAACGCCTTCTGTAACCATGCTGTGCCGCTTGGAGATGGTTTTGGCCGGTGCCTGCAATGATCATTGACAGAGAAAACTTTCAGTTCATAAATGTGGAAAAACTCAGCAGAAGAAAAAAAAAAATATTATGTTCCAATAGAAGAAACGCCAAAAACTTCCTGTCCTGCTCAGATACCTTCAAAACTCAACTTTTACCTATTTTCGACATATGAACGGAATAAACCGGTCCGGTCACCGTGTTTCCGGGAAAATCCGAATTTCTGCGGACATGCATTAATAACAAGTATTGTTCGGGTATCTATTTAGGAAATCATCCCTCATCGACATATGAACGGAATAAACCGGTCCGGTCACCGTTTTTCCGGGAAAATCCGAATTTCTGCGGACATGCATTAATAACAAGTATTGTTCGGGTATTTCAGAATGTGAACTGCAAAATGGGCCTCAAACATCTTTAAATATTTCTAGCAGATTGTGAAGTGTATAGATTCATCCGGTATTCTTCGGGTGATTTTTGCCGACCTCATAAGGATTAACTTACGTTGATTATGACTCCGGTTCCCTGGGCCGCTGTCTGAAACGCCTTCTGTTCTTCGGCAGTCACCTGCGAAATGCCACCAGACACCGGGTCGTAAAACTTTCGAATGCTCCGGTTCCCTGGGCCGCTGTTTGAAACGCCTTCTGTAACCATGCTGTGCCGCTTGGAGATGGTTTTGGCCGGTGCCTGCAATGATCATTGACAGAAAAAAAATCTCAGTTCATAAATGTGGAAAAACTCATCAGAAGAAAAAAAACCCTAATTAATTCACCTAGCGGTGATGGTGCCTTTCTCGTGCTTTAAAATATCCTTTCAACAAAACTCGAGCGACATGTTGATGACATTGACATAAATACAAAATGAAAACTACTTGCTAAATCTACTCAATATGGATACATCTTATATTAGCATAACATCCAATATTCAGAACGATCCAACGATCCAAAACTCAAACCAAACAACCCAAGTAACCACTAAGCCGTAAAAATTGGCACCAAGTTGGTTCTATATTCATATGAAGAACATTGCCAACAGAGCTTTTCAGAACTACATCCTATAATAGATCTGCTAAAAAGCCACTTTTGGCGAAATATTCGGCTGATATACGGCCAGCTTCAATCTGCGTACCGAGTCTCTGGTGAAAGAGCTGTCAAAAGTGAGTTAAGAAAAAAGAAAAAAAAAAGTTATTTATCTTTTTTATGTTTTGCTCCGGATGCCTTTCCATCGAAGTCTATTTTTTCTTCGATTTTTACGGCCTGCTGATCCAGATTCGAACTGATAATCTTCGGGCTTGCTGTTTTCAAGTTTATTTCGTCACGTTTTCCATCTGATCCATTGATGCAGCGTGAGATCGGTTAGCTCAGTACCGTATTTGAGGAAAAGGAGGCAACAAGTTGGGACAGCATTGATGTTCCGAACCGAAATGTTTGGAATGATCCGATGGTCGGATGTTGAATCGGGCACAAAGTGGCCGCATACGAAATGTATGAAATGGTCGGGGAGATGGTTTTATGGATGGCGGTTCTGCGGGAGATGCAGCTAGGGAAGTTTGGAAGGTTGACGAGGTTTCATAACAGGAGGAATCAAAATGCGGCTCGTCGACTACTTTTGGTATTCATCTGTAGGTTAAAGCTCGGGTAAACCGATTACAGCTGCACAGGTTATGCATTCGTAATAGATGATCGAGGAAGCAGCTGTACATTAATTTGTGGTTTATAGTGGCGAGATGACGATAATCATCCAACACCCAATCTATCGTACAAAAGTCCCGATGATATTTCATTGTTCTCCGACAGTTCAGTTTTGTTTTGCTTCAAAGCTCTGATTGATATAAACGTCATGTACGCCAAGCCTTTTAACAGCACTGTCAGTCTTCTAATTCGGCTCACAGGCTCTGGGTTTGCAAGCACTACAGTGTAGCGTAATATACTAATATACGGCTTATTTTAGTGCTTACAATTTATAATGCCTGTGAGCATTTGAAATTCACATACAGAGCCTAATGATACGGAGAAGCTGCTGAATGACCTTTAGACCGCTTATGACAGTGCTTAGTGGTTACCTGGGAAGTGTCATGAAGCCGCATTGAGACACCATCTTGGATGTTCTGGTATTCATTTTTGGACTCTGCACCTAAAATTACATAAAATAGTCGCCGTATTGCATTTTGGCATGTCGTTTATGATTTTCTGGTTACCAGTTTTGGGCGAAGACCGGCATTCTTCCCCATTCAAACTATAGTCATATTGCACACCTTGTGAAACAGCGCACAGCTTGGGTTTTCTGATTACAAATTTTGAATTCTGGACATATTTTCATACAAAATATGCCCATAACGCAAGAATTAAAAATCCTATAAAATAGGCACTAACTTGAATACTGGGCCATTATCTTGTACTTTGGACCGCTATCTTAGATACTCTGGTGGACTCCGAACATATTTCCCATACCAAATACACTTATTTTACATAGTTTTAGAGCTCAAAATTCCTTAAAACAGCCACCATATTCTGTTGACGCGATCAAATTCTTATTTTTCCATTCAACGTTGACCCATCCTGCTATAAATTTACACCTTAGGAATCTAAAATGGTACGATTTGATGAGATCGCTTTAGTTTTGTCTATATTTTGTTCTCATATATGAGAACTTAGACCTATTCGTCACTGTTGTTCATACCTAATGATTATCAGGCCATTAAACAAAGCCACGATTTAATTTTTCACATAAACGTTGGTTCTGCTACGCAACAGCTAGTCTCTAATGTGATCTAAGGCTATTTTCTTGCTAACCGTTCATTAGATTATCAAAAAATCTGCGATCTGATGTGTCGTATGTATGGATTTGGTTCATTTACATATTTGGTAATTTCCGGTGGGATAGCCGGATCTGATTCCATGAGTCATGGACCATGACACTACCGGTTGTCCCAATAATGGTCTAAGAATATTTTATTGCTATTTATTCACCTTTACCTAATCTCCGCGATTTGAAATATCGCATGAATGGGTTTGCTTCACTTTTACTTCTAACTAATTTCGAAGCCACAGCTGAACCCGCAACACTACCGGGAATCTAATGTGGTCTGACCCTATTTTTCCATCAGGTTGTCGATAAGTCGTGATCAGTCTTGTTAGAGATCACAGTCATTTGAACCTTTTCGTCGATATTCGGCCTCCTTTGTCTCCGACATTCGCAACACAAGCAATCAAACTACTGTTCGAAACAAAAATGTCAAACGAATGCACTTCACCACGATAGCGGCTTCGGGAGACAGTTCGGCTTTTGTTATTCCTGTCTTCTTCCATAATAAGAGCTATGTTGCCCATCTGTGTGTCGTATTCAATGCAACATGCAATAATAAACTAATATTAACATTCATAGTCGGAATTGGCTAAAAATCTATGCGTAAAGCTAGAATTAAACACATGTCATCGTGTCAGATGACATTGATTTGACCCTTTCTTATGTTTATTGATCTTCGTTCTACTGCTCGTGTTGTGTGTAGGTAAGAGGTAACGATAGCGCACGAATGTAACAAAGCCAACTGACACCCGACTGCGGCAACGAAATGAAGGTAGTAAAAAGTGTCGAATGTTTACGAGACTGGTCGTGATTTGATGTACCGCATCCATGGGTTTGGTTAAATTTTACATTTTACTACCCGGATCTAATTCCGGGAAACTACCGGCTGAACCAAATATCACAGACAAACAGACGTAACTCTTAGAGGAAATTCATCAAAAACTTTTGCCCGGTGTCATTTTCATGAGCACACTGCCACCTCTTGGTAGAACCGCGCGCGACGCTATCGGCCATGATGGATTCCAATTTGACGTTTTGCTGACACGCACACTACTACATAAATTGCCTGTAATTTTCGTTTGCATCGTTCAGCAACGTGTACACTGGCAAACGTCAAAGCGATCGAACACTAGCGCATCTGGTGGAACAACCGCGCAAATCAAATGAAATTTAAATTGATCGTTAAAAGCATGTGCCAAGCCGTTTTAAAGAGTGTTACGTCTGTTTGTCTGTGCAAATATGGTCTAATATTATTGTCTTGTTAACTGCTCATCGGTTAACCAAAAACGCTGCAAATTGAAGGTGTCACATGCAGGGTTTGACAATTTCGACGGGACTCTCGGAACCAATTCCGGAACACAACCAGTTGTCTTTAGTGTGACGTAAGGCTATTTTATAGCTAAGGTTATCGCAAAAGCCACGATTCGATGTGTCACATGCCTGGATTTGGTTTACTTTTACATTTGGCCTCTTCCGGCCACTCAAAACCGATTCCGAAACACTTGCTGGCTGTTCATTAGGTAATCTAAAAAGCCGCTATTTGATGTGACGCATGTACGGGTTTGTTTCTCTTTCAGATTTAACCACTTCGGCGGGAACCCCGAAACGGGTTCCGGAACACTACTGGTTCAGATATGGTCTACGATGCTTTTCCTGCTCATTGTTCATCAGGTCATCGAAAATGCCGTGGTTTGATGTGTCGCATGTATGGGTTTGGTTCAATTGTATATTTGGCCACTTCCAGCGGGACACCTAGAACCGGTTCCGGAACACTACCGGTTCAGATACGGTCTGAGATGATTTTCCTGCTCATTATCCATAAGGTCATCGAAAATGCCGTGGTTTGATGTGTCGCATGCATGGGTTTGGTTCAATTGTATACACCTTGTCCTTTTTTTACGTCCATGCTTGGCTGAGCGACAAAAAAATCTACCGCTAAGACAATGAGCAAACTCAACAGTTTTATATTTTTTAAAACATCTTCGTGATTAGGAGAAGTGTACAAAAATATAAAAATGTGTATTTTGATCATTATTTTGTCGGTAGATTTTTTTTTTTGCTAAGCCAATAGTGGACGTACATGAAAGTTTAGGTGTATTTGGCCACTTCCAGCGGGACACCTAGAACCGGTTTCAGAACACTACCGGTTCAGATATGATCTGAGATGATTTTCCTGCTTACCGCTCATCAGGTTATCGAAAATGCCGTGGTTTGAAGTGTCGCATGTATGGGTTTGGTTCACTTGTACATTTGGCCACTTCCAGCGGGACGCCTAGAACCGGTTCCGGAACACTACCGGTTCAGATATGGTCTGAGATGATTTTCCTGCTTACCGCTCATCAGGTTATCGAAAATGCCGTGGTTTGATGTGTCTCATGCATGGGTTTGGTTTGTTGGAGTAGAGTAGTGTCAGCCCCCTGGTAAGAAATATAATAAGAGAGTTGTGACAGCCCCCTGGACCGACGATGACAGCTGTTCACGAGTGTCCATGAATGTATGTGTGTGTTAGAGTAAAACCGACGAAGCGTAAGAGCTAATATGTATTATGACGATGAATGTTTGTTGATGTTTTGTAGTCCGTACTAGTCCCCCATTGTAAATAGACGTCTTGAGAAAAGAAACGGTCCGCGTAATTCACTACTTTAATATCACGCGAGTCCCGGGACGGGTTTATGTCCGGTCGATACTGCGCTGGGATTCCATCATGGTTCACTTTGATATTTGCCACTTCCGGCGGGACACCCGGAACCGGTTCCGGAACACTACCGGTTCAGATATGGTCTTAGACTATTTTTCTGCTTACCGCTCATCAGGTTATTGAAAATGCCGTGGTTTGATGTGTCGCATGCATAGGTTTGATGCATTTTCATATCTGGTCCCTTCCTGGGGTACCGTTCCGGAACACCTAAATGGCCATATCTCCGGAACGGCTGAATCGATCCGCACCATTTTCAATAGGAAACAATGGGACCAGATTCCGCGTCGAATGAACCGTCGGTCATTGAAATCGGATGAGGTTTACTTTCAAAAAGTGATGTGAGTTTTTTTGTACACACACATACAGACACACACGCACACACATACACACACACATACACACACACACAGACATCACCTCAATTCGTCGAGCTGAGTCGATTGGTATATGTGATTTGACCCTCCGGGCCTTCTATCAAAAACTCATTTTTGGAGTGAACATATAGCCTTTCCAGTACACTTAGTGTACGAGAAAGGCAAAAATATTATGTTCCAATAGAAGAAACGCCAAAAACTTCCTGTCCTGCTCAGATACCTTCAAAACTCAACTTTTACCTATTTTCGACATATGAACGGAATAAACCGGTCCGGTCACCGTGTTTCCGGGAAAATCCGAATTTCTGCGGACATGCATTAATAACAAGTATTGTTCGGGTATTTCAGAATGTGAACTGCAAAATGGGCCTCAAACATCTTTAAATATTTCTAGCAGATTGTGAAGTGTATAGATTCATCCGGTATTCTTCGGGTGATTTTTGCCGACCTCATAAGGATTAACTTACGTTGATTATGACTCCGGTTCCCTGGGCCGCTGTCTGAAACGCCTTCTGTTCTTCGGCAGTCACCTGCGAAATGCCACCAGACACCGGGTCGTAAAACTTTCGAATGCTCCGGTTCCCTGGGTCGCTGTTTGAAACGCCTTCTGTAACCATGCTGTGCCGCTTGAAGATGGTTTTGGCCGGTGCCTGCAATGATCATTGACAGAGAAAACTCTCAGTTCATAAATGTGTAAAAACTCAGCAGAAGAAAAAAAAAAATATTATGTTCCAATGGAAGAAACGCCAAAAACTTCCTGTCCTGCTAAGATACCTTCAAAACTCAACTTTTACCTATTTTCGACATATGAACGGAATAAACCGGTCCGGTCACCGTGTTTCCGGGAAAATCCGAATTTCTGCGGACATGCATTAATAACAAGTATTGTTCGGGTATCTATTTAGGAAATCATCCCTAATCGACATATGAACGGAATAAACCAATCCGGTCACCGTGTTTCCGGGAAAATCCGAATTTCTGCGGACATGCATTAATAACAAGTATTGTTCGGGTATTTCAGAATGTGAACTGCAAAATGGGCCTCATACATCTTTAAATATTTCTAGCAGATTGTGAAGTGTATAGATTCATCCGGTATTCTTCGGGTGATTTTTGCCGACCTCATAAGGATTAACTTACGTTGATTATGACTCCGGTTCCCTGGGCCGCTGTCTGAAACGCCTTCTGTTCTTCGGCAGTCACCTGCGAAATGCCACCAGACACCGGGTCGTAAAACTTTCGAATGCTCCGGTTCCCTGGGCCGCTGTTTGAAACGCCTTCTGTAACCATGCTGTGCCGCTTGAAGATGCTTTTGGCCGGTGCCTGCAATGATCATTGACAGAGAAAACTCTCAGTTCATAAATGTGGAAAAACCAGACCGTTAATGATTAATCATAAATTTTATCATGATTAATGATTAATGATTAAGATTAATCAAAATCATTAATCATAATCACAAAAAAATCTCATTTAATCATTAATCAATAATCTTAATCACACTGTTTTTGCAATCTAATCATTAATCAGTAATCATAATCATAAGAAAAAAACATTAATCAATCATTAATCATTCATCACCAAAAATTATTCACCATATAAAATTTATGATCCCATTTAAATTGGTTCAAATGCTGTTCTAAATAATATAATTTATGATTCTTTTTTCAAAAATCTCCCGGACAGAGTTACCTTTTACTTTCGAACTTAAACAATAAATATATTTTAATCATTTCCAGTTTTTTGTGATTGATTAATCATGATTAATCATAATTTTTAATCAATGAGCCATTTTTAATCATTAATCATAATCAATAATCATAGATAAAACCAATTTTAATCATTAATCATAATCTTTAATCATCCTAAAAATCAAATTAATCATTAATCATAATCAATAATCACCAAAATTGGAATTTTAATCATCAATGATTAATCATGATTAAAATTTTTGTTAACCTTCGCGTACCCAACGTCTATTTCGGATGATTTTCGAATCTTGAATCAGCTATGAAAAAGGCATTTCCGAACCGATTTTTTTAAAGTCAATTGCATTCGATCCAGGTTTGTCCAAATTGTCAAGGACTACCATACGGAACCGGTTCACCCATCCGTTTCGGAGTTATTCCAGATTCCGTTGGGGTCATGACCGGCCGGAAAATGACACATTAATGTATTTGACTCTGAATCTATAGTTATTTTGGAAATTTGCACATATTATACGTCAGGAATACAGAAACTATATAACTGCAAGGAACCATTGACTTGAAATGACACAATCAAGCAGTTTCATGAACCGGATATGTCCCGGGTGCCCCCAGGGATGTGGCCAAAGTGGCCATTCTAGCAACATTGTCAGAATCATTCATGCGGCACCTCGAACTTCATGATTTGTCGAATCATGAAGAAAAATAGTCCTTCCATGCTCCTAAGACTCCTCGGGAACGGACTGGTCATACCCGGAATGATCCGGGTGCCCCCTGGGAAGTGACAAAAGTGGCCATTTCCACAATGTTATCGAAATCAACCGTGCGACACCTCTAACATCATGATTTGTTGAAACCTAAAGGAAAATAGCACTTCTAGGCCCATATGGCCACTTGGGACCGGTCTGGCCATACCCGGAATGTTCCGGATGCCCTCAGGGAAGTGGTCATTTCTCAAACATAGTCAAAATCAGCCGTGTGACACCTCAAACTTCATGATTTGTCGAAACATGAAGGATAATAGTCCTTTTAGGCTCTCATGACCCCTTAGAGTGGTTCTGGCCACACCCGAAATATTCCGGATGTCCTTAGGAGAGTGGCCAAATTGGCCATTTCCGCAACGTTGAATAAATCAATCGTGCGGCACCTCAAACTTCATGATTTGTCAAAATGTGAAAGAAAATAATCCTTCTAAGCTCTTATGACCATTCGGGAACGATCTGGCCATATCCGGAATGTTCCGGGTGCCCCCAGGGATGTGACAAAAGTGGCAATTTCCATATTGTTATCAAAATCAGCCGTGCGACACCTCTAACTTCATGATTTGTTGAAACATAAAGGAAAACAGTCCTTCTAGGCCCTCATGGTCCCTTGGGACCGTTCTGGCCATACCCGGAATGTTCCGGATGCCCTCAGGAAAGGTGTCATTTCTCAAACATTGTCAAAATCAGCCTTGTGACACCCCAAACTTCATGATTTGTCGAAATATGAAGGATATCAGTCCATTTAGGTTCCCATGACTCCTTAGAGTGGTTCTGGCCACACCAGAAATGTTCAAGATGCCTCCAGGAAAGTGGTCTAAATGGCCATTTCCACAACGTTGGTGAAATTAATCGTGCGGCACCTCAAACTTCATGATTTGTCCAAACATGGAGGGTCCTTCTAGGCTCTTATGACCCCTCGGGAACGACCTGGCCATACCCAGAATGTTCCGGGTGCCCCCAGGAATGTGACAAAAGTAGCAATTTCCACAACATTGTCAAATTCAACCATGCCACACCTCAACCTTCATGATATTTAGGCATAAAAAATAGTCATTCTAGGCCCTTATGGCCCCTTTGGATCGGTCTGGCCATACCCGGAATGTTCCGGATGCCCCCAGGCAGGGAAGTGGTCAAAATGACCATTTCTACAAAGTTGGTCAAATCAATCGTGAGTACCTATAACTTCATGATTTGTTGAAACATGAAGGAAAATAGTCCATCTAGGCCCTTAAGGCCCCTTGGGATCGGTCTGACCACACCCGAACTATTCCGGAAGGCCGCAGGGAAGTGGTCATTTCTGAAATATTGTCAAAATCAGCCGTACGACACCTGAAATTTCATGATATGTCGAAACATGAAGGAAAGCAGTCCTTCTAGGTTCCCATGACGTCCTGGATACACTCGAAATGTTTCGGATGTCCTCACTCCCTCAACTTTGGTCAAATCAATCGTACTACACCTCAAAATTCAAGATTTTCCGAAACATGAAGGAAAATAGTACTTCCAGGCTCCCATGCTCCGCCATATCAACAACGTTATCAAAATCAACCGTGCGATTTCTAACTTCATAATTCGATGAAGCGATGAAGTTATTCTGGAGAACTTCACGCATTTGAAACTTAACCCGAAAGTTCGAGATGCCATCTTTACAGTGCTGTAGTTTTTTTTTCGAAAAATAAAATCGAATAAAGAAGATTGAAAGCAATGAGTATTCTGGATCAATCTGGTTGCATAGAATATGGTTCGAAGAATTCACAAAAATGGTGATGATTACAGTGTTGAGAGCATCAATCGTGAAATTGATATATAATATTTTTGAGACATGAATAGAATGTTGTATTTGAATTCAGGATGCCGGGTAAATTACAGAACTTCAAAAATAACATTAATTGTTAAACTTTTAAATTTTTATATTTCAATCGTTTACAACATTCATTTTTCTTCGCTAGCCCAGCATTTGCAAAAAATTGTTTGCATAATTCCGCTTGTTTCATGTTCTCTACAAATTGTCTTGAGACATGAGGAACATTTAGTATGAATTTTCACATCCTTGGATCGGCATCAGTAAAAAACCTTTTTTTCGAACGGATACGAATCTGAAATCAGGATGCAAAACCCTCTTCTGTAAACTCTTATAAAGTTAGCACAACATCAAATTAGTAGTATAAGAATGGGTTTTGCATGTAATGTTTGAATACTTATACCGCATTCAGTTCACCACTGGACTGCGCACTCAGTCTTCATAAGTGTGAAAACATAAATAAAAATGTGCGTTTGCATCAAATAAATTTGATGTCTTCGGCGCATTATTTCTACGATCTATGCTGAATAAGTGCTCTGAAGACACCGAGTTGATTTTTTGCAATCGTGTACTTTTATTTGCATTTTCACACTTTGAAAACTAGTGCGATAGTCCAGTGGTGAACTAAATGCGCTATATAACAATTGGACAAATTATCGTTACTCGAACACATAAAAAAGTCTTTGTCAACGGAAGATAGTCACCATACATTTCCTCATAACTTTTCAGATAAGCGGAAATTTTATCGATTACATTGCTTGACAAACCGAAAGGTTTTTATCGTTGTTTTGCGTGTTCAAGGATCAACTCCAGTCCAGAAATTTACGTTTCAAGCCAGTCCAGAAATTTACGCTTTCTGGTTTTATCGTTGCGGTAGTAATTAGGGTTGGCTGATGTGAACAGAAAGTATGTATTCGATTCTGCGTTTACATGCGACACCACCTTTCAACTTATTACAAACCAGAACCACATTCGGCTTTGGCGTCAATAGTGTAAGCGTCAAATAGTCTGTCTTAGGTCTTCAGGATGATTATTCTCATAGCATCATGCACTTTGAGATGTCGCAAGATTGATTTCGACACGTTGTGATAAGGCGCTGTCCATAAACTACGTAGACTCAATTTTGGCAATCTCAGATACCCCCTCCCCATCGTAGACTTTCGTCCATACAACATTTTCGAAATTTGTATGGACCGTAGACTTTGACCAGACCCCCCCACGTCCCCCCTCCAAGTCTATGGAGTTTATGGACAGACCCTAATACCTAAGGTGATGTTATCCTCGACGATTTCCTCACGGGGCATACAGAATATTTCTAACAATCAAGGGATCAAGACTCACTATGTTCTTTTATGTTTTGACAAATCGTGAAGTTCGAGGTATCACACTATTGGTTTCCACAACCTTCCAGGGGACATCTGGGACATATCCGGTGTGGCGAGGAAGTTTCCAAGAGACCTTGGGAACCTAGAATAGCTATTTTCCTTCATGTTTCGACAAATCATTAAGTTTGAGGTGTCGCACGGTTGTTTTGATCAACGTTGTGGAAATGGCCATTTTGACCACTTTCCATGGGGCATCCGGAATATTTCGGGTCTGGCCAAAACCACTCTAAGGGGTCATGGGAACCTAAAGGGACTGTTATCCTTCATGTTTCGACAACTCATGAAGTTTGAGGTATAACACGGCTGATTTTGACTATGTTTGAGAAATGACCACTTCCCTGAGGGCATCCGGAACATTCAGGGTATGACCAGACCGATCCCAAGTGGCCATGAGGGCCTAGATGGACTATTTTCATTTATGTTTCAACAAATCATGAAGTAAGAGGTGTTGCACGGTTGATTTTGACAATGTTGTGGAAATGGTAATTTTTTTTCACATCCCAGGGCACTCGGAATATTCCGGGTATGGCCAGATCGTTCCCGAAGGGTCATAAGAGCTTAGAAGGACTATTTTCCTTCACGTTTTGGCATATCATGAAATTTGAGGTGCCGCACGATTGATTTGACCAACGTTGCGGAAATGGCCAATTCGACCACTCTCCTGGGGACATCCGGAATATTTCGGGTGTGGCCAGAACCACTCTAAGGGGTCATGGGAGCCTAAAAGGACTATTATCCTTCATGTTTCGACAAATCATGAAGTTTGAGGTGTCACACGGCTGATTTTGACAATGTTTGAGAAATGACCACTTTCCTGAGGGCATCCGGAACATTCCGGGTATGGCCAGACCGGTCCCAAGGGACCATAAGGGCCTAGAAGGACTGTTTTCCTATATGTTTCAACAAATCATAAAGTTAGAGATGTCACACGGCTGATTTTGATAACAATGAGGAAATGGCCACTTTTGTCACATCCCTGGGGCACCCGGAACATTCCGGGTATGGAAAGATCGTTCCCGAGGGTTCATAAAAGCTTAGAAGGACTATTTTCTTTCACATTTTGACAAATCATGAAGTTTGAGGTGCCGCACGATTGATTTATCCAACGTTGCGGAAATGGCCAATTTGGCCACTCTCCTGGGGACATCCGGAATATTTCGGGTGTGGCCAGAACCACTCTAAGGGGTCATGAGAGCCTAAAAGGACTATTATCCTTCATGTTTCGACAAATCATGAAGTTTGAGGTGTCACACGGCTGCTTTTGACTATGTTTGAGAAATGACCACTTCCCTGAGGGCATCCGGAACATTCCGGGTATGACCAGTCCGTTCCCAAGGGGTCTTAGGAGCATGGAAGGACTATGTTTCTTCATGTTTCGACAAATCATGAAGTTCGAGGTGCCGCATGAATGGTTCTGACAATGTTGCTAGAATGGCCACTTTGGCCACATCCCTGGGGGCACCCGGGACATATCCGGTTCATGAAACTGCTTGATTGTGTCATTTCAAGTCAATGGCTCCTTGCAGTTATATAGTTTCTGTATTCCTGACGTATAATATGTGCAAATTTCCAAAATAACTATAGATTCAGAGTCAAATACATTAATGTGTCATTTTCCGGCCGGTCATGACCCCAACGGAATCTGGAATAACTCCGGAACGGATGGGTGAACCGGTTCCGTATGGTAGTCCTTGACAATTTGGACAAACCTGGATCGAATGCAATTGACTTTAAAAAAAATCGGTTCGGAAATGCCTTTTTCATAGCTGATTCAAGATTCGAAAATCATCCGAAATAGACGTTGGGTACGCGAAGGTTAATCATGAACGCTCTGGGAAAAACTCAGCTGAAGAAAAAAATATATGTTCCAATAGAAGAAACGCCAAAAACTTCCTGTCCTGCTCAGATACCTTCAAAACCCAACTTTTATCTATTTAGGAAATCATCCCTAATCGACATATGAACGGAATAAACCGGTCCGGTCACCGTTTTTCCGGGAAAATCCGAACTTCTGCGGACATGCATTAATAACAAGTATTGTTCGGGTATCTATTTAGGAAATCATCCCTCATCGACATATGAACGGAATAAACCGGTCCGGTCACCGTGTTTCCGGGAAAATCCGAATTTCTGCGGCAGTCACCTGCGAAATGCCACCAGACACTGGGTCGTAAAACTTTCGAAAGCTCCGGTTCCCTGGGCCGCTGTTTGAAACACCTTCTGTATCCATGCTGTGCCGCTTGGAGATGGTTTCGGCCGGTGCCTGCAATGATCATTGACAGAGAACTCTCAGTTCATAAATGTGGAAAAACTCAGATTGTGAAGTGTATAGATTCATCCGGTATTCTTCGGGTGATTTTTGCCGACCTCATAAGGATTAACTTACGTTGATTATGACTCCGGTTCCCTGGGCCGCTGTCTGAAACGCCTTCTGTTCTTCGGCAGCCACTTGGCAGTCACCTGCGAAATGCCACCAGACACCGGGTCGTAAAACTCTCGAATACTCCGGTTCCTTGGGCCGCTGTTTGAAATGCCTTCTGTCCTTCGGCAGTCACCTGCGAAATGCCACCAGACACCAGACACCGGGTCGTAAAACTCTCGAATTATTAAAAAAAGTACAGCAACCACCAACTTTCTACAAAACTAGACAGTAAAAATATTCAAACTGCCGTTGAGGAAAGAACGCAGCCGTAGGAAAAATCATATTGCCTGAGATCACTAACACCAGTTCAAGAATGCGTCAAAAATATCGATATTCGATACAATCGATCAGTGCGACGCAACGAAATGCGGCATAGAAAAGGGAGCCCGAAATTGCATTAAAATATCCTGATTAAAATTAAAGCCACAACATACCTGCAATAGGTTTCATTCACAACCAACCCGTAAAAAAATCATTCAGATTCTTCATTCAATCAACCATTTGTCGTTTTAGATGTGGAGATCGTGATTAATGTTAGTTCTTGTCATTCAGTTTGGAAATAGTAATTGTTGTAGTATAAAAATTTCGAAATACAGTAGACGTTCGATAACTGCAACATGTTTACGTTTCACTTAGCGAACGAAAATCCGATAACTGCAACGCCTGACAGTGTCAACAAGCCGTCAATTGACGTAAAATGAATGAAAAATTCATTCGACTGTTCATTAGGGCTAACATGGCGCACTATTTTGACGTTTGGCGGTGCGATAACTGCAAATTTGTTGCACTTACCGGACTTGCAATTAAAAAGCATTGCAGTTAAACCGTTTGCACCGACCGAACGTTTACTGTACATTTCAAATTTTTTATTCAGTTAGGATGGGCGAGAATGTAAGGACATTGTGAACCTACTTTGAAATGTTTATCATGTTGATATGCTTTTTGTTGTGCTGTCAGTTGTTATGCTGTCAGATGGGTGCAGCAAGTTTGACTGCAACGAAATATCGTAACTAGGCTGCGTACTTTTCAAGCTTACCGAAGACACCACCCAATAATGCGACACCTAGTGTTTGAACTAGTAAACCGGATGGAATATTCCAATATTCAAATTTATTACGCAGTAACATGCCAAATTGCGTCGTAGAGAATAAATCGGTGCAGTATTGTTTAAGAATAGCGAGAAATACCTAATGCAATAAAATCTCTCTCTTAAATCGAACAATAGACGGGATTAGCGCTGCAGCGATTAGGATCTGCCCAATCTAACTCGCGTCGGGTTGATCATAATTGTGGAGTGCGTACAACTGAACAGTCCAACTTTCGAAGTGACTTTAAAGTTTGATTAAAGCTAATTCTTATTGTGTAACACTAAACTCGAAGTAAGTTCGCGGTCGTTTCTTGTCTATTTAAATAAATTAAGTGTATTTAATGATATTTTTCTTACATTTAGTGATTCAATTAATCGAGTGTGATAAAAGTTTTTAGAGAAAATCCCACCATTGGGATAGTTTGTGATAATTCGTGCTTTGGATTAGTGAACATTCCTAAATTCAGGTAAGCCTAGTGAAATAACGTGAAATAATTCGAGCAAATAGTGAAATTATCCGCGTTGAGCAGGAGATCGAGCCCAGCCAACGTGGGCGGTTTGTGCGGAGTGACTACGGTCCAACGGTTGCGGAAGCCACGTGCGTCGTCGTTTGAATTTCGCACCGACGCGACGCCAAGGGGACGCCTATCGAAGCCCACATCTCGTCGCATAGCTGTTTCGACAGTCGTGCAACAAAACCCGCACGTGTGACACGACTCGCAAGTCCATCAGTCGCGTGGTGTCAGCCGTGACATTTTTAACGGAAACACTCCACAGTGCTAGGGGATATCTGTACCCCGAAAGAAGACACCAGCGTGCGAGTCCTGTGGGTGGCGTATATTGTTGGCTCGAAACTGCCGCATTGAGGGTTCGCTACGTAGTCTGTGCCAAGTCCAAGGACATCCGACGTGGGATCGCCGGAAGAAGACAAGGTCAGATCTGTCCTTTGCTCGAAAACTGTTTCTAGAAACAAATCCTGTTTATTATAATTGAATTGAGAACGTGACGTCACACACGGTTAGGGAACTAGGCTTTCCTTAATTTAATAAATCAATTTCTACTTATTGCACGGTCATTACTCGAAAAATTGATCGCTTCTATTATTTCGCGTGCGTAAATTGAATAAAACGAATAAAATTACTTCTAGTTTAGACCACACTCCACTTTGCTTTCGTCACGGATTTTTTTTTATTAGATTTAAGGTTGAAATTTTCCTATTAGTTGCTAAGCTTTTTTCTTATTGTTTGATTTTTGAGGTTTGTATATATTTTTCTTAGTTTTTATGTTCAATTTGAAGTTGGTAAGTACTGAATTGGTTTATTGGCTACGACGTTTTGGTGTTGTTGAAGTGCGACTTCGGTTCTGGTGGAACTTAAACCTGCCCTGAGTTGGCAGTCTCATCCGGGTAAAACTTAGCAGAGCTAACGGTCCTTCTTTAGAGGAGGTGGCGCTTAAGCCGCTAGCTTTTGGAACAGGACGGAACGTTACAATTGAACACAATTCTTCACATTTCTTTTCACAATCAATAAATTATTTCAAAACTACACAGAACAAACACTCGCACCCGCGGAAGTACCATCCGGATGGCGTAGCACCGGTCAAACCGTCGGCGAAATCGCGAAAAAGAAAAAAAAACTAACAAACGCGATCGAAATGTGACGAGCAGCTTAGAAAACGTCTGCACGCGGCAAAGCCTACTGCGCTCTCCTAGCATATTTAACAAATTCATTTAGCTTTTATAGTTAAGAATACTTACTAAGTTAACGTTTAAACTAGTTTACAAACGCTTTTGGAGTACCCGAAACTACAGATGATCGCGTGTAGTTCACCTAAACTAAAATATCAATTTTTAGGGGTTTATTTGAACATTTTACCTTTAAATTAAAGAGCAATAGCTTACTATATTACTGCATGTAAATGACCACTAAATTTTACTTATTTTATTAGTTTAAACAATAGAAATTCAATGATTTTAATAACCTTTAATAGCAGCTTCATCCACTCTCAATTTAGGTTTTGTTTTTGTTCCTCATCCGTTTTGTTCAATTTGTTCTCTAGGTCGCACTCTAGTCAGCCCAGTGGTGATGACAGTGGGTGTCAGAAAAGGCCATTTTGGGCGTTAGAGCACCTTTAACGGTGCGCTTCTATATGTACCCCGTTTGGCAGCCCTCCATCATTACAGCAAACTTTACCGGTCGCTGCTGGATGCGCTCGCAAAATAGTAGCGCTATGGGTGGGTGACCAAATATAGTACACTGCAAAAACTGCAAATATTTATTTTATGTTTTGTACACATATATTTTTGCAATTCGTCTGGACAAATGATGTTTATGTGTAATCACACATAACCAATTATTTTTGGTATTTATCGTTGTGATGTGTGATTACACATAAAAACAATACCGAATGACAAATAAAATCGATATATGCGCTTATTTATTTATTTTTTAATAAAAAGTTTTATCAATGATCTAACATTTATGGATACAGTTAACATTATTTATTAACAAATTAACAAGTCGAAAGCTCATGTAGAAAGAGCCAAACACCGTATTGCGCTGGAAAGTTGGTTGATTATTTTCGACCAGTGAGTTACCAATCGATCAACTTTGCAGCTCCGAATGATGATCAAAACTGCGCTCTTCACCCGAGTTTCTAAGTGTTTATCGATGTAAAGCAACTGATTATAACTTTTTCGTACTCTAAGGAATGTAGCTGCGATGATTTAAGTAAAATATCTGAACAACTCCTGCAGCACATGTTTACACTGAGTCGCCATGTTTTCACTTTGCGCATCTCCGGCGGCTGACACAGACGCTAAGCATTGGTATTATGTGTGAACTCACATATTTTTTTGCTATGGGTGTTAACACATACCAAGTATTTGTGAAACTAATCTAGGCAATAAACAACAAATATCTTAGTTATATTTTAGGTAATAAAATTTATGTGTGAAAAGACCAATTGGATCGATGTGTTTTTGATGATGATGATGATGATGATAAATGTGTACCCACCATCAGCGCAAGGATTACCTATGACTGCAGAATAATTCCGGTAGGGAATTATCTACGTGATGGTTTGTTGTAGCAGGGTGAGTTAAAATTGCTGAATCCCTTCGGTAGTCAACAAAAGTTGCTATCTCATGACAAAAGGCTGGCTACTCCACGAACTTGAGTCCGGTCATCAGTTCTTTTAACTCCCTTAGGCTACCCCTCCCCGTGTGTATGTGTGGGTGTGTGTGAGTGTTCTCCCCACAATATAAAAATGGAAATTGTAAAAAGCTATGTCAAATAAACAGTGAAAGGAATAAATAGATATATGTCATCAAATTACAACAATATTTTACCGTTCAATAATGACTTACCTTTGCTGATATAAACCGATAATAAAGGTACGCTCACATGTCTTGGGATTTTGATTCCTGTACCATGACGCAGTAGCTTCATATACTTTCTTTCCATGATTAGTGAATAATCCTATATTAAGTATCTTCAAACAATAATGAGTGGAACTTTTAACAGTATGTTTCCTTATTCTGACTATTTATTGAAACTGGTCGTGTAGATGTTCTTACAATTGAAATACTGTCTAGATTAACGTCTCTTTTCTGTGTTTTCTACACACTTTCCTCTCCGCTTGAAATTTCACTACAGCTGTCTTTGTAAATTTCTTCTGCTTTCTTTTTTAGTTTCTCTCTATCGTTTGCTAACTCTTTCCAATCTTGTCGTGTCATCCCTCGGTATCTCCTAAGATCCTGCCGCAATGAATCCTTCCAAGTAAAACTAGGTCTGCCTTCCTTTTTGAAGCAAAATTTGAATTTATACGCTGATTTTAACGGATGCATATTGGGCCTTCTTATCACATGACCGTAATAATTAATTCTGGCTACCCTGACTCTTCTATTAATGGTTTTCCCATTCAGTTCTTTTTTGATGTTAAACCTTCTCTTCTTGTCTCTACAGTTATTCCATATATCCTTTAAAATAAGCTTCTCATATTTTGCTAATTGCAAGCGACTTCGTTTTGTGATAGTAGACACTTTTGTACCATATTGCATGGCTGGAGCGATGACAGTTTTATAAATAATTTTACCGATTTCCCATGAAGGCTTAAATGTTTTACAAAATTGTACAACACTTTTGGCAGATTTAACCGCATTAATCGATCTCTGTCTAGTGGTAGCTGGCCTGTTCAATGTACTAGTTAGATTAACTCCTAGATATCTGAGAGATTCACAAGTTGCATAATTCTTTCCATTTAGAACAATCGTTTTTGGAGGTGGATTTATGGCATTTGGTATTCTTATTAGAATTTGACTTTTCTGGTTATTGATTTCTAAACCTACCTCTCGTAAAACTTCTTCTAGCGCTGTAATGATTTCTTCCATTTTACCCTGGTCCTCTGCCATAATAAGGATGTCGTCCGCGAAAGCCAATAAAATTGGTATTACCCAGGTAACCACTAAGCACTGTCATAAGCGGTCTAAAGGTCATTCAGCAGCTTCTCCGTATCATTAGGCTCTGTATGTGAATTTCAAATGCTCACAGGCATTATAAATTGTAAGCACTAAAATAAGCCGTATATTAGTATATTACGCTACACTGTAGTGCTTGCAAACCCAGAGCCTGTGAGCCGAATTAGAAGACTGACAGTGCTGTTAAAAGGCTTGGCGTACATGACGTTTATATCAATCAGAGCTTTGAAGCAAAACAAAACTGAACTGTCGGAGAACAATGAAATATCATCGGGACTTTTGTACGATAGATTGGGTGTTGGATGATTATCGTCATCTCGCCACTATAAACCACAAATTAATGTACAGCTGCTTCCTCGATCATCTATTACGAATGCATAACCTGTGCAGCTGTAATCGGTTTACCCGAGCTTTAACCTACAGATGAATACCAAAAGTAGTCGACGAGCCGCATTTTGATTCCTCCTGTTATGAAACCTCGTCAACCTTCCAAACTTCCCTAGCTGCATCTCCCGCAGAACCGCCATCCATAAAACCATCTCCCCGACCATTTCATACATTTCGTATGCGGCCACTTTGTGCCCGATTCAACATCCGACCATCGGATCATTCCAAACATTTCGGTTCGGAACATCAATGCTGTCCCAACTTGTTGCCTCCTTTTCCTCAAATACGGTACTGAGCTAACCGATCTCACGCTGCATCAATGGATCAGATGGAAAACGTGACGAAATAAACTTGAAAACAGCAAGCCCGAAGATTATCAGTTCGAATCTGGATCAGCAGGCCGTAAAAATCGAAGAAAAAATAGACTTCGATGGAAAGGCATCCGGAGCAAAACATAAAAATGATAAATAACTTTTTTTTTTCTTTTTTCTTAACTCACTTTTGACAGCTCTTTCACCAGAGACTCGGTACGCAGATTGAAGCTGGCCGTATATCAGCCGAATATTTCGCCAAAAGTGGCTTTTTAGCAGATCTATTATAGGATGTAGTTCTGAAAAGCTCTGTTGGCAATGTTCTTCATATGAATATAGAACCAACTTGGTGCCAATTTTTACGGCTTAGTGGTTACTTGGGGCAATTTCGACCCGAAGATCAATTTGACCCCGGTTTACGGTACTCATATTTCGCTTTCGATTTCGCTGTCAATCTCAGTCGCAGGGTTTTTGCAAATCGCTCGATAGAGTGACAGTTTTCGCCGGCCGTCTCAATGTTTATCCACAGACAAACAGACGTAACACTTCAAATATTTTTCGATTCAAATCATAGTCACGGAAACATATTCGCCCAATGCTAAAAGGACTGTGTTTGGCCGACCACCAACTAGGTGGCGGTAGTGAGCAAACGTCAAACTCGAACAAAAACGATGCGAGCGCTACGATTGAGCAGTTGGCCAACTATCAAATTTTGAAAAAGATCGTTGAATCGGTGTACGATGGGAATTATCAGAGTGTTACGTCTGTTTGTCTGTGGTTTATCATTAAGGTCTTTTGTTCTCGGTCCACCAGCTGGTCATGTTTACACAACAAAACCAGCTGGTTCACTGATGTTAAAATACAATAGTGCCATTTACACTTATCAATAAGTTGATTCAACCAAGAGGTTCAATCTTTCCTTCAACTTCATCAAGAAACACAATTTGATGGAAATATTGCTAAATGTATTGCATGCATTTTTATTGAGGAAAACATGGATGATAATGTTGAATCTTGATGTAAATACTGACCAACCTGCAAAAGCGAGGATTGAGGTTGGTGATCATAATATGATATTATCCTCAATACTTCCCTTCCGAAAGATTGATCCAACCACCACTATCATCCAGTTTGACCAAACCATCAAGATCATCCAAGTTCGTCAAACTTTCCTCTCGACTTGTTTGATTCGATCAATCCAGCAGTGCAAAAGAGTCAGCAGATTGAGCGAAAGAGATAGCAATTCACCAATGTTCAGCGCGCGGTTCACGGCGTTCACGGTGGCCAGTTCAATTGAATTTTATAGAATGCTTTGAAAGCAAATTTCTAGAAATAAATTGTCACGTTTTTGCTTTGTAAATAAAATAAAGACTTGATCATTAGAAAAGTGAAAATTTCGATATTTCGCTTGCTTATTCAATTCCAATAATGATTATGAAAAAATATTTTTTTGATAGTTTTGGTCATTTACCACGCCATATTCGATTTTTTTCATAAACTCTTATCTATTGAACCCAATCTCTCCGATTAGCACGATGAATTGTTAAGGACAAACTTCTTGAAATCCCGCTTCAACAGTGCATCAAAACTTCAAACGCACAAATCTCAAGAAGCAAGCTTCAAACAATAATGCATTTCATTATTCTGTTCTTGCTCACTTGTAATAAGCTTAAAATAAGAAGCTCAGATGCGCTGGTTTTGTTTACGAAGAGATTTGTGCACTCAAAATCGTAAGTAGGTGCCAAAGTCGGCCATTGTGGCGGCCATTTTGGGATTCTTACAAGTCTGTCCTTAAATAGTGGATCTATTTACTAATTCATTATGTTATTTTTCCTAATGTCTTGAGAAGGTTAATGTTTCTTAATTTCTAACACAAGATATGAACTTCTATCGTTGGGGGCTGTCCATTAATTACGTAAGGGAAATTTTGCGATTTTTCTACACCCCCTCCCCCCCCCCCCCCCTTGTAAGATTTTTTGTATGGAAAGCCAAATATTTTTGTATGGCGCGTAAGATTTCTCAAACCCCCCCTCCCCCTATAAACCCTTACGTACTTAATGGACAGCCCCTTGAATCAAAATATTTCATACAAAATGGAGCTTAAACAATAATTGGGTTCTTTAGGGGTATCTAGATTATTGCATAATCGGAATCTCCGTCCAAAAATTAGTCGAAATCCAAAATTTCATCATTTTAGGTGCCCGGGAACTATTTCTTAAATTCATTTTAAGCTTGTATGGGGATTTTTTTTTGTTCGGGGCGAACTGTCACTTTATCGATTGAACTGTCATTCTATCCACGGAAATTAAAACTGTTTTGTTTATTTAACCATCAAAACAAAGGAATCGGAACGCAATAAAATCACGTTATACTCAGAAAAATGAGCTCTTTCGATTAGACTAAAGAAATAGGGAATATTTAATTCACTAAACAACACAATTATTGTGGATTTGGAAGAAAACCGAAGAATGAGCATCGCTCAAACTTCACTGCATTACTAGCGAACTTAAGGGGAAATGAGACGAACTCAACATGGTAGTCAGAAGCATTTTTCCATGGTGAAAACAAAAACTAATTTCACACAAAATTCCGAACTTGCTGACCTATTGTACCCGTGCGCTTACTATTTTTAATAAATTAATACTTTTCAGTTTGCGTTTTCGCAAAAAAAAAAAGCCGATCGAAATTTGCGAAACAATTTTTCTAATTAATATTTAGCGGCTAGCATACCGTTTCACCTTAACCACCAACACCACACTGAAAAAAATAACATAGTATTAGGAACCATCCAACCATTTTTGTTTTTACCATGCCACATTTTAGTTACCATTACCATGAATATTGTTCCGAATACCAGCATCTGGGAATGACTACTATGCTTTTGCCATCTTGATGAATTGTCATTATCACTATTTATACCGCTCAATTTAACTATGTTTGTATTGTACATTCTACTATATTATTGTACACCATGCCTTTTTTATGGTTACCATGAACAGGCATCATTCTTGATAATAAAAAAAATACCCTCATACGGTCAATCGTGTTTGCTTCAATAAGAATCAACTGCACTACCCGTTGCAGTTAAATCCAAATTATGTTTTATTGGTAAGTAAATCGTTTGTTCATCACAAAAAGAAAATTTCTTATTAAAGCCTAATCCACCGTAGGTAATCGGAATACTTATCTGGATGTCCAGGACGGGAGAAATGCGTGATCAATTTTAATGCATCCTGGGCGAACTGAGCGGAGAAAATTGTTCCCCATCCAATGATCCGTCGTTTGAGCTAGTGGGTGAGATAATCGTCAATTCATTCAAAGGGAAAGATACATTTTTAAATTCACCCAACAGGCGGAAAAATATGCAGACCACAATAGCAATCGCTGAAAATCTGGGGCTCGAAAGAGTGAAATCAAGAACTTCAGCTACAGCCTGTAGACATCCTCCAGAAGCATCCGGGTCGGAAAATTACTCTGTGAGTTTTTAACGGCTCTGCTGATGGTGACCAAAACAACTCCGCTCCAACATCTCCCGGAAATTTATTATAAAAATGTTTGTTATATGTATTTATTGAAAGCTTTATTTGATTAAAATGTACTAAACTTTATGTTAATTATTCATCTACAGTTTTTTTTAAACGTGAGCAATAACGGATGACACTACTGCTGAATTACGTACATAGTAATTCAAACTATGCTACGATAGTCAAACTTACCATGCCGCATGTGACACACATGGTAAAATTAACTATGGAATAATATTTGAAAATACCATAAAATGTAAATAAAAAGCGGCATGGTAAATTGTACCCTGCACATGATAGTTTCAAAAATAATTCATGGTCTACCAAAATCAAGTGGTAAAAGTGTCTTAATTTCACCCTCGGTTTGGTCACCGTTACCATGACTCTTTTTTCAGTGTACCAAAATCAAGTGGTAAAAGTGTCTTAATTTCACCCTCGGTTTGGTCACCGTTACCATGACTCTTTTTTCAGTGTATAGTACCTCAAATTCGCCATAGTTGATTTTCAACTTTTAAAGATGCAAATGAACAAGAAAAAAATCGTGAACAACAGATCACGATCACAAAAGATGATTGCAATCATTCAAACTTCACAATTTGCTCAAATTATGGTAGAAATAAATCATTTTCCTTAACTTTTCGGCCTCCTTGCACCCTATTTCGCCATAGTGTACCAGTTATGGCAACTCCCATAAGGAATGCATGTAAATAGTGCGAAGTGGAACCCAAATTAACAAATGTATCCATAACTGGTACAGGGTTCCTATCATTGGAGCACGCCGTAATAAATACTAAAAGTAGTTTTGGCTCCGTTTCTATATTTTTCCTGTAAAGTATTGAAACAAATCAATCATTTGACTTATTGTTTACATTCGTCGGTCTTCTTCTTATTTTTGTAGAAATAGTTTTTCTTAGGTAGTGCGATAATTGGTACAGGCACCCTAAATATTTTCAAGTTCAAGTAAGTTGCGCATCGTAAATTTTCATTAGATTATTTAGGAATAATGTTTAATATTTAACATTGGTTTATCATGTTTTATATCACATCTTTTATTTCCACTAACGCATATGCGGTTTGCTAGTGCCTTTAGTATAAATGCTAGAACTATATAGGGAAACTCAGTATATTTTCGACAGATTTGTTCTCTTCGTCATGGGGTGTCATCTAAAGTCTGGTAAACCTCAACTTGGCGTCACATCTTTGCCAATCAAAGTGTTTCAAGCTATTCGGACGACAAAAACCCCTTATGGCATGGCAACGAGAGAAAAACTGCCAAAAATACCCAAAGCCACTCTCAGGACATATAATTTAATTATCGTTCAGTTACCAATCTAGCTATAGAGAAACCTGTATTAATAATAACGGATAAAGCAAACATTTTAAATTATAGACGAATCAAACAAATCAATATGGCATTAACCTCTTATCAGCCTTTGTTTTCTAAACCTATTTTGCTTTACATATTTACTATGACTTTAGCAAAAATCAAAACTTGTTCGAACCTAACTGTTAATATTGACCTCCCCTAATAGAAAAATATGATACAACATGCTTAACAACCCTTTCGGGCTATCGTTTTGATCATACATGGTATGATACAATCATTCACCCTATCAGCAGTGTATAATACATTTTTATTAGGGTCGCAGCACCAAATCGGAGTTCGCCAGTTGCACTAGCGAAGCGAAGTTTTCAGCGAACTTTCTGTCATTCCTCATCCGACCCGACATGCATCCCTGATGTTTTCGTTTTCAGTCCGACGCCGTGTCGACAATCACGACTTTATCCTACCTGGGGCCTGTAGCATAATGAAAATTTTACTAATAATATTAGTCTTGTAGCTTGTAACTTCTAATTTTCTGTTGCATAAAAATCCTACAAGTACAAGTTACAAGTCCAATACTACAAGTCAGTTGGACTAATATTATTAGTAAAATTTACAAGTGTATATTGCATAAACAAACTACAAGTATAAAATATCAGCTATGACTTGTACTTTTGATTACAAGTCACAAAGGTCTTGTAAAATAATTTACAAGTTAGATTTAAAGTATTGCAGAAGTCATATTTAGTTTTGAATATATCGATTTACCATTTTGATGAACTCAAAAGATATTATTTATCTAACATGTCAACCTTAATTCCAGTTTTCGACGATTAAATTTGGCAATATGTATTCGAAACTCATTAAGAAGAAAATTGCGTTGATGTACACTTTGTATCCAAAATATAATTTCTGCTGAGTCTCTCAAGTTCTCCAAAGTTTCTACAATACCCATCTTTGATTGGAGGTTCTTGGTAAAGTTATGTATTATGGTCACTGCACAAGTAAAGTTGCAGATGCGAAATAAATTTAAACCAATTGCTTGTATTGCGCATCATTAAGCTAATCAAGAGCTACTATATACATACACTAACTCGAATCGAGTTGCGACATATAAAAGTTGGTAAAAGCTCAATTTTTGCATCCCAGATCAATTCGGATTTTAACAAGAAACATAATACTGTTTGCTAAATCTTTATACATTGTTTTTCAACCAGTACTACTAAATCTTTGGGACATTTTACTAAAAATCTAGGTTCTTGCAGTGTCATACTTTGTAAAAAAAATATTTCGCCAGAGCGGCCGAAAATGATCCAAACAGCACATGCTTTTTTTCATGTATCGTATAAAAAATACAAAACTTCGGAATAAATGAAGTTATTTCCGGATGTTACGCGGAAAATGCAGAAAATAAACAAACATCAACTGCCATTTCAAATTAATAGTGAACTGTCGGATGAATTTTGACAGGTAAATGAACCAAAACAACTTGTATTTTCATGGCCACTAATATTACACTGAAAAAAAATAACATAGTATTAGGAACCATCCAACCATTTTTGTTTTTACCATGCCACATTTTAGTTACCATTACCATGAATATTGTTCCGAATACCAGCATCTGGGAATGACTACTATGCTTTTGCCATCTTGATGAATTGTCATTATCACTATTTATACCGCTCAATTTAACTATGTTTGTATTGTACATTCTACTATATTATTGTACACCATGCCTTTTTTATGGTTACCATGAACAGGCATCATTCTTGATAATAAAAAAAATACCCTCATACGGTCAATCGTGTTTGCTTCAATAAGAATCAACTGCACTACCCGTTGCACACTGAAAAAAGGGACATGGTAATTCTGACTGTATCGAGGGTGAAATCAAAACAACTTTACTACTTGATTTTGGTAGACCATACTTTTTGCTTGAAACTACCATGTGCAGGGTTCAATTTACTATGTTGCTTTATGTTTACGTTTCATAGTGTTTTGAATCACATTTCGTAGTTAATTTTACTATGCGCATGGTTAACTGCATAGTACGTTTGACCATCGTAACATAGTTTCATTTACTATGCCTCTGGTTAGTCGTCTTTATTGTTTACGTTGAAGAAAAATGCGAATAAATTTAATTGAATTTATTTTTCCAAATATTAAGATCCACATACATATAACCACAGAGAACAGACGTCCAGGCTAGAACAAATTTCATCCAGAAAGTTGTGTAAGGATTTGAATCTTCACTTGAGTGAGGTTGCAAACCAATACACGATGACAACACTAACGCCGCCAAACACCATATTGCCACAGTCAGTGGTGAATTGAAACATTTCAAGTGGTGAATAAAATTAGTATGGGAAATTAATCGATTGCAGCGCCACGCTATTGCCACTTGTGTTGCCGATTTCAAAAGACCGTTAAATTCCTTACACAGTTTCAGAACTGGAGTTGGATGTCTGTTCTCTGTGATATAACTTAGAGCAAATACATATTTAATCAATATCCAGCACATGCGGTTGCAGCGGGCCATAATTACGAAGATGGGAAAATCGATTTTTGGGTGAGAATCTGAGAAAAAACAGAGCATTAGAATATTTCCCGGATTCAGATGAAACTTCTGCTGGAAGGTTACCTGGAGTTGGGCTGCATAGGTCGGGAACTTATGCTGTTGGGGTGGATCCAGTACCTATTGACTGAAGTCCAAGTGGAAGAAAGACGATCGCCAAACTTTTATTATGGTTGGAGATTTCGAAAATGTGATCTCATTGACCAGCGGACCAGCGTTCAAACTGGCGGATGAGCTTCGGAACTGGCGTCATCGGTGGAAGCGAATATTCGATTCCACTTGGAGTACCTCGATTTCTCCTCCTTCGATTTTGAAATTGGTGTCCGAAACAACTGGTGGTTTAGTGTTCGGGTTCGCTTGAAACCGGTGTAAAGGATATCGTAAATTAATATCCCGGAACCAAAAGTAGTTTGTATGTTGTTTGTTGGTGCCATCGAACGTGGCGGAACTTCCGGGTGCATATGTGAAATTAATGCACTCTCGATAACACTGACGATGACACTTACAGGGGATAGACAAAATGATCGGGACAGGCAAAATTTTCACTTTCCGAAAAATGTTCAACTTACTGTAACTTTTCGAAAAATGCATCGAATATTCTCAAATTGTTACTGTAAGTTCTTCAACTAGTTGTGAATCAGTGGACAAAATTTGGAAAAGATCGGACAATTCTTCACGAAGTTATAAAGATTTTTGAAAAAGATAAAATTATCCGATAGTCAACTTTGAGCTGTTATACCTCCGGATTCAATGAACCGATTGCAATGAAATTTTGACCATTCATGACTTATATAATGAACTCTGGAAAACATTTGACTTAACTTAAAATTTGTAACAAGCGAAAAAGTTATAGCGATTTTATTTTTTTCACGATTTTTTAGTAAATTGGTCTATTTTTAATATGCATCCCATTACTTTTTGAATTTATTGGCGGCTATGTTGTTACTTTCCTACAAAACGCATTTATATATAAGTCAATTAGAGGGAAACTAAATGAACTATAATTTGCATCTTGAATTTTGAAACGATGTTGATGTTTTGGATAATTTGGTGTTTTATTAGAAAAATAATCTAATCGTTATAATTTTCTTCCGTGTTAAGAATATTAAGTTAAGTCGATGGTTTTTCATAGTTCATTATATAAGTCATTAATGGTCAAAATTTCATTACATTCGGTTAATTGAATCCGGAGATATAACAGCTCAAAGTTGGCTATCGGATAATTTTACCATTTTCAAAAATCTTTATAACTTCGTGAAGAATTGTCCGATCTTTTCCAAATTTTGTCCACTGATACACACCTAGTTGAAGAACTTACAGTAAAAATTTGAGAATATTTGATGCACTTTTCGAAAAGTTACAGCTAATTGAACATTTTTTGAAAAGTGAAAATTTTGCCTGTCCCGATCATTTTGTCTATCCCCTGTACCTTGCCATTTAACGGTTCCATGAAAACAGTCCTCGCTTCTCCTCGATTGAAGCCAGAAATGTTGAATTAATCAAAACTTGATAACAATTCAAGACAAGAACAAGTTGAGTCATGCAATGCATGATGATATATGCTGAGGATATTTCGACTAAAACATGTAGTTGAAATTACCATGTACCATGTCATCAAGCCATGGTAATATTAACAAAAATGTAGTAAACGCAACAAACTATGAGCTCAACTTTACTATAAAATGGAATAATAAAATTAGGAAAAGAGTCATGGTTAATATTACTAAAACATTTTATTCTGTGTACTCTAATTTGGTATACTTCACACAACTTGAGGATTGTTTTTACTATGTTGGACATGGTAGAAATAAATACGAGTACATAGTTTCATGTACCATACATTTGTTTTCAGTGCATGGTAAAATTGATTGAAACATGGTTACGCTAACTCATATCGTGTTTATGTCAACTGAATTACGGCATAGTAAAAATAAACACATCCTAATGGTTCAAATCACTATAATATTTTTTTCAGTGTAGCCATAACTGGTACACTGAGCCTATTTGGCAGCGCTTTCTTGTTTCCTTTACCATCATTTGCATCAATAATTATTTCTTTCTCAAGGATTATTGATGAAATCACGAGGATCAAACCAAGTATCAATCCAATATCTTCGACATTGCCCCTTTGGGTCTAGCCGAGTTTTGAACAGAGAGAAAATCTCCCGGCACCCAGCACGGAGGAAGTTAGGCGTTCGACAATGTTAGGCATTTGTTAGTTATGTTGCTCATCGAAAATTTTTGGAGAGCATAAATCAGCACCCCGAATTTATGCTGAATGTTCGATTTTTTCGCGCATCATTGACAGTTGAGCAAATGGCAGTGGAGACACACTTTGTTAGTTGCGGCAGCTTAAAAATCGCGTTCGTCGGTCGAGAAAAAGAAAAAAATTGCTCGTCTCAAATAGTTAAACCCGTAGGAACCACTTCCGTCGTTGCGTTGTCCAAACCGTCAGTTAATCATCGCTGCTCCTGGCCACGAAGTCCGTTTCGTTCGCGTCGTACCGTCGCCGGAACCAGTTATCTCCAAAACAGTGACCGATTCCGTTAAGTTTGACTCCATCGTGTCGGTGAGTCATTTTATTTTTAATATGATTTATTTTTCATTTAATTTCAATTAAATTTTAATTAATTTTGAATTAAATTTTAATTAAATTTTAATTAAATTTTAATTAAATTTTAATTAAATTTAAATTAAATATTAATTAAATATTAATTAAATTTTAATTAAATTTTAATTAAATTTTAATTAAATTTTGATCAAATTTTAATTAAATTTTAATTAAATTTTAATCAAATTTTAATTAAATTTTAATTAAATTTAAATTATATTTTAATTAAATTCTAATTAAATTTCAATTAAATTTTAATTAAATTTCAATTAATTAAATTAATTAAATTGAATTAAAATTAAAATTAAAATTAAATTAAAATTAAAATTAAAATTAAAATTAAAATTAAAATTAAAATTAAAATTAAAATTAAAATTAAAATTAAAATCAAAATTAAAATTAAAATTAAAATTAAAATTAAAATTAAAATCAAAATTAAAATTAAAATTAAAATTAAAATTAAAATTAAAATTAAAATTAAAATTAAAATTAAAATTAAAATTAAAATTAAAATTAAAATTAAAATTAAAATTAAAATTAAAATTAAAATTAAAATTAAAATTAAAATTAAAATTAAAATTAAAATTAAAATTAAAATTAAAATTAAAATTAAAATTAAAATTAAAATTAAAATTAAAATTAAAATTAAAATTAAAATTAAAATTAAAATTAAAATTAAAATTAAAATTAAAATTAAAATTAAAATTAAAATTAAAATTAAAATTAAAATTAAAATTAAAATTAAAATTAAAATTAAAATTAAAATTAAAATTAAAATTAAAATTAAAATTAAAATTAAAATTAAAATTAAAATTAAAATTAAAATTAAAATTAAAATTAAAATTAAAATTAAAATTAAAATTAAAATTAAAATTAAAATTAAAATTAAAATTAAAATTAAAATTAAAATTAAAATTAAAATTAAAATTAAAATTAAAATTAAAATTAAAATTAAAATTAAAATTAAAATTAAAATTAAAATTAAAATTAAAATTAAAATTAAAATTAAAATTAAAATTAAAATTAAAATTAAAATTAAAATTAAAATTAAAATTAAAATTAAAATTAAAATTAAAATTAAAATTAAAATTAAAATTAAAATTAAAATTAAAATTAAAATTAAAATTAAAATTAAAATTAAAATTAAAATTAAAATTAAAATTAAAATTAAAATTAAAATTAAAATTAAAATTAAAATTAAAATTAAAATTAAAATTAAAATTAAAATTAAAATTAAAATTAAAATTAAAATTAAAATTAAAATTAAAATTAAAATTAAAATTAAAATTAAAATTAAAATTAAAATTAAAATTAAAATTAAAATTAAAATTAAAATTAAAATTAAAATTAAAATTAAAATTAAAATTAAAATTAAAATTAAAATTAAAATTAAAATTAAAATTAAAATTAAAATTAAAATTAAAATTAAAATTAAAATTAAAATTAAAATTAAAATTAAAATTAAAATTAAAATTAAAATTAAAATTAAAATTAAAATTAAAATTAAAATTAAAATTAAAATTAAAATTAAAATTAAAATTAAAATTAAAATTAAAATTAAAATTAAAATTAAAATTAAAATTAAAATTAAAATTAAAATTAAAATTAAAATTAAAATTAAAATTAAAATTAAAATTAAAATTAAAATTAAAATTAAAATTAAAATTAAAATTAAAATTAAAATTAAAATTAAAATTAAAATTAAAATTAAAATTAAAATTAAAATTAAAATTAAAATTAAAATTAAAATTAAAATTAAAATTAAAATTAAAATTAAAATTAAAATTAAAATTAAAATTAAAATTAAAATTAAAATTAAAATTAAAATTAAAATTAAAATTAAAATTAAAATTAAAATTAAAATTAAAATTAAAATTAAAATTAAAATTAAAATTAAAATTAAAATTAAAATTAAAATTAAAATTAAAATTAAAATTAAAATTAAAATTAAAATTAAAATTAAAATTAAAATTAAAATTAAAATTAAAATTAAAATTAAAATTAAAATTAAAATTAAAATTAAAATTAAAATTAAAATTAAAATTAAAATTAAATTAAAATTAAAATTAAAATTAAAATTAAAATTAAAATTAAAATTAAAATTAAAATTAAAATTAAAATTAAAATTAAAATTAAAATTAAAATTAAAATTAAAATTAAAATTAAAATTAAAATTAAAATTAAAATTAAAATTAAAATTAAAATTAAAATTAAAATTAAAATTAAAATTAAAATTAAAATTAAAATTAAAATTAAAATTAAAATTAAAATTAAAATTAAAATTAAAATTAAAATTAAAATTAAAATTAAAATTAAAATTAAAATTAAAATTAAAATTAAAATTAAAATTAAAATTAAAATTAAAATTAAAATTAAAATTAAAATTAAAATTAAAATTAAAATTAAAATTAAAATTAAAATTAAAATTAAAATTAAAATTAAAATTAAAATTAAAATTAAAATTAAAATTAAAATTAAAATTAAAATTAAAATTAAAATTAAAATTAAAATTAAAATTAAAATTAAAATTAAAATTAAAATTAAAATTAAAATTAAAATTAAAATTAAAATTAAAATTAAAATTAAAATTAAAATTAAAATTAAAATTAAAATTAAAATTAAAATTAAAATTAAAATTAAAATTAAAATTAAAATTAAAATTAAAATTAAAATTAAAATTAAAATTAAAATTAAAATTAAAATTAAAATTAAAATTAAAATTAAAATTAAAATTAAAATTAAAATTAAAATTAAAATTAAAATTAAAATTAAAATTAAAATTAAAATTAAAATTAAAATTAAAATTAAAATTAAAATTAAAATTAAAATTAAAATTAAAATTAAAATTAAAATTAAAATTAAAATTAAAATTAAAATTAAAATTAAAATTAAAATTAAAATTAAAATTAAAATTAAAATTAAAATTAAAATTAAAATTAAAATTAAAATTAAAATTAAAATTAAAATTAAAATTAAAATTAAAATTAAAATTAAAATTAAAATTAAAATTAAAATTAAAATTAAAATTAAAATTAAAATTAAAATTAAAATTAAAATTAAAATTAAAATTAAAATTAAAATTAAAATTAAAATTAAAATTAAAATTAAAATTAAAATTAAAATTAAAATTAAAATTAAAATTAAAATTAAAATTAAAATTAAAATTAAAATTAAAATTAAAATTAAAATTAAAATTAAAATTAAAATTAAAATTAAAATTAAAATTAAAATTAAAATTAAAATTAAAATTAAAATTAAAATTAAAATTAAAATTAAAATTAAAATTAAAATTAAAATTAAAATTAAAATTAAAATTAAAATTAAAATTAAAATTAAAATTAAAATTAAAATTAAAATTAAAATTAAAATTAAAATTAAAATTAAAATTAAAATTAAAATTAAAATTAAAATTAAAATTAAAATTAAAATTAAAATTAAAATTAAAATTAAAATTAAAATTAAAATTAAAATTAAAATTCAAATTCAAATTCAAATTCAAATTCAAATTCAAATTCAAATTCAAATTCAAATTCAAATTCAAATTCAAATTCAAATTCAAATTCAAATTCAAATTCAAATTCAAATTCAAATTCAAATTCAAATTCAAATTCAAATTCAAATTCAAATTCAAATTCAAATTCAAATTCAAATTCAAATTCAAATTCAAATTCAAATTCAAATTCAAATTCAAATTCAAATTCAAATTCAAATTCAAATTCAAATTCAAATTCAAATTCAAATTCAAATTCAAATTCAAATTCAAATTCAAATTCAAATTCAAATTCAAATTCAAATTCAAATTCAAATTCAAATTCAAATTCAAATTCAAATTCAAATTCAAATTCAAATTCAAATTCAAATTCAAATTCAAATTCAAATTCAAATTCAAATTCAAATTCAAATTCAAATTCAAATTCAAATTCAAATTCAAATTCAAATTCAAATTCAAATTCAAATTCAAATTCAAATTCAAATTCAAATTCAAATTCAAATTCAAATTCAAATTCAAATTCAAATTCAAATTCAAATTCAAATTCAAATTCAAATTCAAATTCAAATTCAAATTCAAATTCAAATTCAAATTCAAATTCAAATTCAAATTCAAATTCAAATTCAAATTCAAATTCAAATTCAAATTCAAATTCAAATTCAAATTCAAATTCAAATTCAAATTCAAATTCAAATTCAAATTCAAATTCAAATTCAAATTCAAATTCAAATTCAAATTCAAATTCAAATTCAAATTCAAATTCAAATTCAAATTCAAATTCAAATTCAAATTCAAATTCAAATTCAAATTCAAATTCAAATTCAAATTCAAATTCAAATTCAAATTCAAATTCAAATTCAAATTCAAATTCAAATTCAAATTCAAATTCAAATTCAAATTCAAATTCAAATTCAAATTCAAATTCAAATTCAAATTCAAATTCAAATTCAAATTCAAATTCAAATTCAAATTCAAATTCAAATTCAAATTCAAATTCAAATTCAAATTCAAATTCAAATTCAAATTCAAATTCAAATTCAAATTCAAATTCAAATTCAAATTCAAATTCAAATTCAAATTCAAATTCAAATTCAAATTCAAATTCAAATTCAAATTCAAATTCAAATTCAAATTCAAATTCAAATTCAAATTCAAATTCAAATTCAAATTCAAATTCAAATTCAAATTCAAATTCAAATTCAAATTCAAATTCAAATTCAAATTCAAATTCAAATTCAAATTCAAATTCAAATTCAAATTCAAATTCAAATTCAAATTCAAATTCAAATTCAAATTCAAATTCAAATTCAAATTCAAATTCAAATTCAAATTCAAATTCAAATTCAAATTCAAATTCAAATTCAAATTCAAATTCAAATTCAAATTCAAATTCAAATTCAAATTCAAATTCAAATTCAAATTCAAATTCAAATTCAAATTCAAATTCAAATTCAAATTCAAATTCAAATTCAAATTCAAATTCAAATTCAAATTCAAATTCAAATTCAAATTCAAATTCAAATTCAAATTCAAATTCAAATTCAAATTCAAATTCAAATTCAAATTCAAATTCAAATTCAAATTCAAATTCAAATTCAAATTCAAATTCAAATTCAAATTCAAATTCAAATTCAAATTCAAATTCAAATTCAAATTCAAATTCAAATTCAAATTCAAATTCAAATTCAAATTCAAATTCAAATTCAAATTCAAATTCAAATTCAAATTCAAATTCAAATTCAAATTCAAATTCAAATTCAAATTCAAATTCAAATTCAAATTCAAATTCAAATTCAAATTCAAATTCAAATTCAAATTCAAATTCAAATTCAAATTCAAATTCAAATTCAAATTCAAATTCAAATTCAAATTCAAATTCAAATTCAAATTCAAATTCAAATTCAAATTCAAATTCAAATTCAAATTCAAATTCAAATTCAAATTCAAATTCAAATTCAAATTCAAATTCAAATTCAAATTCAAATTCAAATTCAAATTCAAATTCAAATTCAAATTAAAATTAAAATTAAAATTAAAATAATAAAATTAAAATTAAAATTAAAATAAAATTAAAATTAAAATTAAAATTAAAACGGGCTCCGAGTTTTTTATCAAATATGTTTCGTCCAGCTTTCATTCGAGGCAAGAGTACGGTTGTAGTAGTGAACGCCGATAAAAGTTCACTACTACAATCACACTTCTTGCTCGGATGACAGCTGGAATGAAAACAAGCAGCATTAAATCTATGCCTAACATTCGTCTAACAGCCCATACTAAAACATCTCTAACGTTAGTCTAATGTTAGACTAACAAACATGTTTCGAATTTGCAACATGTCTAACAAAAGTGTGTCATATCTGTCTAATTTTAGACTAACATTAGGCAAAAGTGAGACAAAAAGTTAGCCTAACATGCTGGCCAGTTAGTCTCACATTAGGCTAATGTTAGGCTAACCCTCCGTACTGGGCAGTATGAGAGAAGGGAGAGAAGTTAATGCATAAAGAGGAAAAAAAATGTAGCATACGTGCACAGCTAGCCTAGCAGCTAGCAAAGCAAAGCCTTTTATTGATTGGTGGTGGTTGATTTTCAGTCCTACCCTTGGTCCTACCAAACCCAATGCGGAAGATAATGTATACACAGAGCCGTAGCGTGCGGTTGGCCAGGTTGGCCCCCGCCAAGGGCGCCAGCCTCAGAGGGGCGCCGAAAAGGCCTATGGTTGGAAAAACAGAATGATGCAAATGATTTCTAGGATGTTATCAAGATTTCATTTTTTTTTTGTTTTTATTTATGTGTATTTTAACTAGTCGCTAATTCTACACTCATCAAGATTTCACTATTTTCAGTATTTGAGACTAATAATAAGTATTTTACGTTCTCCGTATTCTCAAAAAAACTAGATTTATCTTGTTTGTTTTGAGCATTTACCGTGATGTTACCTGGAAATTTATCTACTATTTTATTTTGAGAAACTATTCTAGCTATTATAACTATTAATAAAAATACAAAACATTCTCCCTGCAGGATATCTTAAAGGCTATTTCCAAGTATTTTCTTCACATGTTTCTTTCATTTCTTTGGAAATTCAGGAACTATATCTACGAATTTATTCAATAATTAGTCAAGATTCCTCCAGATATTTATCTTATGATTTTATTAGATAATCTTCCATAGTTTCGTCAAGGAATTTAGTAAAATATTCTTTTTAAAAATCGTTCAGCGATAAAATTGAAAATTTTCTACAAAAATATACCGTCGTGCGGGGCTTCTTTATACACTTTTTCATGGTTTTTCAACTTTATGACATTATAACTCCCAGACTAGTGAATGAATCTCCGCAATTTTTATACACAATAATTGTGAGTATGTATGTAGGATGTATGCAAAATTTGAGCTAAATCCATCAATAAACAAAAAAGTTGTTCATACACCAATCGGACACATCTCATATAGAACCGGATGGGGGCTACTTTGGACATTTTTATCTATAACAAAACTGCATTTCAAATTCCAGGGTTTTTTGGAAAACTACAATGTGCCAATACTGTAGTATACTGTATCATACATAATTTCAATAAAAATATGCGTTTTAAGATGGTTCTGTGCTACCTTTGGTATTATGAGCAGCGTGATATTGCTATGTAGATAGCCTGAAAAAAGGGACCATCAATCCTTTATTTGGGCGAAACGGTCATTTATAACGTATAACGATACAAATATTCGATTGTATATGCTACGTTGATACATTTTGAATGAATTGATCAACCCTTTGAAATTTATGAACTGTAGAAACAATGCCTACAGACCAAATGTTCTGATACGTTATGTATATTATATTGGTTTATTCGATGTTTTTTCGCGTCCTGACAAGCAATAAACGGTCTGTTTGAAAAATAATTTCAACCAAATGAAGTGAAAACTATTGCTTTATAATAGTTCCTAAGACATCAAACAGATTTGAACCATATTTTGAGTTCAAAAAATCCATATTCAAAAGTGTCCAAAGTAGCCCCGCATTTCAAAAGTAGCCCCGCACGACGGTACCTTCAGAAATTTCTCCACAGATTCCTTCTAAACTCTTCATGTTTCTATTTCTCAATACTTCTATACAACATTTTTTCCTGTTTTTTGTTTGAAAATCTTCAATGAATTTGTTCAGAAATTTTCCAGAGTTTCGTTCAAAATTCTTATAGAGATTGCCATAAAAATATCTTTAAGGATTACTTTGAAACCCTTCTTTGGATTGCCTTTTGGATTTCTTTCAGATATTAGAAAAATAGTCTGCAGATTTCTTCAGTAATTTGACAATCATTTGCTTCAGAGAGTCTTCTATAGATACCTTTGAAAAAAAAAAACAAAGATTTAATATCGCTTTGAAAAGCTTCCATTGTTTCCAGGAGTTCCTTAAGAATTACTACAGAAAATTCTTGTTGGAATATCTCCCGGATTTTCATATGAAGCGGATATTCCAGCAGAGATTCCTGCATATTTTGTTCAGTAATCCAAGCGGGAATTCTTCCAGAGATTCCAACAAACACTCATTTAGAAATTTCTTCAGGAATTCCTCTTGGTATTTATCTATGTCCATGGTTTGCTTGATGATTACTGAAAATTTTCTTACAGAACTTCTGCGAAATATTTTGATTAAGCTTCAGAAGAATTCTTTGGTAAAGTTATTGGAACATTCTGGCAAAACCAATTGAACAAATCGCCGAAAAATGGTAAAATAAATCGTTTAAGGTTTCCAGAAACCCCTAACTTAATTAGGTATTGTAAAATCAGTTGAACGGAAAATCCAGAAAAAAAGAAAAAGAAAGATGTCTTGAAGAAGTGTATGCGTTATTTACAAAATGTCATTTCTAATTATTATGCTGGTCTTTGTGAGGTACTTGAAATGCGAAATGTGTTCATACTTATACTCGTATAAAAAATACTGTAAGAAAATTAAAAAAAAAATCGGGGGGAATTTGTCTCTTCGAATTACCTAAATCCAATTTAAAAAAAACTTATAAAAAATAATAACTACATACTTTGCAAATTAGCAATGTCCAATCGTCGTGGAGCGCCAATCTGGATGCTTGCCAAGGGCGCCATGGGCCCACGCTACGGCTCTGTGTATACAATGCATTTCTGTCAAATTTTGTTTTGTTTTTTTTTTTAATAAATGTGAATGGAAAACATTATTTCTTCTTCTAAGCTTTACCATTTTTACATATTCAAACATATTATACATATTTTTTATTACGAAATATTTTTGGACAGCCCATGGGATGGGACTTTAAATACCTTCAGCGCCGTCTTGCTGAATTACCTTCATATTTCGACATTACACAAAATTACTACTGAAGGGTGTTATTTGTCAGAAGGGGCAACGCAAGTAAGTCACCATAATTTGCAAACTATGAATTAATTTTTAATCAGTATTAACGAGATTTTTAGCATTAGGCTAGTTCATCTCGGGACCCACGCTTTATTTCCCTTACGAAGGAAGAACTCACACTTTGTAAATTTGTCGGGAGTGGGATTCGATCCCAGGTCATCGGCGTGATAGTCACGTGATTTAACCATCACACCAGGTCCGCTCCACGAATTATTAATTAACTGGTGTCAGAGACCGGCAAAGCACCAGTAATTTTTTTTTGCAAAGTTCGGTGGGACACCAACCGACTTATAAGATTACATAAAAAAAGTTGTGAACTGTTTAAATATTACCACTAATGCATTCGTGAATTCATGAATCGTTGGATTCATTACATTTAAATAAAAAATCTTGGGGAAAATACTTCTGCATACATTGTTTCTTTTGTTCGATGATTTATTACATCTGAATTCAGTTTTCTTTTTTGTATGTATTATACATTTCAATAGCTGTTTATTTAACTTTAAAAAAATATATGTATGGCAACACGGCAGAATGTTCTGCAATGATGATGCTCTCGATCACGCGCTGCTGCATTGAAAGGATGATAGGTTGATCTGGAGGGAAAATATTGAACCAATCAATTGATCCATGGAATAATTTGACCCATGGTTTGAGCAATCTTCGAGAGGATTGATGTAAAATTTTTGGAGGTGGGGAAATATTGAAGAGAAACTTGAAGTAAAATGCGCTATGGAGGGGAAATATTGCTGCGTGGTTGATCAAACGGAAGATAGGGGAAAAGTTGAATGATTGATATCAATCTATTTTTGAACAATATCATACATTCAATGTTTCCATAAAACGGCCAACTATTGATCAATATATGCATCGTGTGACTGGCGCTAATAACGAAACAGTTTTAATTTTCGTGGATAGAATGACAGTTCAATCGATAAAATGACAGTTCGACCCGAACAAAAAATTTTCCCCGTACAAACTTTAAATACATACATTTTAAAAATAGTTCCCGGACTCCAAAAATTATAAAATTTTGGATTTCGACTAATTTTTGGGCGGAGAATCCGATTATGAATTAATCCAGATACCCCTAAAGAACCCAATTAGGAGGGTCATAAGATGCAATATGCGATTCCATATTTATGGCGGGTAGTGAACATCTCGCGCCGAGTCCCGCGCTTAGTATCATACGGACGTATCTACAATGATAGATTTCTCTTCATCGATTTTTTTGTTAATAATTGGCCAGCAAATCATTATCGGTTGTTTCTGTTGTTTCAGATGCTAGTCCTAATCTCGGTCCTAATCGTCATCCGAATATTGGCCGTATTTCCCGGAATAATCCGAAGAGAAATTAATCATTGTAGATACGCCCGTACTTGTCCAGAAGTGCTCCCGAGAATCCCAGTTATCATTCCAGGAGTTCTCCCGAGAATCCTTCTAAAACAAAAAAAAAACTAAATCGGAGCACCGAAGGCAACGCGCGCGCAAATCTGGCCTCCAGCTGCTGAGCCGTCACTACACACACTGACTGAAGCCGGGTCTTCTTCCTCTGCCATCAACCGTACCAAAAAGCGCAAAAAGCAAATGAAAAACAAAAAAACTAAATCGGAGCACCAAAGGCAACGCGCGCGCGCAAATCTGGCCTCCAGCTGCCCAGCCGTCACTACACACACTCTGTAACTTTTGAGTCCCTGAAGAAGTTCCTAAACTAAACGGACCGAAACGTCGGACAAAATGGAAGTGTTTTATTTTTGTCAAGTCTGACAAGCCACCACGAAATGGTTTCAGTGAGACACACCAACGGAAGCAACATCTGCAGGTTTTCCGAGTTCTTCAGGTATTTTAGCTAGAATTCTGCTGTCAGGATTTTCCCCAAAAAGCCCTACGGGAAATCTTTCAGAAATCTAAAAATTTCGCCTGAAGAAATATGTACATTTCAGATTTTTTTGCACATAAATTTATCGAGACTCATCAGAAATTACAAAAACTCCTGAGAGGCTGCCTATCTAAAAAAAATCAGCCTGCAATTATGGGACTTGCAGTCTATAATGTAGTAAAGCCACCATTTTTCCCGGTGCCTTTTACATTTTCCCGTGTATTTCCCGGTGATTTCGAATTCCCAGGTTTTCCCGAAAGGATGGACACCCTGAAATTCTTAGTGGAATTCAAAGGAACAGTACTTAACGCGATTTTCTTTTTTTTTACTTACAAATATTCCACTAACTTGCCCAGGTTAATCATCACCTTCCAGTTCTACCAAGAATCCTTTCAGTAGTTCTCCCGAAAATCCTTCCAAAAGTGCTCCTTGGAATCCTCCCAAGATTTCTCCTGAGAATCCTTCCAGTTCTCCAGAGAATCATTACACAAGTGCTCCCGAGAATCCCGAGTTATCCAAAGTATCATTCCAGGAGTTCTCCCGAGAATCCATCTAGAAGTAATTCTGAAAATCCTTCCAGGAATTCTCCCGACCATCCTTTCAGGAGTTCTTCGGACAATTTTACCCAAATTTGTAAGATTGTGTACCCAAAATGATAAGTTCTCAGTAAATAAATGTGCAGATATGTCGAACCAAGTACAATAATGAATTTATAATAATTACCATCTTATTTCCTATTCTGTCCTACCATTTGATTTTTCTTTTGATAAATCCTCTCTTCAAGCTTGGCACATGCTTGTTCAATCTCGTAATTCTTAGACACCAGCATAACCCACTGTGCCTCTAATGAGCGCAATTTTTCGCCACCTTGGGTTTGCTTCGATTTTCGCTTCCAGTTCACGTCCTGAATTTCCTTCTTGATGGCCTCCAGTCGTGCCTGGGCCTTGGCTTGCATCGCCGTCAGCACCTCCAGGTATGATTTCCACATTTCGCACCCATATTCCATCATCAGGTCCAGGTTCATGGCCCGGACGGCTTGGTGTTCCAGCTGGGCCATCGAGTTGTCCACACTTTCGGTCCACGCCGACACCTCGGACATTTTGCCGGCGGGTGGTGGGGGTAGTTCGTACCGTTTCATACTCAGCGGCTCCATTGGCAACCGGTTCTGGATCCGTTCGAATTCCGTCGTCATCAGCGGGGTTTCGAAGGCGGTCGTGTTCAGCGCCGGTAGGTGTTCGAGATAGTTTTTCGTGGGACGATACCTGCGACATTCCTCCTCCACCATGGCGATTGCCTGAAAGTATTGAGCAATTTGAATTTTAGGATTTGAATTCTATTCAGATTTCTGAACCATTTTTAGCTCAGTGTGCTGACAAAATTTTTAAGCTGGCAGCACTGCCACAGTAAAACAAAAGCGTCGCCTTACCGTCATGCCGACGATCGAACGATTAGTTTCATTTTCATAACTTACCGCTTCCCGCACTCCGGGATCATCGTATCCGAGATCGATGTACGGAAGAGCATCCACCAGTACTTCTCCTGCCATTCCGAACCGGTTACGTTTTCGAAATTACTTGAAAATTAACTTTTTAATGCGTTCCACTTTTCCGAGCTTTCGAACACCGACGATGTAAACAAAACTTCTGATCTGACAGTCGACGCCTCGTTTTAAAGACAGCCCATGCAGCATCGGCTGTTGAGATTTGCTGCAGAGGCAACAGCTCCACTGAACTGAAATTTCCGGCTTTTTGACAGCTCGCCGACCGACGAAAGGGCTCTTCGGACCGTTTCCGCTTTCGCTATTTCTTTTTCAGTCCTCCGTGGCATGGCGGACGTGCTTTAACAATTTGAAGTCGTACTGTATTTTTGAATTTTCGAGTGAATTCGCAATCGAAAATGGTTAGTATCCGGTAGAAATGGTTCGGAAAATAGTTTGTGGTGCAGTGGTGATGAAAAACGGGAAAATGCTGGCGTAATTTTCGTGGAAATTGCGAAGTTTGCACGTGTTTGACAGATGGATTGGATTGTGGTGCGAGTGAAAAGGATCCTGTGTGTTGATGGGTGGTGTGCATTCGGATTGGCGAGGCGCAGGATGCAGATTCCGAGCATAAACGGAAACGTCTGGTGGGATTTGCAGAGCCTGTGGAGCTTCGATCGTCGAAAGTGTGTGCAGAACTGTGTGAATGGGAAAATCCGGATTGTTTACCGTGGTTTTTAGTGTGGATAATGGATGTGTTGTGATTTGTTTATCATCACGTTCGGGTGAGAGTCAGCGATCAGAGCACTAACCTCAATGCCTTTTTCGTTTTTCAGAGTTTGACGGCATCCCGCCCGCTGGTCAGCATTTATTCTGACAAAAATGAAGCCCTGAAGGATAAGAATCTTGCGTTGCCGTACGTGTTCAAGGCGCCGATTCGTCCGGATGTCGTGAGTGAAGTTTCGCAGCTGATGCGCCGCAACAAGCGCCAGCCGTACGCCGTGAGCGAAGCCGCCGGTCACCAGACCTCGGCCGAATCGTGGGGTACCGGCCGTGCTGTTGCCCGTATTCCGCGTGTCCGCGGCGGTGGTACTCACCGTTCCGGCCAGGGTGCTTTCGGTAACATGTGCCGTGGTGGACGTATGTTTGCCCCGACCAAGACCTGGCGCCGTTGGCACCGCAAGATCAACGTGAACCTGAAGCGTTACGCTCTGGTTTCGGCCATCGCTGCTTCCGGTGTTCCGGCTCTGGTCCAGTCCAGAGGTAAGTTTTAAAACATCGCATTCTGAACACGGGTTTCGTGGTCTATCAACGGGAATCAGTTTATTGCTAGAAAATACTGAATCAGATTTTCTGACAATTTAATGCAGGGCTGGTAGCGGGTATTATAATATTTCATCAAAGGTTGGCGAATCGCACTATCAATCTTATGCGAATTTGAGTAGCAAGATGCAAGTATGATCGAACTTTTTAGACTAGGACGTAAAATTGCGTCGCATGCTAGCACTTTTAGGCCAATCATGAGCTTGTTACATACAAAGATGATCGATTGAAATAAATCGATCATGTTATTTTCGCCCAAATCATGCTAAGTCAAACGAAAACTTAAGTACAGTGCAATTTTCTTCATTGATCGGAATGATCCGGAAATATTGCATGTCAAGTTCCATTTGATTTGACATTTCAACTCCGTATTACACAGTCAAGAAGAATGCAATGTTTTCTCATTTCATGAACGATTCCTTGCCTGAATTGTTCACGCAACCAGAAATGATGTGAAAAAAGCCAAGCAGTTTGTTGCGTTCTAATCATCTTTTTGTTTCACCGTACCTCTAATCGTTTTTCGACGATTCTAAGTCGGAATGTATTATAAAATTTCTCTAAGGTTCTTTTGTAGCTCTGCAATACTCGCATTGATCGGAGTCGCGTTTTTCTTCCGTTCCTTCAGCTCTCTGATCTCATCCAAGTGCTTGTACATCAACTCTCAAATTATCCAAACCTTGTCTTACACATAGTCTTTAACGTTTAGATTTCACACTCCTCCTTCAGGAGCTCTGCAGTTCGCTATCGTGCTTCTCCCCCCTCGACAAGCACAGTAGATAGAAAGATACAAAGTAGGAGGAAAGATACGGGCCAGGGAGAACCTTCTGCATACGAATCAGAAGTAGTCCGTGAAGTTTCTATAATAATTCAGAGACGAACTCCTACTGCAAAGATTTCTAAAGGGACTCGTATCAGTATGCCTAGTACCTTTGGAGCAGCAGATCTTCAAATTTTACTTTAAACTTCGCTATCCAACCGCTACCAACTCTGCAACTACCACCTTCAACGCTCAATCGAAAATATCAAAACTGTTCTAACCGTTGTTCCCCTCTTTCCAGGACACGTCATCGACGGCATCTCCGAGCTGCCGCTGGTCGTCTCCGACGAGGTCCAGAAGTTCCAGAAGACCAAGCAGGCCGTCGCTTTCCTGCGCCGTTCCAAGGTCTGGGCCGATGTCCAGAAGGTGTACAAGTCGCAGCGTATGCGTGCCGGTCGCGGTAAGATGCGCAACCGTCGCCGCGTCCAGCGCCGTGGTCCCCTGGTCATCTACGCCAAGGACGAGGGTCTGCGCAAGGCCTTCCGCAACATTCCCGGCGTCGATACGATGAGCGTCAACCGTATGAACCTGCTGAAGATGGCACCGGGTGGCCACGTTGGCCGTCTGTGCGTCTGGACCGAGTCGGCGTTCGCCCAGCTGAACGATATCTACGGCACCTGGAAGAACAAGTCCACCGTCAAGAAGGACTACAACCTGCCGAACCCGCTGATGGCCAACACCGATCTGGCCCGTCTGCTCAAGAGCGACGAAATCCGCAAGGTCCTGAACCCGGCCAAGAAGACCGTGCACCGTCACAAGCGTCGTCTGAACCCGCTGACCAACACCCAGCAGCTCATCAAGCTGAACCCGTACGCCCAGGTGACCAAGCGTCGTGCCCAGCTGGCCTCGAAGAAACGCAAGTACGAGCGCATCATCGCCTCGTTCAAGGCCCGCGGTATCGAGCTGCCCAAGACGAACACCGCCTTAAAATTCTTGGATCAGCACAAGAAGCGCGTGGAGAAGTCCACCAAAACCAAGGAAGCCCGCATGACCAAGGTTAAGGCGCTGAAGGACGAGAAGCTGAAGAAGCGCGTGGCGAAGCACAAGGTGCAGGAAAATGCCAGACGAGCCCGCAAGGGATTGGCACCTCTGAAGGGCAAGAAGTAAAAGAACAGGCTCGTTAGTTAAGAAGTGTGAGGTAGAGAGGGGAAAGGAGATGTGGATGCTTCTTTTCAATACCTTTGTTTATCGCTAATACTGTGTAAGGAAAATAAAAGCTGAGGAGTGCATACCTGTGGTACACGAGAATAATAAGTCTTATTTTTACGAATTGTACAAATTTAATTCTGCATTTGTTTCATTTCCGTTGTCGGGTGCGCGTTTGGTGCTTTGTCCTTGTCGTACTGTTGTTCTTTCTGCTGTTTCGTGGATGCTGGTTCTCCCTTCGCTTTGGTACCTTTTCATTCTCCGTTTCAGCAATGAAAAATGGTGCGTGGCTGTTTATGATTCCTTCTCTAATTTGATGCTGTTTGAGCCAAGCTTTGCATAACTGTGTTGTTTAAGTTGCAAGAAATAGAGAAAACAACGATACAGTACCCAAAGATCTGCTAAAACAGCATCAAATTAGGCGAGGAATCATATCCACGCTTTTTTTTTTTTTTTTTTTTTCATAGTGATTACGGCGGTAGCACACTGTGCTTATGTTCTAACACCGCACCCTTTCCCTACGTTTGCTTCTATGAGCCTCTATTTTTGTTTCAACACACAGAAGTACGTAGGCATATCGTGGCCCAAGTCGACACTGTTTTGGCCTGCGTTGAACAAAAATAGTTTTAATAAAAGTTTCCCCTTTTTTCTTTTTGTCAATTTTTTTTTTGTAGTATGGTCCATGTATTTAGTTAGGTTCTTGTCAATTTGTCAGTTATTCGAAGTAGATCTCCAATATGTAGTCAATAAGTCAATTAAGTCATTTTGATCTGTTCTATCATAGCAGCTTTAGTCTTTGCTTTATTGAAGTGTAGTTTTATTGGAAATATGCTGAATATCGTTATTAAAAAGAGACGTCTGGAACTGTGTCCTGCTAGTTGTTCCGTCATGCACATACGTCATGTCTTAATAATGCCTAGGAGATTAACGAAAAAACGTGTGTTCGGTCAGATGTCCATTGCGTAGAAAGTCAAGGAAAATAGGTTTCTTTATTGTCAGTTGTTATGTAAGCTTCGCTTGAAGCACTTCCCGTGAGAACCTTGTCATCTGTACACCAACTAATCCGTATCTTCGTACACAGCTAAATACTATACTGTCAACCGGCGAAAAGCCTATGGGTAAATATTAAAAAAATGAATAATAATGCTGTCTAGCGCGTTGTTAACACCGCTAGCTATCATGGTTTCCCATAGCGGAAATCATCATAGTTACAGGTCGCAAGCCCTGGTAAAGTGTGGAACGTTTTGATGGCTGTGATCCCTGACCATCATGTAATCAAAATCCCAGGGATACTCAAGTGACCATAGTGTTGGGTTGTGGGGGTTGCGTGTGTGGGGTGCATATATTGACAAGCATTGCTATGGATCGTTAGGGCTGAGTAGGAACGGGAAATGGTTCTACGATTGCTTAATTGCGATTATACCTACTGGTATGGTCGTGGTTTAACAGTGGTGGCGCCGCTTTTCGCTTGTGTTCGGCCTAGGTGGTTTGTTTAGGCGGTGTGGGTAGGTCTGTATGTACTTCGTACGTGCAGTGCGTACGGCTTCAGCATTGTGGTTACTTGGGTAGTGTAGGATAATTGGGTTTGGGACTGAGGGGGTCGTCATTGATTCTGCCGACACCATTGAGTGCTCATTGTTGGCGGTTGTGTTGGTGACGATTTCTTCAGCTTTATAATCTCATTTATACCACGCACAAACTTTGGGAAGAGGGACTGCTTTGTAATGCAAGAGAGGGATTTAAACTCTGCGTTACGGGTTGGGTGAGGTCTTGCAGATTGCAGATAGAAGCAACCCAGGTGACCGTGCGGCTCGGGTCGTGATGGATGCATGAGTGCAGTGTGTGTGGGGTGCGCAACCCTGTCGGTGCAGTTGAGTCTGGGTTGGAGTGGAAAGAGATCCTTCTCTACCCTAGATCGGTTTCGGTTGTACGGGCGGGTAGTGTTTGTCTTATTTGTGACGTGTTGTGCGTGATTTGCGGCCCGAGCTGCGTGGTTACTTGGGAAGTATTGTGCTCTGCAATCTAGATTTTGGTTTTAAGGTGAAGCTATGGCTGGGCGGTGCCTCGAATTTGTTGGGCGCAGGTCGGGAGAGCTGGTGGCGGTTTGTGCTGGAGGGTTTGTTCGATTGGCTATTCACTGTTGGTAGCCAGTCGATCGACTGTTCGCGCAGCCTGTCATTTGGTTCTTGGGGTTTGTGCTCTCGAGGTTCGGGGCGGTGCTTCATTGTATCTTCGCTTTAATACTAATATTCCTTGTTTGATTAATTGACTGTTATGTACAGGCGTTTAACTCATTCTATTTCATAGATTGCCAGATTTAAGGGTAATGGTTCAATAGGGTGTTAGCAATCAGAGTGGATTAGAACGAGTTGGCGCCTACAATACACCAACACTAACACACATACACCAATACTTACACGCACACATGCACCTACAACTAGCTGTAAAAGACCAGTGGGCGGGACAATGGTGCCTACCCAACAGTTGTAGGTGGGGTGTTTGGCTTAGCTACATGACTTGGTCCGGCAAGCCCATAAACATCAATTGGTAGACGTATTGCCTAGTGAAAAGACAACGCAGATGGGCGAAAGCCAGGGGATGCGTTGATAATAGCAGAATAGCAGAATAGCAGAATAATGCTGTCTAGCGCGTTGTTTTCTATCGGCCACTATTTTAGTCTAGTCCCAACTGCAAGCTTTTTTCCAATCTTATCGTCAATTGTCTTCTAGATACCCCACGGAATTGATGAGTAGTGAGTTCAATGCAGAGATCCCCCCCCCCTCACACTCCCAAATTGTGGTAGGCCCCCGCTAAACCTGCAAACCAGACCCACCCCCAGCCAAAAGCTCTAGCAGATGTGGACAAACCGGTGCTCAACGTGCTCTCCCATTGTGGCAACATCAAATATGTGGACTGTACAACAATAGTAGTTTTAATAAAATGAATACTAAGAATTTAGGCCGACACTCGAAGTGACGAACTTTACAGTGCTAGTTGAGTAAATACACGAAAGATGGGTAACAACAAATGTGCACAAACAGATGCATAACAATATGCATGTAAAAAAAGGCCGCAACTATCCATGGTGAATCTAAAATAATAACAACGTAAATATAATGGAACAGACTCACCGAATTTAGCTCCAAAATGCCCCCTAGACGATGGTATTGTTCACTCTATGTAGTCACGCGTTGTACAAAATGAACCTGAAATGACAAGAAGACAGTGGGCCGCCAAACTCCACAAAATGGCGGCCCGGAAATTTTAGTATTCTGTTTATAGCATTGTTGAGCATCATAGAGAGCATAATTTATATTCAGTTTTAAATATAGTTTCTTGTTACTATGCTAAGAAATAGAGAGATTCAAAAGTTTTTTTTTCTACCTGCACCGGCGAACTTCTTGAGTGAACAGCATTCAACATCTAAAATTTAGATTCTAAATTGTTCATTCACTAATGCGATTTTCTTATCACCCTGCCCTGTCTTAACTAGAAGATATAAGTAATGCAGAGACATCCCACATGCACTCTTGCATTACATAATAAGGTTGGACCCTGCTGCAATCAATGTCGTTATGCTATCCACTCCTGAGTTTATAGTGCCTATAAAAATAATTTCGAAGAAGTGAAAAAGAATAGTACGAATCTACTTGTTAATAAAATGCTGCTACTATTACTATTACTACTACTCCTACTACTAATACTAAACTACTACTAATAATACTACTATCAAAAGTGCAATGAGTGATCGTTGGCTTCCCAGTCTTGTTAGTAGTTAGAGGGTTAGTATAGACTGGTAATAAGCCCTGTCGGTCCCCCCAGCACTGCGCGTAATCAACTGTTGTTAGATCATGCGACAGCGATTAAGCGTATGCTGGAGGCATGACAAATCAAGCGTTTAAATTAAAGTCAATAAAGCAATGGTATGATTATTCAGATTCTATTTTAGTTTAATTTTGTAAAGAAATGCTTTAATTCAAAACCTAGTTACTTTCAAATACTATTCCATTTACTATTTCACTAATTTTCGTTACTATATTTAATTTAGCTATTCTATAATTATAAAAGACTAAAATTGAAATTATTTAAACACATTTTCACTATATGACGACGCTTGATAAGCCATCGTCAAACCCATCACTCTTGGACAGGGGAGGAATCATATCCACGCTTTTTGCAACATTTCATTGTAGAAACGCAGAATTTACCTTCTCACCATACACAATTTAGGCTCATTACTACAAATCTAGTGCTTCACCGATCGTGCCCTATTACCTTAATCTGCTAATCTGAAATAAATGGTTTATCATCAGTAAAAACAGAATAGGTACAAAAATCTTGAATATGGCGGAACTTCTTGAAGGCGAAATTGAAAAACGCAGCTTGAACGGTAAGATCTAGGAGCATGTGCTACAACGGACCAGATGTTCGCCATCCGCCAGGTGTTGCAGAAATGCCGCGAATACAACGTGCCCACACATCACTTGTTCATCGATTTCAAATCGGCGTATGATACAATCGATCGAGAACAGCTATGGCAGATTATGTACGAATACGGATTCCCGGATAAACTGATACGATTGATCAAGGCGACGATGGATCGAGTGATGTGCATAGTTCGAGTCAAGGTTGCCAAATTTAAATCTGTATTTTGGCCTTCCAAAAATCTGTATCATCTGTATGACTACTTTTCCCGAAAATCTGTATGAAATTTGTATTATTTTACGGAAAATCTGTATGAAATTCTGTAAGTTTTTGAAAAATCTGTATAATCTGCATCCTTTTCCAAAAATCTGTAATATTGGTATACAGAATTCTGTATGATAAGCTGCGAAAAAATCTGTATAATTACAGAAAAATCTGTATATTTGGCATCCCTGGTTCGAGTATCAGGGACACTCTCGAGTCCCTTCGAATCTCACAGAGGGTTACGGCAAGGTGATGGTCTTTCGTGCTTGCTGTTCAACATTGCTTTGGAGGGTGTAATAAGAAGAGCGGGGATAAACACGAGTGGGACGATTTTCACGAAGTCCGTTCAGCTGCTTGGTTTCGCTGATGATATTTATATTAGGGGGCATCCATAAAGTACGTCACGCTTGGAGGGGGGTTTCTGAAAAGTGTGACAAGCAATGTATTAAGTATAGGAAAACCCCGTACGAAGGGTGGAGGGGGGTCGAAAATTCCCATTTTTAGCGTGACGTACTAAATGACTAGATGGCGGTAGTGAGCAAATGTCAAACAGGAACAAAAACGATTTAAGCGCCACGAGTGGCCAATTGACCAACTACCAAATATTTGAATCCATTAGTCGTATTTTTGTAACGCTTGTGTAGTGCACACAACGTTCAGCTGCTTAAGCGCCACTCTCGGGTTAGGGGTGATACTCACCTCGTAAGTACTGTGTAAAAAGATAGGACAAGAAACGGTCAAGAAACGATTTTCTGTCGAAATTTCTTGAGCGGTACTCAGCTGGAACGGAAAAATCGATGAACTTGATGATCAATGATGATGGTGATGATTGTGTCGATCAAACCAGTTGTCACTTTTTCCTTGTGGGAATAATAGCCTGACCAATTATTCCGCAAGTAAAAGTGACATTTCAGTGACTTGACAGGCTCGCACTGTTCGCGGGTTGTGTACGAGATGTAAACAACATGCCGGCCGCAGCTGCTGTTAAATTTCTATTACTTAAAATTTCTGCCGGAATCTAATCATAACTTCCCGATGGTGATCAAAGGAGCAATCACAGGAACTCTGCCGTGAGCTGTTGCCGGAATCTACCGCTGTATCGGATGTCGGGACTTGTAACAATCAAGGAAAATAAGTGTGGAGAAAAATTGTTTTAGAAAGATGTCTCAATTTGTTAAATCGTGGATTCTCCAGGAATTCCTTCGGTGATTTTTCCAGCGATTCCTTCGGGGATTCCTCCAGGAAATCTTTCGGGGATTCTTCCAGGAATTCATTCGGTGATTTCTCCAGGAATTCCATCGGGATTCTTCCAGGATTTACTTAAGGAATTACTCTAGCAGATTTTTCGATTCCTCCATTATTTCCATCGGGGATTTCTGCAGGAATTCCTTCGACGAATCCTCCAGGAATTCGGGGATTCTTCCAAGATTTCTTTCGGGAATTCCTCAAGCAGTTTCTTCGATTCATCCAGGATTTAAAGGATTTCTCCAGGAATTTATTCGGGGATTCCTCCAGGTATTCCGTCGGGGATTCTTTCAGGATTTCCTTCGGGAATTTCTCTAGAAATTTCTTCGATTCCTCTTGGAATTCCTTCGGAGATTCCTTCAGGAGTTCCTTCGGGGATTCCTCCAGAAATTCCTTCGGAGATCCAGGAATTCTTCCGGGAATTCCTCCAGGAATTCAATCGGGGATTCCTCCCGGAATTTTTTCAGAGATTCCTCCAGAAATTCCTTCAGGGATTCCTCCAGGATTTTTTTCAGGGATTCCTCCAGGATTTCTCACAGAGATACCTCTAGATTTTTTTTCAGGGATTCTTTCAGCGTTTCCTTCAGTGATTCCTCGAGGAATTCAAGGATTCCTCCAGGAATTCCTTCAGGGATTCTTCCGAGAATTCCTTCAGGGATTCCTCCGAGAATTCCTTCAGTGATTCCACCAGGAATCAAGGGATTCCTTCAGTGATTCCTCCAGGAACTCCTTCAAGAATTGTTCCAGGAATTCCTTCAGGGATTGTTCCAGGAATTCCGTCAGGGATTCAATCGGGAATTCAATCGGAGATTCCTCCAGAAATTCCATCAGAAATACTTCCAGGATTTTTTTCATCGATTCCTCCAGGAATTCCTCCGGTGATTTGTCCAGGGATTTCTTCAGGAATTCCTTCGGGGAGTACTTCGGGAATTCTTCCAGAAATTCCTTAGGGAATTGCTCCAGAAATTCCTCCGGGTATTCATCCAGAAATTCCTTCGGGGATTCCTGCGGGAGTTGCTCCGGGGATTCCTCCAGGAATTCCTCCGGGGATTCCTCCAAGAGTTCCTCCGGGGATTCCTCTAGGAGTTCCTCCGGGGATTCCACCATGAGTTCCTCAGGGGATTCCTCCAGGAATTCCTCCGGGGATTCCTTCAGGAGTTCCACCGAGGATTCCTGCAGGAGTTGCTCCGGGAAATCTTCCAGAAGTTCCTCCAGGAGTTATTCCGGGGATTCCTTCAGGAGTTCCACCGAGTAAACCTCCAGAAGTTGCTCCGAGAATTCCTCCAGTAATTCCTTCATGGATTTCTCTCCAGGAATTTATTCGGAGATTTCTCGGTGAATTCTATCCGGGATTTTTAGCAGGATTTTCTTCGGGAATTCCTCTAGAAGTTTCTTCGATTCCTCTAAGAATTCCTTCGGGGATTCCTCCAGGAGCTCCTTCAGGGATTCCTCCAAGAATTCGTTCCGAGATTCTTCCGGAAATTCCTCCAGGGATTCCTCCAGGATATTTTTCAGAGATTCTTCCAGAAATTTCTACAGCGATTCCTCCAGAAATTCCTTCAGGGATTCCTCAAGGATTTTTTTTTAGGGATTCCTCCAGGATTGCCTTCAAGGCAGGATTTTTTCAGGGATTCCTTCAATGATTTCTCGAGGAATTCCTTCAGGGATACCTCCGGGAATTCCTTCAGTAAATCTTTCAAGAATTCCTTCAGTGTTTCCTCCAGGAATTCAGGGATTCCTCCAGAAATTCCTTCAGGGATTCCTCCGGGATTTCCTTCAGGGATTGTTCCAGGAATTCCTTCAGGGATTCCTCCAGAAATTCAATCGCAGATTCCTCCAGGAATTTCTCCAGCAATTCATTCGTAGATTGCTGCAGAAATTTCTCCGGGAATTGCTCCAAAAATTCCTTCGGGGATTGCTCCAGGAATTTCTCTGGGGATTCCTCCAGGAAATGCTCCGAGGAATTCCTCCAGGAGTTGATCCGGGGATTCCTCCAGGAGTTGTTTCGGGGATTCCTCCAGGAGTTCCAGCGAGGATTCCTTCAGGAATTCTTCCGGGGATTCCTTAAGGAGTTCCTCCGGGGATTCTTTCAGGAGTTCCTCCGGGGATTAATCCAGGAATTCCTCCGGAGATTACTCGAGGAATTCAGGGATTCCTCCAGGAACACCTCCACGAATTCCTTCAAGGATTTCTCCGAGATTTTCATCAGTGATTGCACCAGGAATTCAGGGAATCCTCCAGGAATTCCTTCAGAGGTTAATCCGGGAATACCTTCAGGGATTGTTCCAAGAATTCAGGGATTGCTCCAGGAATTCCTTCACAGATTGCTACAAAAATTCCTTCAGAGATTGCTCCAAGAATTCCTTCACTGATTGCTCCAGGAATTCCTTCAGAGATTTTCCAGGAATTCCTCCAGAAATTCATTCGGGGATACTTCCAGAAATTTCCTCAGGGACACCTGATTCTTCCAGAAATTCCTCCAGGAATTCTTCCAGAAATTTCTCCAGGAATTCTTCCAGAAATTCCTCCAGGAATTCTTCCATAAATTCCTCCAGGAATTCTTCCAGAAATTCCTCCAGGAATTCTTCCAGAAATTCCTCCAGGAATTCTTCCAGAAATTCCTCCAGGAATTCTTCCAGAAATTCCTCCAGGAATTCTTCCAGAAATTCCTCCAGGAATTCTTCCAGAAATTCCTCCTGGAATTCTTCCAGAAATTCATCCAGGAATTCTTCCAGAAATTCCTCCAGGAATTCTTCCATGAATTCCTCCAGAAACTCTTCCAGGAATTCCTCCAGGAATTCTTCTAGGAATTCCTCCAGGAATTCTTCCAGAAATTCCTCCAGGATGTCTTCCAGGAATTCCTCCAGAAATTCTTCCAGGAATTCCTCCAGGAATTCTTCCAGGAATTCCTCCAGGAATTCTTCCAGGAACTCCTCCAGGAATTCTTCCAGAAATACCTCCAGGAACTCCTCCAGGAATTCTTTTAGGAATTCCTCCAGGAATTTCTCCAGGAATTCCTCCAGGAATTCTTCCAGGAAATTCTCCAGGAATTCTTCCAGGAAATCCTCCAGGAATTCTTCCAGGAATTCCTCCAGGAATTCCCCCAGGAATTCTTCCAGAAATTCGTCTAGGAATTCCTCCAGAAATTCCTCCAGGGATTCCTCTAGGAATTCTTCCAGGAATTCCCCCAGGAATTCTTCCAGAAATTCGTCCAGGAATTCCTCCAGAAATTCCTCCAGGGATTCCTCTAGGAATTCTTCCACGAATTCTTCCAGGAATTTCTTCACGAATTCCTCCAGGGATACCTCCAGTAATTCGTTAAGGAATTCCTTCAGCAACTCTTCCAGCAATTCCTCCAGGAATTCTTCCAGATATTCCTCCAGAAACTCTTCTAAGAATTCCTCAAGGAGTTCTTTCAAGAATTCCTTCAGGAATTTTTCCAGGTCTTCCTCCAGGAAATCTTTCAGGAATTCCTCCAAGAATTCTTCCAGGAATTCTTCCAGGAAATTCTCAAGGAATTCTTCCGGGAATTCTTCCAGGAATTCCTCCAGGAATTCTCCCAGGAATTCCTCCAGGAATTCTTCCAGGGATTCCTCCAGGAATTCTTCCAGAAATTCCTCCAGGAATACCTCCAGAAATTCCTCCAGGAATTTCTCCAGAAATTCCTCCAGGAATTTCTCCAGAAATTCCTCCAGGTATTTCTCCAGAAATTCCTCCAGGAATTTCTCCAGAAATTCCTCCAGGAATTCCTCCAGAAATTTCTCCAGGAATTCCTCCAGAAATTTCTCCAGGAATTCTTCCAGAAATTCCTCCAGGAATTCCTCCAGAAATTCCTCCAGGAATTCCTCCAGAAATTCCTCCAGGAATTCCTCCAGAAATTCCTCCAGGAATTCCTCCAGAAATTCCTCCAGGAATTCCTCCAGAAATTCCTCCAGGAATTCCTCCAGGAATTCTTCCAGGAATTCCTCTAGGAATTCTTCCAGGAATTCCTCCAGAAATTCCTCTAGGAACTCCTCTAAGAATTCTTCCAGGAATTCCTCCAGGAATTCTTCTAAGAATTCCTCCAGGAACTCTTCCAGGAATTCCTCCAAGAATTCCTCCAGGAATTCTTCCATGAAATCCACCAGTAATTTTTCCAGGAATTCCTCTAGAAATTCCTCCCGAATTCTTCCAGGAATTCCTCCAGGAATTCTTCAAGGAATTCCTGCAGGAGTTCTTCCAGGAATTCCTTCAGGAATTCCTCCAGGGATACCTCCAGGAATTCCTTCAGGAATTCTTCCAGAAATCCCTCCAGGAATTCTTCCAGAAATTCCTTCAGGAATTCTTCCAGAAATTCCTCCTGGAATTCTTCCAGAAATTCATCCAGGAATTCTTCCAGAAATTCCTCCAGGAATTCTTCCAGAAATTCCTCCAGGAATTCTTCCAGAAATTCCTCCAGGAATTCTTCCAGAAATTCCTCCACGAATTCTTCCAAGAATTCCTCCAGGAACTCTTCCAGGAATTTTTTCAGGAATTCCTCCAAGAATTCTTCCAGGAATTCCTCCAGGAATTCTTCCAGGAATTCCTCCAGGAATTCTTCCAGGAATTCTTCGAAGAATTCCTCCAGGAATTCTTCGAAGAATTCCTCCAGGAATTCTTCCAGGATTTCTTCCAGGAATTCTTCCAGGAATTCCTCCAGGAATTCTTCCAGAAATTCCTCCAGGATGTCTTCCAGGAATTCCTCCAGGAATTCTTCCAGGAATTCCTCTAGGAATTCTTCGTGGAATTCCTCCAGGAATTCTTCCAGGAATTCCTCCAGGATTTCTTCCAGGAATTCCTCCAGGAATTCTTCCAGGAACTCCTCCAGGAATTCTTCCAGGAATACCTCCAGGAATTCCTCCAGGAATTCTTCCAGGAATTCCTCCAGGAATTTCTCCAGGAACTCCTCCAGGAATTCCTCCAGGAATTCTTCCAGGAAATTCTCCAGGAATTCTTCCAGAAATTCCTCCAGGAATTCCTCTAGGAATTCTTCCAGGAATTCCTCCAGGAATTCTTCCATGAAATCCACCAGTTATTTTTCCAGGAATTCCTCTAGAAATTCCTCCCTCCGGGAATTGCTCATCGAATTCTTCCAGGAATTCCTCCAGGAATTCTTCCAGAAATCTCTCCAGAAATTCCTCCAGAAATTCTTCCAGGAATTCCTCCAGAAATTCCTCCAGGAATTTTTCCAGGAATTCCTCCAGAAATTCCTCCAGGAATTCCTCTAGGAATTCTTCCAGGAATTCCTGCAGGAATTCTTCCATGAAATCCACCAGTAATTTTTCCAGGAATTCCTCTAGAAATTCCTCCCTCCGTGAATTGCTCCACTAATTCTTCCAGGAATTCCTCCAGGAATTCTTCCAGAAATCTCTCCAGGAATTCCTCCAGGAATTCTTCAAGGAATTCCTGCAGGAGTTCTTCCAGGAATTCCTTCAGGAATTCCTCCAGGGATACCTCCAGGAATTCCTCCAGAAATTCCTCCAGGAATGCCTCTAGGAATTCTTCCAGGAATTCCTCCAGGAATTCTTCAAGTAATTCCTCCAGGAATTCCTCCAAGAATTCTTCCAGGAATTCCTCCAGGAATTCTTCCAGAAATTCCTCCATGAATTCCTCCCAGAATTCCTCCAGGAATTCTTCCAGTAATTCTTCCAGGAATTCCTCCAAGAATTCTTCCAGGAATTCCTCCAGGAATTCCTCCAGGAATTCTTCCAGAAATTCCTCCACGAATTCCTCCCAGAATTCCTCCAGGAATTCTTCCATTAATTTCTCCAGGAATTCTTCCAGGAAGTCCTCCAGGTCCTGAAGGAATCTTCAGGAATTCCTTCAGGAATTCTTCCAGGTCTTCCTCCAGGAACTCTTCCAGGAATTCTACCAAAAATTTCTCCAGGAATTCTTCCGGATATTCCTCCAGGAATTCTTCCGGATATTCCTCCAGGAATTCTTCCGGATATTCCTCCAGGAATTCTTCCGGATATCCCTTCAGGAATTCTTCAAGGAATTCTTCCAGGAATTCTTCCAGGGATACCTCCAGTAATTCGTTAAAGAATTCCTCCAGCAATTCTTCCAGCAATTCCTCCGGGATTTCTTCCAGGTCTTCCTCCAGGAACTCTGTCAGGAATTACTCCAGGAATTCTTTCAGGAATTCCTTCAGGAATTCTTCCAGGTCTTGCTCCAGGAACTCTTTCAGGAATTCCTCCAAGAATTATTCCAGGGATACCGCCAGTAATTCGTTAAGGAATTCCTCCAGCAATTCTTCCAGCAATTCCTCCTGGAATTCTTCCAGGTCTTCCTCCAGGAACTCTTCCAGGAATTCCTCCAGGAATTCTTTCAGGAATTCCTTCAGGAATTCTTCCAGGTCTTGCTCCAGGAACTCTTTCAGGAATTCCTCCAAGAATTCTTTCAGGAATTCTTCCAGGAAATTCTCCAGAAATTCCTCCAGGAATTCTTCCGGAAATTCCTCCAGGAATTCTTCCGAAAATTCCTCCCCCAATTCCTCCCGAAAATTCCTCCCGCAATTCCTCCAGGAATTCTACAAGGAATTCTTCCAGGAATTCTTCCAGGAATTCCTCCAGGAATTCTTCCAGGAATTCCTCTAGGAAATCTTCCAGGAATTCCTCCAGGTATTCTTCTAGGAATTCCTCTAGGTATTCTTCCATGAATTCCTTCAGGAATTCTTCCAGGTCTACCTCCAGGAACTCTTCCAGGAATTCCTCCAGGAATTCATCCAGAAATCTCTCCAGGAATTCTTCCGGAATTCCTCCAGGATTTCCTCCAGGAATTCTTCAAGGAATTTCTCCAGAAATTCCCCCTGGACTTTTCAAGAAGTATCTTTCTCGATGTCTCTAGGAATCCCTCTAGGAATTTCTGGAGAAATCCCCAAAAGAATTGCTGTATTAACAACCGAACGAATTCCTGGAGGAATCCCTGGAGGAATTCCTGGAAGAATTCCTTCAGGAATTCCTGGAAGAATACCTGAAGGAATTTCTGGAGATATTTCGTTAGATATCACTGAAGAAATCCCGGAAGGAATTCTTAAAGAATTACCGGAGCAGTCCTGAAGGAATCCCAGTAGGAAAACCTGTAGATATTCTGGAAGGAATTTCTGGAGAAATTTTGGAAAAATTCCTGCGGACATCCCGGGGGAGATTTCAGGGAAAATTCTCAAAGAAATTCCGGAAGGCATTCCTAAAGATATTCCGGAAGCATTCATGAATAAGCTCCTGAAGGAATTGCTGGAGAAATCTCAGAAGGAATCCTCGAAAGAATTCCTGGAAAAATTCCCGAAGAAATTCCTGGAGCAATCCTCGAAAGAATTCCTGGAGGAATCCCTGGAGAATTTCCTGGAGGAATCCCTGGAGGATTTCCTGGAGGAATCCCTGGAGAAATCCCTGGAGGAATTCCTGGTGGAATTCCTGGAGGAATCCTTGGAGGTGTTCCTAAGGAATTCCTGAAGGAGTTCCTAAGGAATTCCGGAGGAATCCCTAGAGGAATTTCTGGAGGAATCCCTAGAGGAATTCCTGAAGGAATCCCTAGAGGAATTCCTGAAGGAATCCCTAGAGGAATTCCTGGAGGAATCCCTAGAGGAATTCCTGGAGGAATCCCTAGAGGAATCCCTGGAGGAATTCCTAAAGGAATTCCTGGAGGAATCCTTAGAGAAATTCCTGGAGGAATCCCTAGAGGAATTCCTGGAAGAATCCCTAGAGGAATTCCTGGAGGAATCCCTGGAGGAATTCCTGGAAGAATCCCTGGAGGAATTCCTGGAGGAATTCCTGGAGGAATCCCTGGAGGAATTCCTGGAGGAATCCCTGGAGGAATTCCTGGAGGAATCCCTGGAGGAATTCCTGGAGGAATCCCTGGAGGAATTCCTGGAGGAATCCCTGGAGGAATTCCTGGAGGAATCCCTAGAGGAATTCCTGGAGGAATCCCTGGAGGAATTCCTGGAGGAATCCCTGGAGGAATTCTTGGAGGAATCCCTGAGGGAATCCCTGGAGGAATTCCTGGGGGAATCCCTGGAGGAATCCTCGATGGAATTCCTGTTGGAATCCAGGAAGGAATTCTTGGAGGAATCCCCGAAGGCATTTCTGAAGGAATCCTCGAAAGAATTCCTGGAGGAGTCCCTAGAGGCATTTCTGGAGGAATCCCTGAAGGAATTCCTGGAGGATCCCTGGAGGACTCCTTGGAGAAATTCCTGGAAGAATTCCTGGAGGAATCCCTGGAGGAATCCCCGAAGGAATTCCTGGAGGAATCACCCTCGGAATCACCGAAGGAATTCCTGGAGGAATCCCCGAAGAAATTCCAGGAGGAATCCTCGAAGGAATTCTTGTAAGTATCCGCGAAGAAATTCCTGGTGGAATCCAGGAAGGAATTCCTGGAGGATTCCCCGAAGGAATTTCTGAAGGAATCCCCGAAAGAATTCCTGGAAGAATTCCCGAAGGAATCCCTGAAGGAATTCCCGAAGCAATCCCCAAAGGAATTCCTGAAGGAATTCCTGAAGGAATCCCCGAAGAAATTTTCGGAGGAATCCTCGAAGGAATTCCTTGTGAATCCTCGAAGGAATTTCCGAAGGAATCTCCGAAAAAATTCCTGGGGGAATCCCCGAAGGAATTAATGGAGGAATCCCCGAAGGAATTCCTGGAGGAATCTCCGAATGAGTTTTTGGAGGAATCCCCGAAGGAATTCCTGGTAGAATTTCTGAAGGAATCTCCAGATAGATTTCCGAAGGAATCCTAGGAGGAATTCCCGGAAGAACTTCTGGAGGAATTTTAGAAGGACTTGAAAGATGAATCTCCGGAGGAAATCCTGGAGTTATTTCTGCACAAATTGCTGGAGGAATTACCGAAGAAATTTCTGGAGGAATCCTCGACGGAATTCCTGGAGGAACTCCTTAGGAATCCTTGGAGGAAGCGCCGGTGGATTTCCCGAATACCCGAAGCATTTCCTTTTCAAAATCTAAATCATACCATTTTCCAGCAGCTAGATGTTTTCAAAAACTTATCGTGTCCGGTTGCAGCAAACAGCTAGTTGGCCCGCTCAGATTATCACCGGTCAAATAGAGCTGGAGCGCTTCGGATTGCTGGTCAATCTTCCAGTTTGCTGCGGTCCAGATCAGTAGATTCATGCCTGCTCCTGGTAGGGGAGTTCGCTTGTTCTTGCCGATTGTCCCGGTTTCATTCCAAGTCAGTCAGATTGGTAAACAAAGAGTTTCGTCGATTTTTTTTTCTTTTTTCTCTCTCAAGATCGACTGTCAAAATTACTTTGGTAAAAATGCACTTTTTTCCTTGATCTCATTTCTTGCGATCTGAGTACTAAGCTTTAGAGAGGCTGCTGACGCTTTTTTACCGGCCCGGCAAAAGACTCAATATCAGGGCGAGTTCTAAAGTGGCTCAAACACGTCGTGTTCTCCGACGAACCCAAATGGATAAGCTTAACCGAATCAAGAAATTGAAAAAAGGATCTCCGAATAAAAATTTAGTAAAAACTAATTCTGAAAGCTTCAAACAATCTTAGAAGGAAAGCGCTGTATTTGGACCTTATTGGATTCACGATTTTACAATTCCTCTTTCTCTACGAACTGTTGGATATTGGTCCCTACTTTGAGCTCAAAAATCTATACTAATGACTTACAGTTTGGTGCAAATTATGTGCTGATATTCGAGGGTGATTGGTGATTTGATCACAGACAAACAGACGTAACACTTGCGAAATTTCCATCGACCACGCTTTTAACAATCATTTTAAATTTTCATAGTTGTGGCTTTCACAACCAGAGGCGCGCGCATTGTTTTTCTATGCATTTGGCGTTTCACACTAGCGCCTTCTGTTGACGATATTGCACAACACAGTGATTCGTGCAACTTTTCCACCAGGTGATGATAGTGTGGATTTCCATGAAAATCGTTCAAGGTGCTACGTCTGTTTGTCTGTGATTTGATGTTGCATGAAGAAGAAGAATAAGAACGATGGTGTTTTGAAAAAATCCTATCCCTATATAACACAGGGGAAGTTTAAAAATGTCTCTTCTTCTTCTTCTTCTTTATGGCTCTACGTCCCCACTGGGACTTGGCCTGCCTCGCTTCAATTTAGTGTTCTTTGAGCACTTCCACAGTTATTAATTGAAGGGCTTTCTTTGCCTGCCATTGCATCAATTTGTATATTGTGAGGCAAGTACAATTATACACTATTGCCCAGGGAGTCGAAAGAATTTTCCCGACTGGAACGGGAATCGAACCCGCCGTCTCCGGATTGGCGATCCATAGCCTTAACCAATAGGCTAACTGGAGACCGTCCAAAGTCTAACACCATACATCAAACCGTTTTTAATTAGATTTTGTTTTAGATTTTATAGAGGCATTTTAAAATCTTCCCCTGTGTTGTAGGGATAGGATTTTTTCAAAACACCATCATTCTTCTTCTTCTTCTTCTTCATGCAACAACAAATCACCTATAATTGGTGATTTGATGTTGCATGAAGAAGAAGAAGAAGAAGAACGATGGTGTTTTGAAAAAATCCTATCCCTACAACACAGGGAAAGATTTTAAAATGCCTCTATAAAATCTAAAACAAAATCTAATTAAAAACGGTTTGATGTACGGTGTTAGACTTTGAACGGACTACAAATTAAGTACCTTATCAAGAAAAAAATGACAAATTTCAATTTATACGTTCAATATGTAGTCCGTCCAAAGTCTAACACCGTACATCAAACCGTTTTTAATTAGATTTTGTTTTAGATTTTATACCTAGGGGCATTTTTATTGGAATGGAGTGGCCGTAGATCGGACAGCGAAATAAAACACGTGTGTGTTCTATGAGCTACAACTTGAAAGTGAAAATTTATTTCTATATCTTAATGCTATGCGCACCATGCGCGTTACCATGGTTACCGTTATAAATTCAAATTATATCATGGCATGCTGCGCCTCACGTCGTCATCTCCTACACTCCTCCTCGACGGAAGGACTCCAGCAGCTTCACGGAAACCCTTCAGTTTGACGGACTGCAACGGCTTCGTCATCATATCCGCAACCATCGCATCAGTCGGACAGTAGCGGATGTCGATTTCCCCATTCTGCAGCAGATCTCGAACGAAGTGGAATTTCGTCTCGATGTGCTTCGAACGGCGGCTAATGGTGGGCGAATTCGACTGCTTGATCACCCCCTGGTTATCCTCGAACACGACCACCGGCGAGGACAGCTTGATGTCGAAGTCATCCAGGATTCGACGAACCCAGCGGAACTCTTGGAGACACTCCGCAAGCGCCACGTATTCCGCTTCTGTGCTGCTCAGTGTGACGCAAGTTTGTTTCTTCGAGCTCCAGCTAATCGATCCACCAGCGAAACGGAACAGGTAACCGGACGTCGATTTCCGATCACTCGAGTCACCTGCCCAATCGGCGTCGACGAACACTTTTAATGGTGATCCATCTACGCCGAGAACCAACTCGTCGTGCAGCGTGTGCTTCAGGTATCGTAACACCCTTTTTGCTTCCAGCCAGTCTGCTTGAGTTGGGCAACTGGTTTTCCTTCCCAGTATGGACACAGCGGCTGTTATGTCCGGACGCGTGTTCACGGCCACGTACAATAAACCACCAATCAAGCTGGCGTATTGATGATTGTTCGGCAGTTTGTCGGTGTCATTTCTTTCCCTGTGTTGTAGGCACAGACAAACAGACATACTACTCAAATCGTAATCGTCGCACGATTTAACGGTCATTTTGAAAATGCAGTGTGGTTCGGACTGTGCATTATAGAGGGTGTATGTCTGTTTGTTTGTCTGTGTTGTAGGGATAGGATTTTTTCAAAACACCATCGTTCTTCTTCTTCTTCTTCATGCAACAACAAATCACCAATAATACTCGAGCAGCCTTCCCGATGTCGTGCGACAGAAAGATGCACCGCTCGCAACACGCTCGTTCGTCTTCGGTGTCACTTGTAGCACAGACAAACAGACATACTACTTAGAAGAAATTTGTTTCAAAATCATCGTTTGGCATCTCACTAGCACCCTCTATAATGCTCAATCCGAAGCATTCATTTGCAGGTGTTGTTTCCCTCGGTTCGACGTAATAATTTAGCAGATGACGACTCCCTCGTGGCATTACCCATTCATAAAACATGAATGAAGGTTCATGATTGAGTCATTTTATGTAAACATTGATCGGCGTCGCGTTCATTTCTCTCGAAAATTGAGAGGTGATGTAGGCACAGCAGCGCCACCATGACACATGCGAGCACAGTCCGAACCACACTGCATTTTCAAAATGACCGTTAAATCGTGCGACGATTACTGTTCGCGCCAACGCGAAATGGTAACCCGCGAATATTTTGCCCCTATTTTCCCTACCACACTCCACGCCGTCCAACTGCCCATTCAACAACAGCAACAACATGTACGAGCATGCACGAAAGAATCGACAGACCAACCGCCCATCCATCTACAGCGTGATCGTATGTGCCATCAGCCGACGAGAATCGAACCACCACCTATGTGCATGGAAGTTTCCGCCACCGCCACGATCATTTAGCTTCCATCTATTATCCTTCTCCTTCCAACCCATTCGTTGTGTTGAGTCCGCTCGACACCGCCACCGCACAACAGTCAGCTTTCAACCACCGACAGAAAGAGTCAACTTTCAACCTCCGACGTGTACGCACCGAAATATTATTGATTCGCCCCCGACTTGTACAACCGAACCGATACGAATTACAATAGTTTTAGTTTAGTTAAGTTAAAACCCGTCTTTTTCTTGTGTCAGTGGAAGCAAGGGTCTTACAGTCCACCCTTGAATCGAAGTACCGGTCCCGAATCCGTTCACCCCGCAAAATCCCCGTTCCACGACGGAACAATTACGATTTGAGTAGTATTTCTGTTTGTCTGTGCTTGTAGGTTGTAGACCTCGTGGTAGCTGAGGCGATGTAGCACGTGCTCTTCACTCGGTCGATGGGGAGAGGCAATGTCCATCAGAACAGGTGGGAGCCCAGGTATCAGGTATCAGAAGGCCGGCTCCAGAGGCACGTTATCCTCCATTTGGGACATTTGTGCCATCGCCAAAATAACAGCCTATTTCATCATCTACCTGAGGGAAAAGGAAGGAAAAAGGATTTGGATGGGGATAGGGACAGGTAGGGAAATAGGAAAAATACCCTGGAAGAGGGTACTAACGCACAAGCGTACCACAATGGGTTCAAACAGCGCCCTGAAAAGGGCACTGTAATAACGCATAAAGCGAAAGAGAGCCTATAGCTCTTTACCACAGCGGGTTAAGAACAACAGAATATCCTGAAGATTCAGGTTTCTGAAGTCAGTTTCACTTAATAAGTGTTTACCGAATACTCGGAAACGCAGTTGCGCGAAAACTGGACAGTTACATATCAAATGATACGAAGTTCCATAATCGGATTCACAGCTATCACAGGCAAATGAATCAGCTTGCTGAATATTCGCCATGTGATAGCTGAGTCGGCAGTGGCCAGTCAATGCTTTGACCAGCATGCTGCAATTCTGCTTAGACAGATTAGTTAGATACTTCGCCACCCGTAGAGATGGCTCAGCACTATACAATTTGGTTTGACGACATGACTCCAAACTATTCCAATATTGTCTGTGTTGAATGACAGCCCAGGTGTGAATCTGAAGCTTAATCCAACACTTCGATATCGGAATAGCTGGCTCAGGGCCAATGAAGTCATAAGATGCTCCAGAGCGAGCTAACTCATCAGCCAATTCATTTCCAGCGATGGAAGAATGACCAGGTACCCATAGAAGGTGAACAGCGTTTGCTGAATTCAGCTCCTCGATTTGAGTTCGACAAGCGATAACTATCTTCGACCTGGAGTTGGCCGAAGCAAGTGCTTTAATAGCAGCCTGGCTATCTGAACAGAAGTATATTACTTTGCCCATTACGTGCTGCTGAAGTGCTGATTGCACTCCGCACATAAGAGCAAAGATTTCGGCCTGAAAAACGGTACAGTGTCTACCAAGTGAATAAGACTGATACAGCCTTAGCTCACGAGAATAAACACCAGCACCTGCTCGACCTTCGAGAAGGGAGCCATCAGTGTAACATACGATGCCGTCTGAAATACTTCTTTCCAGATAACCAGATGTCCACTCTTCCCGGGAAGGGAATTTCGTGGAAAATGTCCTATATGGAAAATTACAAGCAATTGTAAGATCACTTGGAGCAAGGACAATTTTGTCCCAATTCACCAAAAGTGGAAACAACGAGGTGTGTGTTGAACTGCGGTTCACAGGAGTTTCCTCTAGTAGACCGAGTACCCGTAACCGGTAAGTGCAAGAAAGGGCTTCTTGTTTGAGATGAATGTGTAGTGGGGCAACGTCAAAGAGAACTTCTAGCGCTGCCGTAGGAGTTGAAGAGAACGCTCCAGACATCGCCATTAAGCACATCCTTTGGAGATGGCCTAATTTTGATTGGACCGTTCTCACTTCACCCTTTTGCCACCACACAAGACATCCATAAGCCAATATTGGCCGAACCACAGTTGTGTAAATCCATTTGATATACTTGGGTTTTAGACCCCAAGTTGTACCAAAAGTACGCCGGCATTGCCCGAAGGCCATACAAGCTTTCTTGATTCTGAACTCAATGTGAGGTGTCCAGGAAAGCTTGGAATCAAGAATGACTCCAACGTACTTTACCTGTTCAGTCACATCGATTTCAGAATCAAAGAGACGCAAAGGACGAACGCCATTACGGTTTCGCCTTTCCGTGAAAAGAACAATAGATGTTTTACTCGGATTAACCGAAAGGCCATATTGGCGACACCAACCCTCAACTACCTGAAGGGCGTTTTGCATCAGGTCGAAAAGGGTGCTGATGCACATACCAACTAACAATGTTAGGTAGTCGTCGGCAAAACCATAAGTAGGAAAACCGCTATTATTGAGTTGCCTCAATAGCGTATCTGCTACGAGATTCCACAAAAGCGGTGATAAGACTCCCCCTTGGGGGCATCCACAAACACTCAATTTCCTAATCCCTGCTAGACGCAATGTCGAGAAGAGATATCGGTTTTTGAGCATTTGGTGAATCCAATTGGAAATCATTGGAGATATACCATGACTCCGTGCGGCTTCCAATATGGCATCGAAAGGCACGTTGTCAAAGGCACCCTCGATATCTAAGAAAACACCCAAACAAGATTGCTTTTGAGCGAATGCTTTCTCGATATCGTAAACAACCTTGTGTAAAAGAGTCACAGTGGACTTACCAGATTGGTAGGCATGTTGGTTCACATGAAGAGGCACGTTGGCCAGATGAACATCACGGATATGATGATCCACAATGCGTTCTAAGCATTTCAGAAGAAAAGAGGTCAAACTGATAGGTCTGAAACTCTTTGCTTCTTCATACGACGCACGACCCACTTTCGGAATAAACTTTACAGTAATATCCCTCCAGGATTTGGGAATATACCCTGTAGCAAAACTGCAAACAAGTAGTTTTTTCAAAACATGTTTGAAATAATCAAATCCCTTCTGAAGCAAAATAGGATAAATCCCATCTGCCCCAGGAGATTTGAAAGGAGCAAAGCTATTAAGAGCCCACTCAATCGATTCTATAGTTACAATACTCCGAGCCGAAGCCAAAGAATCATAACTACAAGAAAAGACATCAGGATCATCCGAAGATGTAATATCCACACATCCAGGGAAGTGTGTGCTGAATAAGCATTCCAGAACTTCCTCATCAGAGGAAGTCAGATCGCCATTTGGCAAACGAAGTTCGTTCACCCGGAAATCCTTAGATTTCGCAAGGATTTTGTTTAACCGACTGACTTCACTCAAGCTGGAAACATTTGTACAAAGGTTTTTCCAGCCGGATCGTTCAGCAGACCGGAGAGCTTTCCTGTAGGCCTTGCGAGCCGACCTGAAAGCCTCCGAACCAGCCGAACGTCGTCTGTTCCAACTCTTTCTACATTGTTTCCTGAGTTTCGCCAGATCAGAGTTCCACCAAGGGGTTCCTCTTGTGATCTTCACAGACCGTAGAGGGCATGCTTCTTCAAAAGCTTCCATGATGAAGGTCGTTGTAGTATCAACGGCATCATCTAAATCACTTGGAGTGTCAATGGATGGTGAATATCCATGAAATTTGGCTGCAACCAAATCAGTATAAAGATCCCAGTTTGTTGACCGAGGATTCCTGAAACGCAATGTTTGCGAAGTAACATTTAAATGTTCAAAAAAGATATAGCGATGGTCAGATAAAGATTCTTCATCTGACACATGCCAATTGGTCAGCTCGTGACTAATTCTGCTAGAGCAAAGCGTTATATCTAACACTTCCTCTCTAGCAGATACCATGAAGGTTGGGCGGTTGCCTATGTTAAGTAATGCAAGATCTGTACTACTTAAGTACTCCATCAAACTGGAGCCTCTCAAGTTAATGTCTGAGCTGCCCCAGATGATATGGTGAGCATTAGCATCACTGCCAACAATTAGCGGAAGGCCTTTTGAAGTGCAGTATGCGATGACTTGTTTGAAAGCATCCGTAGGGGATGGTTCATCATGTGGTAAATACACAGAACAATAGACGTATTTCCTGTTGAGGTTTCCAACAGATACATCAATTGTGATAGCACATACATCTCTGGTGGTTAGTTCAGAGATGAGTGTAGCAACTATTGCGTTGTTGACAAGCACACAGGCTCGAGGCATGACACGCGAGTTTGCCATTTCATGTTTACTGAAACTGGCAAACACCGGGTTCACAAGGTTTCCTAGATAGAAATTTCCCTTACGAAAGTAAGGTTCTTGTACCAAGGCCACTTGGGCTGTACCATTTTGCATAAGTCTGCAAAGATTGATCGTTGCTGTTCTTTTATGCTGAAGATTGATCTGAGCTATCCTAACCGTAGCCACTACCCAAACTAGGTAAGATTAAACTCTTCGCAACAGCAGCACAACAAAGAACAGCAACAATAAAACCAAATCGGTATCGATTGGAAAACGCCAAAGGCGAGGATACACAGAATACACTGTGTAAATCGCATAATGCGAAACCATATAGGTGAAAATTTAAACTAATTAACAACATCTTCATAACCCCGCCCTTATTTAGCCTCAAGTGAGACTAAAGAAGGGCAGCTGATTGTCTCGGAGAAACACAAGGTCCACTGCACCATTGCTCCGGTTAGCGCAGTAAGGGCTACATACTGTGGAGGGCGCCCTGGTACTCCACAGGCTCCGTTAGCGGTTAGGTTTTTATTAGACCCCCCTAGCCATTCATTCCTAGGCACGGTAAGCATAAAGCCGCATCACACCATGAATTAGGGGTCACCTGTTGGTGGATTCTTACCACCGGAACAGGCGGTCCGTAGTGTTATTCTTAGCCAATTGAGACAATCGCTACCGACACTACACAGCTATCTAGGCTGATCGAGAAAAGAAGTTAATATTGATGATCAACTTCATACGGACTCGAACAGCCGAGAAAACCCGATGGGGAGAGGCAATGTCCATCAGAACAGGTGGGAGCCCAAGTAACAATTTCAATTCCTTTTAGATTTGATTATTTTTATGGAAGCTTTATCACAGCATGACCAATTCATGGAACATTTATAGTTGTTTTTATCAAGAGAAAACAATCTTCGTTCGTTTGCGGTTTTTAAGTTGTCTTCAAGTTAATTTTGAAATTCGCGCATAAAACAACTGAATTTACTGCTGTAGCGGTTGGTTACGCATCAGTGACGCTCGCTACAGAAATGCTTTCTGCTCGGGTATCACCACCGCGAGCCGAGAACTGTCAGAAGTGTACGAGTAGAGAAAGCACATTTTTTCCATATTTTGTATTGCCTCGTAAAAGAATTAATAAAGTTATGTTTGTTATCTAATTGCCTCGTATTTTTACGGACATAACATTTACAAGAGCATTAAATCTTATAATAAGTTTTAAGGCGCTTTTGAAGTTATTTTCAACACATAACATCAACATATTTTATTAAAAGTTTATGCTTCGTTTATTCAAGTGCATTTCATCTGGCAAATCCTCCTTTAAAAACTTCTTGAAGCCTTCTATTCTTGAGCTAGAGCCATTACTCTGGAACAAGAACTATGCGAAATAATGATAAGACAACGAACTATTTTTCAATCCAAATAATGAATGTAACAAATTGGTTGAAAAACCGCGTTCTCATGCAAATATAAACACATAAACATGTTTGCTCACTGATAATTTAGCCATTCTTGTGCTAAAAAGTAATCATGTCAACGAAATAATGATTTTACGGCCAATCAAAAATGCGAGTAGCTGGCTGCTGTCGTCCTGCCTTCAACCACTTTCTCACACATGCCATAGCTATGCGAATCGAAAATGAAATGGGTACTTACTGTGACTCTGGTCAAGCTCATGCCAAATAGTGTAATTGTAGTAAGTTGCACTTCATTATTAATAGCAAAAATACAGGGAAACAAAATAGAATTGGCACATCTTGACGCAAAACACCGCGAAATGTACAGAGACAACTTTCTAGCATCGAAAACGTAAACAAACAATTGCCAAAGGCTGTTACTCTTGTATAAAACGAATAAGTTTCATTTAAGACGAACAAATCTGCCTTAAGATCATAACTAGTAAAAACAATCTTCAATAAAGGCTGTAGCGTTCATGCAAGGTGACTTGGTTCCATCATTGTTTTGAGGGGGTTTGGATTAAAGGTAATAACAATTGATGGCGGCTGCATAAGTTTTGTTCGCTTAGAACGGCAGCCATGCTTAGAAAGAATTGAAAAAGTGGCGTAGCCTTTTGTTTTTAAAGGAAATTTATGTCTTCGTATATTAATGATTGATATTATTTTTGAGGCGCTTTGTAATTTTCGTATGTTTTGGGTGGCATATCAACGAAAAAGTGGGTATGGCACGGAAAATTTCGATTCCCATTTCGAGCCATTTCAATTTGATGAAAATTAATTCACAGTTCAATTAATATTTCATCCATGAAACAAAACTTGTTTGCATCTGCATGATCTGCCCATAACTGCATAATTGTAACATTTGCATTTTTTGCCAATATTGAGTTAATACCGGGGATCATCTCCCAATCATCAGTACTTTCATCCACACAAATGAACATTTTAAGTTTGTCCTGCAAAATGTGAAACAAGTACCAAGTCGTTTTGTCTCATTGGCTAAAATTTATGAATGTAACCGCATAACAGTCACACTGGAAATACACACTGGTGTCAAAGCGTAATATCAATCATATTTTGGTCTGATTATTTTTTTAACTATTCGTAGCATACAAGAACAGCTGTAGAAAATTTCATTGCAAAAGGATGAATTTTAAATTATTGACAAATTTTTGAAATTTCGTATCGTCTCCATACTAGCGCATGTTGCAAACTTTAAACTACATTTTGTATAATGCCTACTTTTGTCGAATGTGACTGTTATGCAGTTATGGGCAGTGATGCTTAGGTAAAAGATTTCATTTGTTATGCACTGTTGACACTTTTGAGAAAGACAGCTAAAAGATCAACATGCCTCAAGATATTCTTGTTAAAGTTTCATTAAGTTCTTATAATCAATCATCAGCGCATATACATAAATACAACTAGTTTCAAAGCAGTCTTCAAAAGCAGCTTTGAAGATCTCCTGAAGAGTGGGCCAGATTAGTCTTATGGATGTTTTATACCTATTTTATCTCAGATTTGCAGAACAAAGAGCATTATTGCAAAGTTTTATGATTCTATCTTAGAAATTACTTCAGGATTGCCACAAAAGTATAATTGTTACTTGGGAGGCGACCGATCGGCGGTGCGTCTCAACGAGCAGAGCAGAGAGGGTGTGTCTGGTTGAGTGCTATCTGCTATCCATCGCTCGGCGGGTGACAACGTGGGATGAGACTTGGATGCTGTGGCCTGACCGAGTGCTACGACCGTCTGCGCGGGAGCGGATGAACGCACGTGGTTTGGGCGTCTCGTGGATGGGAGAATGCCAACAGCGGGGAGGCGCTTCTTGGCGTCGTTGTCTCAGGTCTCACTCTTTCCACCGGAAGGGCACTGGCTGATCACTTGGCGCGTAGCGGATACACGGAAAACCTATTCGCTCGGGTTTTAGAGCAGAAAAAAAAACCTTTCGTTGAAGGGAAAGCTATCCCACAACGAAATTAGCACCTTATAACTTCTAACATCACAATTCGCTTACCAATGCTTTTTTTAACGGTTTCACAATAACTTCTATGCTTTTCGATGCTCGAAATAAATGCTTTTCGGCTTCCTGCAAACTATATAGCATACACAATGGTCACTTAGTGTTTTAATTAGAATAGCTAAATCTTAACGAGTCTGGAATAACAAAGAGGAGAAACGTCAAAATTGGAACAGCCGATTTGCTGTCATCCCCATAGTTCCAATCGAGCAGGAGACCTGTCAAAACGACCAGGATTCGCCACTTTGGTATACTCGAGACACTTTACTAAATCTCACCTCAAGGTTCTAACTACTGGCACTGAACCGCTATGGCTTTACTTATAGGAGGGTTTTCAACACTTGGCACTAACGTGTAGATCGCTTGGCTTCACAAGAATGATTGTAGCTTTCAGATCACGCCACCTCATAGGTCTGGGAAATGGACAAGTTGGCGTAAACAACTATTGTTCGCATTGATCTAGATCTGCTAAGCAGATTAAAGCAGCTCTTCAACACATGCCGCGTACCCCGATCCAGGGAGCCTCTTTTTACATTCCCTATAATATAAGCCGGGATCCCAGTGGTGATCCATAGGCTAGAGGAACTGGTTCACCTAGCGTGAATGATGATGAAGCACCTGTCAAAGAAAAGTAGATCTTCATATAAAAAAATGCTAAAAGTGACAGATGCTTCATCCTCATTCACGCTAAGTGAACCAGTTCCTCTAGCCTCAATGAGAGTATATTACAGGTGGGGAAGAAGAAGAGATGACTATGTATTAGTAAGGAAAAATAAATGTAAACACAAATAGTGACGTCACTATTTGACACGCGTTATTATGGGAGCTCGCTTTGATTGTAGTAGTGACATATTTTGCACCAGACACGGATCTCACGCACACGAACTATCTTCTTCCCCACCTGTAATATACTCTCATTGCTCTAGCCTATATCACTCGGGTGTGAGCCATCCCACTTCGCCGGTACTCATACTCTTTAGATTGGTTTCGCCCCCTGATTTGAGTTATAGGAGAATAGTGAGTGGGGCCTTCCAACTACTATCGCGAACGTAGAAATCTCTCTTTTTCTTGATCATGACACCGCTACATGCTGTTAGTTGTTTTTAGGTGGGAATTCCTAAGGATTCCCCTGCACTGATTTAGGAAGTCGTTACATTTTTAATAAAGCTCTTATTATTTGTTCAAGTCTGCCCACGCAATTGGGTTCTTTAGGGGTATCGGAATTATTATATAATCGGATTCTCCGCCCAACAATTAGTCGAAATCCAAAATTTCATAATTTTCGGAGTCCGGGAACTATTTTTAAAATGCATTTAAAGTTTGTATGGGGATTTTTTTTGTTCGTGTTGAACTGTCACTTTATCGATTGAACTGTCATTCTATCCACAAAGATGAAAACTGTTTTGTTAATTTGACCATTAAAACAAAGGTATTGGAATTAAATAAAATCACATTATACTCAGAAAAATGAGCTCTTTCGAATAGGCTATAAAAAATAGTAATATTTTATTCACTAAACAACCCAATTCCTGTCCTCAAACCTGAAACTCAACAATTTCATTATTCTGTTCTTGCTCACTTGTAATAAGCTCAAAATATGAAGATCCAGTTCGCTGGTTTTGTTTACAAAGAGATTTGTACGCTCGAAATCGTGAGTAGGTACCAAAGTCGGCCATTGTGGCGGTCATTTTGGGATTTTAACAAATCTGTCATGAAGTCTTTATTCACGAAAGTGCTTGGGGAACCTAGAACATCTCTTAAAATTAGTTCGCTACAGAACAATGCTCCAGGGAACTGTGGGATGTTGCACCGTAGCAGTAATATAAGAACAATTAATTAATTACTTTTGCAGATCTTAAGGCATTTACTCGTGAAAGTTTTGGAGCACCTAGAATATCATTGGAAATAAGTTTTCTTCAGTTCCTCAGAACATTGTAATCCATCGATTACGCTTGTAGATCTTAAGGTCTTCACTCGCATCTTTACAAACTAGTTCTTTACAGTAAACTGCCCCATCGACCTGTAGAATTTTGCACCGTATCAGTAATGTAACAACAATCCATCGATTACGCTTGTAGATTTCAAGGCCTTAAGTCGCGGAATTTCTTGGAGAACATAGAATATCTTTGAAAATTAGTTTTCTGCAGCACAATGCTCAGTTAACCTGAAGGATGTTGCACCGTATCGGTAATGTTATAACAATTGATAGATTACGCTTGTAGAACGAAAGCGAAAGTACTTGGATAACCTACAACTTCTTTAAATTAGTTCTTTACCTATACCATCTTTAGAAAAGCCCCATTTAACCCCTTTTAGCCTCCCATGTATAACTAGTCACCATCCAATACAATGATACAATAAAACAAACAAAAAAAAATCATGAGTGGATACTTATGTACATTAAACTGCAACATAAATATTGCAGTTGCATAAACACATGTAGTTATTGATCTTATGTGATAAATATTTGGCATTTGACGACTAATAGTGAAAATCGTGCATGTTACACGAAGTTACAAAAGTTACAGCGAATTAAGAATATCGGATGATTCATGTTGCTCCTTTATTTTTTTGTACGAAACCATTTATTTTTTTCTAATATGAGTTCACTGTACCTCATTTTCTACACGTATTTATACCCCGGACAGACATGTGATACGAGTGTGATTCCTGTACAACGGTACGCAGTGCCAAGAAAATTCTAACAAGACTGACTTGAACTGAGAGATTTTTTAGTATGACACTCATTTCAAGCGCAATTGTACAGTGATTCCTGTATCACATGTGTGTCATAAGTATTACTAACATCTGAATTTTATACTTTAGACACAGAGTGTCTTTGTTTAGAGTATTACAGCTCATAAATATGAAAACCAATAAGTACCTTTGATGAAATTTCTATTCCAATGTTGACAACTCTATACGATCATTGAGTGATTTACTGTAACAAATTCGTTTTCTGCGTGCGAAACTTCAAATAAAAATATCTATTTTGTACCAATTTTTGCACGATACTAGGCTACATTGAACACTTAGAAATACACTGTAATACTGATGGTAGTAAATCCTGGGATTCCGCATAATTGCCGTGAGAGGCTCCTGAGGCGCAACAATTTACACAAGGTGGGTGTGGCTTAGTGCTATGTAGTGCTAATACCTATGGTTCACGAAAAATCAACAAAAACCTAGACCAGCTTTGGTCTCAGCTCAGGTAGCTTGTAGTTGGCAAAGTGAAACGGCGGTTCGAGCGGACTTGCCGAACGGCTTCGGCTGTGGTGTTGCTGTGGCGGAAAATGCTGATTTTGTATCGTTATGTTGTTGCTGTTGCTGCTGCTGCTATTAGTTGATGTTGAGGGGGTGGTGGTAGCATGTGCGGCATGACTTGTGCCAGCCAGCACGTACGGTAGTATGGCCGTCCGGCCACGTTTCCGTCGCGGGAGGATCCCTTTACGCGCCATGTAGAATCTGCAATAAGTATATTGAAGCAGAATTAAGGAGATGCTTCTTAGCTATAAGCGCGAAATATAAATTGCGTAGGGACATCATTCGTACCTGATAGTCGAGATGGGAATGTTGAACATATCGCTCACAGTCTGGAAGGTTTCTCCTCGGGAGACACATTCGGCTGCTTGCCGCAGGATCGCTTCCGATCGGCGAACTCGCCGCCCCACAGACGACGAACCATCAACGTTCGAGGGTGAATTAAGCGTCGGTAGACTTCCGTTGTTGTTAGTACTCGTCCTGCTGCTATTGCCGCTACTGTCGTATTCACACGTTACGTTGGCCATGGCGAATTCTGTGAAGAAGGGTGGATTATGGAACCCGTTGGGATTTCGGATGATCGGCTGTATTTTAGCAGAAACGGAAATGGTTGTATTTTTATTTTATTCACTGTGAGTCACACTATGCGCAAGAGGCTATGTGCATCGAATCCCAGAGTAACGATTAGGAATAGTGATTCCAGAGATTGCACTACATACGGTTGAAATGTTCCGGTGGCAAGAGTTCGCCAATTCAAGCTGCCAAGCAACCCGTGTCATGGAATGAGGAATCAAGGGGGTGAAAAACAAGGTGAAAAAAATGCTCGAGCGTTAACGGATCCTGTTGCATACACTATAAGCAGCGCGCTCATTTTTGCTCGGGAACTGCCGACGCCCGACCCCAACGTCGACCCAACCGTCGCGACCACGTGAGCAGGGTGCCGTGGTAACGAACGAACCGCATCGCAGCAAACGGGTACAAATTTGAATTAGAAGAGATAGAAGTGAAAATTTTCTCTTGCAATAAGTTGGACGCACATTGCCGATTGATAGAGTAATAAATTAATTTGTGAACGCGTTTGTGTTAAATTAGATTAATAAACTAAATTAGTTTTAATTCAACATGCGTGGTTTGTAAATGATTTTTGAAGTGGCTTTGGTGACGGAAGAGTAAGTTTGGTGCTGTCGTTGATTAGTGGTTTTGGCTGTGCGCGACTGTGGAACTAGGCGGTTAGGAACCTGAGAGAAGCCAAATCTGGTGCTTCGGCCACACCCCCCCCCCCACCAACACGTTTCCAGGAAACCACACAATTGTTGACACAATCGGCCCACAGGTGAGCCCTCTGGCGATTTGAGTTCGAGCGAACCTTCTGCAACAGAGCCTGTGGAGCACCGCTGTGTACACTTCACAGTAATTTGTCCCGTACCGCGTTAATGCAGAGCTCTGCCCGGATAAAAAACTAACCATAGGGTGTATGGTGAAAACGTTTGAACCATTCACTTTTCCGAAACATTATTTTTCCGTGAATTTTTAATTATTTCTGGTGTTCGATTTGAATAGATCGTATGTTTGCTGTGATTCCTATGCAGATTCGACCTATTTAAATCGAACACCAGATTTATTCAGTTTAAGATTTTTTCCGTGCTTTGTTTTGTTGATGTTTGTGACTTTTTTGATGCAAAGGAAAGGAAAGAAAAAAAGTGAATAAGTTGAAACATCAATTTAACCTTTTGGAATCGATTTTTTTCGCCGCTGTTGACGCAACCTCGCTGGTGTCGAACACGTTTGTTATGCTCGGTTTCATCGCCGGGGTCATATATGACCCCTCCGGCTCCGAAGGGTTAATGCCAATAACATGTTTAAATCAGTGGTAAACCAGATGTCCTTAGAACTGCAGGTCCAAGCAGGGGTCCAAGAGATATGGCGGGCTCGAGGGCGGGCTAGGTGTGTAGAGAGCGATGAGAGAAATACTAATGCAATGTAGGCCAACCCGGAAAGATGCAGGTCAGATTACCGTAAATCAGTAGATGAGTTCAACACTTCAACACTATTCTTTCTGTATTTGCATTTAGGGGAGTTTTCTCCTCTTCTCTCATGTGAACTTGCCTTCGACCACAATCGAATCAAATGTGGTTGACAAACTTTATCTTTGACGTAGAGCCATCTTTAACATATGGACTGGACTGAACACTGAAATGACTTTTAATATAGGTTCATCTGCGGGTTCGCTTTTTAACCTAACTTATATTTGAATCGAACTTGACAGTTATCTCATGAATAACAACTCATTTCAAACTTAAGTCAAACTGGTGCCTCAATATTGCAATAACGGTTAAGCACTAGTATGGGACAAACATCAAATCCTCGCTCCAGTCGACTTTTTCGATTCCATTTAAGTCCCATATGAACTGGGCAAAATTTCAGCGCAATCGGTGAAACTATAATTTAGCGCAAGCGGTTCAAAGTTTTCATAGGATTTACTATGGGAAAAGTTACACTTTCAGATAAAAAATCCCAGAGGTCGTCCCTTGTCTCCTTAATTCAAATCGATCAACGCTTCTTGTATAAAAATCATTTATGAAACTTTCCTTCGAAGACCGCAAAACAATCGGATGCTTGTGGAAAAAGTTATTGATTTAATACCAATTAGTGATCCAACGAAAGGCTTTTTGTTTTGTTTTATTAGCAGCACTGTAGCTGCTGCCTTGGCTGCTGCTGTTTCTGGGGGTGGTGATGCCTCCCGCCACCCCATGCAACAACGGCAGCAGCAGTGCTGCTGATAAAACAAAACAAAAAGCCGTCCGTTGATTAACTAATCGGTAATAAATCAATAACTTTTTCCACAAGCATCCAATCGTTTTGCGGTCTTCGAAGGAAAGTTTCATAAATGATTTTTCTACAAGAAGCGTTGATCGATTTGAATTAAGGAGACATAGGGCGAACTCCGGGATTTTTTGTTTGAAAGTGTAACTTTTCCCATAGTAAATCCTATGCAAACTTTGAACCGCTTGCGCTAAATTATAGTTTCACCGATTGCGCTGAAATTTTGTACAGTTCATATGGGACCTAAATGGAATCGAAAAAGTCGACTGGAGCGAAGATTTATTTTTTCCATACAAGTGTGTCCCATACTATTAAGCACGCTGTAATGATACTTATGTACCTCGTCACCCACTTCATGCAACTACATTAGTGGTCTAATAACACTTAGCGCGCTCGGCATAGTTCCATCATGCCGCTCAAAGTGTTGCCACAAATAATGCTTAGTTTGCGAATCCCGGTTATCTGGCTGGTGGGGAATGGGAGCCTAAGCTTCAACTGTTAATGCAATCAGAGACTACTCAGACTTAGACGTGGGCGATCCTATATATGAAGGGTTATCCAAAACGCTCTGGGAATTCCCAAAGCGCATTCTAATAAATCTAATAAGCCTAAGATGCCATTAACAGGAGGAAAATGGCAAGATAATATAACAATATATGGTTTATGTAATGTAAAACAATTCAACATAACAAAAGAGAACCATTCCAAAACCATTTGATTAAATGTATAACCAGTAGTGAAATTACAATTAAAAACAATTTATTTACGGTACATTTTATTGTTTGAAACCATTCATGTACCATACAATGTACGGTATATTTAAACCCACGTATCAGTATTTTGAACAATTCATTAACAATAAAATGTATGGTTTTGCAAAAAAATATATATGGAGAAAAATATTTTTTTATATTGTTACGATACTTAACAACCTGTATAATATATTGTAAAAATCTTATTTACAATTCACGGTATGGTATCCAACATTACATCTTATTGTTTTTGTATTTTTATTTTTACAGTGGTGTCTATTGTAAAAATATGGTTCTAAATAGTACTGTTACAATATAACGTGCGGTTTTTCTACTGTATTTTTTATTCGGGTGGCGTGGTGGACCTTTTTTCCCGTTCAACTCGTGGAGGCCAAGCAGGATCATGAGAAACTGAGACAACTGCAGCGGCCGAGCCCGTGACGTTTAGGATTCCAGGTTAACCCAGACGGAGTCCTTCACATTCACGGTTAACCCTAGGAGTACGCCGAAAGTGATTGCTTATGAGAAGCAATCGCAGCAGCGTGTGAGGCAGGCGTGAGGTGAAAAGCTATCAGGCGGCGTTCGCAAGGCTAGGAAGTTGTAAACCCTGGATGCCGGCAATAATGCCAGTAAGTGGCACCCTAGCTACACACCAAAATTTGATTTTCTCATCCAGCAAAACGAATTGCTGGATAAGCATCAGCAAATTACATTTTGCTGAAAGATCGGTACTGCTAGCTGAACAGTCAGCAAACATTGATATAGCTGGCTAACCAGCAAAACACTTGTCAAAAACTTACAATTTTCTAAAGAAAGTGTTCCTCGCCTCCTTATTCCGACTTTCAAACTGAATTTAGAACTAGCAAAAATCATGAAAACTCCGACAAAAAAGTCTTCGGCAGCATAGATAATTAAGCGCAATGTTTTTATGTTTGTTTCCTGCATTTGTACACTGCTGGCTTAATAAATTTCAGCTAATTAGAAAACATTTAAATTATTGTTTTTGAAAAAAAAAACAAACAAAAAATGCAGCCGGAATCGAGCGCGGACAAAATTGCTGGTTGACCAGCAAAATATGCTGTCAGAACGCATTGCTGAACATCCAGCAAAAATATATTGCTGGATAGATTGCTGTATCTACAGCATGTCAAAAACCAGCAAAATTATGCTGGTTTCCAGCGAATTAAAAATAGTGTGTAAGAAACTAAAAGAACGGTTCGATAAAGTAGATTCTGATATTTTATTGCGATATAAATTCCGATGCAGGAGACAGGGCCCTAGTGAAAGTGGTGAAAATTTCATTCTCGCTGTTAAACTTTTAGCTGAAGCCTGTGATTTTGGGCAATTCCGTGACACAGCCATTACAGATCAACTAGTGTTTGGCATTTATGACAAAGAGTTGCAACGCCGGTTATTAAACGAAGAAGATCTAGGTGTACGATCAGCTGAGAAGATTATTAAAGCTTTTGAAATGGCGAATGTTAGGTCTCAAACTATGAATGAAGAAACCGGTGTGAATTCGGTCAAACATCGGCTGGGTAGGAATTTCTATGATGGCCGGCAAGATCGTAGCAGAAGCAGATCGAGAGGAAGAAGTTATTTCAATCGGGATACGCGTGTATACTATAATAGCCGGGATAATAGTAATGATAGAGGAAGAACTAGGTCGAGACAACGTCAATCAGGTCGTGGTCGATATGCCAATTTCATCTGCATTTTTTGCAAATTAAAGGGGCATATCCAGAAGCACTGTTACCGTTTTAAGCAGCAGAATCAGAAACAAAATAACATGGTGAACTTCGTGGAGCAAGAGGCTGAGACAGAAAACGTACACGACTACTTCAAAAGATTGAAGTTTGATTACGACAGCGACAGCGAAGAAGAAGAAGGTTATCCTTGTTTAATGGTTGCTTCCCCTGATAAAAAATATCATAAAAATACAATAAATTTTATTGTTACAACACCATTTTTTCGAAAAATATTCACCATTATACGTATTGTAATTTACACAGCACACTCACCATCACCCTTATTGTTCTATACCATTCGGCGAATGGTAAATGGCACTTTTACAATAAAAAATGGTGGTCGTTATGTATCTTAACCATAAAATTTTGAGAAAATTTTTATACACTTTTTCGCGAAAAACAATAGAATGTATTGTGTTTTTATGAGACATTTTTAGGGTAATTTTCGAAAGAAAACAATATATCTTAATGTTTTTTCATTGTTCTTACAATACAAATACAATTAATTGAATGGCGTCAAATGAATCGTTGTTACAATAAAAATACAATAATATTTGTTGTTATTTGTAAGCAGTTTTCGCTTTTGAAAATCCATAGAATTTATATTTCTCGCTAACATTTATATCCAGCATTTACGAGCACTAACGGCCTCCAGAATGATATGCACATTTTATGATAAGAATCAAACACTCTGATGTCTGTCTGGTAAGTATTGCTTGGCAGCTGTTGATAAGATCTTTTCAAATAACTGCCAAATATCACAAGTCAGACCTCAGGTCATATGATCCATACCATAAATCGTTCACAATTCATGTGGCCATTAGTATCTGTAAATGCTGGAGAAAAATGTTACCGAGAAATATGAATTCTTTGGGTTTTCAAAGGCGAAATCTGTTTACATAACAACAAATATTATTGCATGTTTATTTTAACATCGGTTCAATTGACCCCATTTAACAAATTGTATTTGTATTGTTATCAATGGTAGTTTACTATTTACTAGATTCCTTTAATTTATTGGAAAACATTAGAAAAATCATTGTTCATCTTTTTCTTGTCGTAACATCCTCACTTGGCTAAACCTGCTTTTCAGCTAGTTAAAGTACTTCCTCAGTTATTCATTGAGAGCTTCCTCTGCCAACACGCTTGACGTCTGTCAGTCGTTGAAGTTTTAGCGAATAATATTCGATAACCGAAACATCTACTGTACTCAAAAACGAAAACAAAAAAAAATATGTCAAGTGATTTTGTATTTGATTATACAAACATGATCCAAGCAACAATAATATTTATTGTTATTTATATGTTACGAATTGTTTTCAAGTGTAATTGAGAAATAAACACTTTTTTAATAAAAAGTCCATGAGAACTTTGCAGGCACTTTTGCAACTATTTAAAAACAACTTAAATCAATTTTTACTTATAGTAATTTTAAATTATTATAGAACTATTGAAAAACAATCGAATCAATTAGTCACTAATAAAGCTAAAGTTCACTTATTGTACGAACTATATGGGCTTGGTTTCTATTGTAAAAAGTAACAATATATCTACTATGTGTTTTATTGTGAACAATAAAACCAGTCATATGTTAATAATATTTACCATGTAATGAATAGTAATTTTTTATCCGGGTCTGCATGCCACAATAGCGAACCTTGTCTCCTAGATGTCAATTTAGAAGGAAAAAGTTGTTGGATGGAAGTCGATAGTGGTTCAGCGGTTTCCATAATGAATAAGGCTGATTTTTTTAACAAACTTGGAAAAATTGAAATGACTGAAAGTAGAAAAAGTTTAATTGTTGTTAATGGATCCAAATTGAAAATTTTTGGGAAAGCGATCGTACATGTTTCATTAAATGGCCAATCAGCACATTTAGAACTTGTTGTTTTAGATGAAAAGCACAAGTTTACCCCTTTGATGGGTAGAAGTTGGTTAGATGTACTATGTAGTGGTTGGAGAAGCAGTTTTGCTAATATTACTTGCGTCAATAGAACATCTAGTGTTAGTATTGAAGACAGGATGGTAAGCGACATTAAATCGCGTTTTTCGAATACTTTTAATAGAGATTTTTCTTCTCCTATTAAAGGATTCGAAGCTGATCTTGTATTGAAGAAAAAACAACCAATCTTCAAAAAAGCATATCAGGTGCCGTATAGGTTAAAGGAAAAAGTATTAGATCACTTAAAACTGTTGGAAAAAGATGGTATAATTACTCCTGTCAAGACTAGCTTATGGGCTTCTCCAGTTATTGTCGTCGTTAAGAAAGATAATGATATTAGATTAGTAATAGACTGCAAAGTGTCTATAAATAAAGTTTTAATTCCTAATTCTTACCCGCTACCTACAGCCCAGGACTTATTTGCTTCACTGGCAGGCTGTAAAATGTTCTGTTCGTTAGACTTAACTACGGCGTACACTCAGTTGCAATTGTCAGATAAATCTAAGGAATTTGTGATGATTAACACTATTAAGGGTCTTTTCAAATACAATAGACTTCCACAAGGGGCATCATCCAGTGCTGCCATATTCCAGCAAATAATGGATGAAATTTTAAAGGACATAGATTTTGTTTTTTGTTATTTGGACGATGCACGGTGGGACGAATGGCCAAAAACGTGAACTTTTTTCAGTAGCGTCTTTAAACGTGATTTTATCGGCATGGTGTCTTCGGATGAAAATTTTATAAAAATAGGGCGCGTAGAATGGCGTTTAGTTTTAGTTCGCAACTTTGCCACAGGCGGCGCTGTAAAATCCAACTTTTTTGTTTTACGTTTTTTCAATACGGTGTCTTCGGCAAAGTTGTAGATATGCTCAATACGAATATCTTTGCCGAAGACACCAACCTTCTATCTCTACATTGCTTCAAGATAAAGACGTATTTTATGAATGACCCCCCAAAAATCGTTTTATTCATATATTTTGAAAACGCGCAGTTTTAGAAAGATGCAATGTTCTACAAAGTTGTGTAAAATGTCAAAAGAAACAACATTGTAGAAGTGAATAGGGTTCTAAAATGGCAATAGGGTTAGTTATGGCTATTTTTAAGTTAAAAATAACCGTTTTTCAAGGCTCAATAACTATCTTGGATGCAAATGGATGCAAATCAATCCCCACTAGGTTCAAAATGTATTACTATTAGTTGAATATCCTGATGTTTTCGGTTGTATCCTCGAGTATCCTTAGCAGGGGTTCTTAATCTTACTAGAGCCTATTTTTGACGCTAAAACAATAATATCAGTTTTTGTATGTCATTTAGAACCCCATCATCTTCTGTGAAGTGATAAATATTAACTATTCGCATAATTGTATGCTTTATTGCACCTATAAAAATCAATTATTATCGAATTATTATCTTATTATTTTAAAAACACTGCATAGAAGTGAGCTTAACCAGTCGGTCATAGGGTATATGTACCGTTCCTTGGCCTAATTTGCAAGCCGCCTTGACAATTTTGACCATAACTCATGAATTAATAGCACTAGAAATAATATGTTGACCCTATTGCATACTGTAGGCAGTACATGTTTCACCAAATGAAAGTAAACTTACGTAAATATTCAAGAATTTACTTAATTAAGCTGAAAAGATTCGATGCGATGGTATGCAACGTTGGTCTATGGTACAAAAATTGGCCTATTAGTGGATACAACGTTGGCCTATTACTTTCCATGCACTAGAACCACTAATTATCTATTTTTTTTTCAATATTTCTACTGAAGTATTATCTCTGTTTGTTAACCAATCTTACTTTTAAATTACATTTTCGGAGCCTAATTTTCATAAAACTAAAAATAAATCACTGAAACTAAAGTTCTTTCTTAATTTAGTAACGAAAATAACGCAAACCTATTATTGTGTTACAGTCACCGCACACAAAATCCTTCTTTCTGCTCGTTCTAGCTGGTTCTTACGAAAGCAATGTTGTTGACGTCCCTTTATCGGTGTTTTTGACGTCACTTTACTGATGGGCCAAGATTTGGGTACATAGTGAAAAAAATGTGCTCAATATTCGGCCCACATTCAATTTGTAAAATAGTTATTATTCGCTGAAAACAAATACACAAGTTCAAAATAGCGTCTTTGACCGTCGCATCAAATGTTCATTTATTGAAAAGTCAATTCGAAATGTTCCAGAATCATGCCATTTATGATCATGTGTATAGACTACCCACTAAGCCGAAGAATCACAGCGTCTACAAAAGCTAAACAATGTGACATTTTCATTCAATTTTTATGCTCCAAAGTGCTAAAATTGAAACGAAATGTTACAGTTGTTTGGCACATAGCTTTTTCTATATCCAGATATGCGTGTTTGTTTGAGTTTTTGGTTTACATTGAGATAGGCCGAACGAGGGGACTATGCCAACGAAGCATCCCGATACCCTATGTAGTATCCAAGTAATCTCACCAGCAAGCAAATACACATATTATTTTCAGCACACGAACAAGCAGAAAGTCAACTCATATAAAATCACTATGTTTCTTATGTCGAATACCCAATTACTAATTTTCTAATTCACTTAAAGGCGTCAACAGGCATGAGATTTTTCGATCGCTGTGAGAATGATCTAAATAAATCCTGCATTAATGCAAATAAGCTTTTGTATACAAAATGTTTTAATGATTTCTAGTTATCAAAAAAGTTGTGGATATGCACAACATCTCTGATGAAAAGTAAAGGTTCCTCTAATCAAAAATCATAAAAGTTGTTTTGGGTATGTGTTGGAATATTAGAACTAATTTAGAGAAGCTGTTTTACCCTTTTACAGGCTTAATCGAGAGTTACTTGTGCCATGTGTTCATTGACCTTCCCGTATAAATACACACACTCTCCCGCTTGTTCGGCACCTGTCAAATTCATGTTGTTTCCGATAGCTGAAAATGCTCCTCTTCATTTCCACAAATCAATTTGTAGCTATGTTTGAAAGTTGTGAAAATGGATACGCAAATGATTTCAGGTTTTATAGACTTGCTGTTTGTTCGGTTACTATACGTGCTGAAAAAGAATATGTATATTTCTGGCGTTCGTTTTGAATAGGTCGTATGTTAACTGTGGTTCCTACCCTGATTCGACCTATTCAAATCGAAAGCCAGATTAACATTTATGTTTTGAACACACGAATAAAATTTGCTTGCTGGTGAGATCACTTGGATACATATGACCGTCCGGTTTAGCTCACTTCTATTCAGTGTTTTTTTTGAATAATATGATAATAACTCGATAATAATTGATTTTTGTAGGCGCAATAAAGCATACAATTATGCGAATAGTTAATATTTATCACTTCACAGAAGATAATGGGGTTCTAAATGACATAAAAAAACTGAAATTATTGTTTTAGCGTCAAAAATAGGCTCTAGTAAGATTAAGAACCCCTGCTAAGGATACTCAAGGATACAACCGAAAACATCAGGATATTCAACTAATAGTAATACATATTGAACCTAGTGGGGTTTGATTTGCATCCATTTGCATCCAAGATAGTTATTGAGCCTTGAAAAACGGCTATTTTTAACTTAAAAATAGCCATAACTAACCCTATTGCCATTTTAGAACCCTATTCACTTCTACAATGTTGTTTCTTTTGACATTTTACACAACTTTGTAGAACATTGCATCTTTCTAAAACTGCGCGTTTTCGAAATATATGAATAAAACGATTTTTGGGGGGTCATTCATAAAATACGTCTGTATCTTGAAGCAATGTAGAGATAGAGGGTTGGTGTCTTCGGCAAAAATATTTGTATTGAGCATATCTACAACTTTGCCGAAAACACCGTATTGAAAAAACGTAAAACAAAAAAGTTGGATTTTACAGCGCCGCCTGTGGCAAAGTTGCGAACTAAAACTAAACGCCATTCGACGCGCCTTATTTTTATAAAAATTTCATCCGAAGACACCATGCCGATAAAATCACGTTTAAAGACGCTACTGAAAAAAGTTCACGTTTTGGGTCATTCGTCCCACTGTGCGATGTCCTCATTGCTGGAGTAAACCTGGATGACTGTTACAAAAAACTGTTATTGGTACTGCAACGCTTGGAAGAATTTAACATCAAAGTTAACTTTAAAAAGTGCAAATTTTTCGTGTCTGAGTTGCCTTATTTGGGGCATGTTATTACTGACAAAGGGTTGTTGCCAAACCCTGAAAAAATTTCCACAATACAGGCAGCTCCAATACCTAAAAACTCAACAGAACTTAAAGCCTTTCTTGGTCTAATAAATTATTATGGGAAATTTTTACCTAATTTAGCTACGACTTTATTCCCCTTATATAGTTTGCTGCGCAAAGATACGCGTTTTGTTTGGTCCGAAAGTTGTGATGAAGCTTTTCAAAAGAGTAAACAAAAACTTTTAGATGCTAATTTATTGACTTTTTACGATCCAAAGAAGCAAATCGTTGTTTGTTCAGACGCTTCATCCTACGGCTTGGGAGGTGTGATTTCCCACGTCATTGATGGAGCAGAGAAACCAATATGGTTCACTTCTTTCTCATTAAACCAAGCACAAAAGACCTATCCAATTTTGCATCTCGAAGCATTGGTTGTTGTTTCAACTGTAAAAAAATTTCACAAATTTTTGTACGGCCAAAAATTTACAATCTTTACGGACCATAAGCCATTGATAGGAATCCTAGGCAAGGAAGGTCGTAACTCTATTTCAGCGACAAGGCTTCAGCGTTATGCGATGGAATTATCAATCTACGACTACGAAATAATATATAGACCTTCTAGCAAAATGTCTAATGCTGATTTTTGCTCACGTTTTCCATTGAGTAGAGAGATTCCTAAAAGTTGGGATAGAAATTACATTAAAAGCCTTAACTTTTCCGCAGATTTACCTATTGACCATACAACTATTGCAAAAGAAACTGAAAAAGATAATTTGCTGCTCAGGCTGCTTGACTTCACAAGAAAAGGTTGGCCTGAGCGTGTTGATGCATGTTATAGAGATGTTTATTCCCACAAAAATGATCTTGAAGAGGTAGATGGATGCCTTATTTTTCAAAATAGGATGGTCATACCAGCTTCTCTGCAGAACAAAGTTTTAGGGTTGCTACATGCCAATCATGTTGGCATTGTTAAGATGAAGCAGCAGGCACGTAAAAACATTTATTGGTTTGGGATAAACAGCGACATTGAGACATTTGTTCATAGTTGTGATGTATGCCTAAAAATGGCTGTGGTTCCGGGTCAAAACAAAACATCAAATTGGATTTCAGCCTCTAGGCCATTCAGCAGAATCCATGCTGATTTTTTTTTCTTTGAGAGACAAACCTTTCTTTTAGTAATTGATAGCTATTCAAAATGGCTCGAGATCTACTTCATGAAATACGGGACTGAAGCAACAAAAGTTGTTAAGCGATTTAACTCTTATTTCTCAACCTTTGGATTACCAGATATTGTTGTTACAGCCAATGGGCCACCGTTAAATTCGCAATATTTCATAGGATTTCTTGAGAGACAAGGGATACAAGTTTTGAAAAGCCCACCCTATCATCCACAAAGCAACGGCCAAGCTGAACGTTTAGTAAGAGTAACCAAAGATGTTTTGAAAAAGTTCATGCTGGATCCCAAAACAAAGCATTTGGACATGGAGGATAAGTTAAGTTACTTCCTTTTCAATTACCGTAATACCTGTTTATCTGATGGGGATAATTATCCGTCAGAAAAAGTACTGAGCTATCGTCCCAAAACACTAATTGATTTGATGAATCCAAGGAAAACATGTAAACAACTGGCAACACAGAATACTGATTTTAATGTTACAGACCAAAACAAGGAAAATGTTGATGTTAGTGTTACTAAAGATAAATTTGCTACTTTGACAGCAGGGGATAAGGTTTATTACAAGAATCCTAACTCTAAAGACATTCCCAAATGGATCGAAGCTGTATTTATTAAACGTATCTCTCAAAACATCTTACAGATTGCCATCGGAGCGCACATCATCTCGGCTCACAAGGGGCAGGTGAATCTACCGCGCAAAGCCGGACTAAGGCGTAACGTAACGTTCCGGATGGGTGGACAGGATTGCCAGAAACCGACGACATCTACTGGTCGTAACTCCGGAGTTGAAGATGTCCAGGATTCTCGAGCTGTTTCTGGTCAAAATTCGCATGTGGTGCTCGACAGAGATAGAGGTACGAAAAGGAAGCATGACAGCATCGAAGATGAAGACTTGTTCATGGGATTCCCATCCCATGAATTCGTTCCACCGCCATCGAAATGTGAGGTGCATCCGACAGTGTTATTATCGAATGAAGGCATGCAGTCAAAAAGTGAATTAAGAAGATCTAAGAGAATTAAGCGTAAGGTTTCTAATGAAGACTATGTGTATTTCAAATGAAATTTCAATAATGTTGATATCGAAGTAAAAGTACTAGTTGAGTGAAGTCAATTTGCATGATCTAGGTTTCAATAATCAGTTCTGATTTAAATAATATTTGTAGTAAAAATATCATAATCTGAAAGAATTACAGTGATAACATGAATTAGTTTTTTCAATGCATTTCATGATCTTAAGGGAAGAGATGTTACGTATTATTGTTTCCGTGTATGCGGTAAAGTTAGCCCTTTCGAACTATAACATCAATGACTCACTACCAACATATGAGAATGTAAACAGATCTGAAGCTATTGTTATGTAGGATATAAAAGTGACCTCGAATAAACGATTGTCCTCTTTCGACTCAACAAGTTACTTCGTACGTTTCAAAAGCCTGACTGAAACTGGGGGATTTCTCCTCATTGTAAGTGATCCTCAAACAGAGTAGTAGTAGCGCGCGTGTGTAAATAGTAGTTTGAGGATCAGTTAAATTGTTCGTTAAACATACGTGAAAAAGTTAAACATGTTTGTTAGTATGTGTGTTGAAATGTGTTAGTACGTAAAACCCACCCATACAAAAAAAAAACAAACAATAGAACAATGAACGAAAAAACAACGTGTAACATAGAACAAAACAAGAAAAAGGTCCATGCTTGGGACCTTTTTCCTTTCCAATCCTTTTTCTTGAGTTCCGACAGTGAAGTGCCTTGAGGAATGCCGTGAGTGTGTGTGCCGGAAGTGTGCGCAAATTTTCCTATTCGGGAGATGATCCCGGACTCGTTTCGACATTCAGGAGAGTAGTTCCGTGCCGCCATTGCTCTTGGCCGCGCGATTGGGCACCTTCAACACAGCCCACCATCCTACAGCCGCCATCTTCCTCCATCTGCACGACACGACGAGCTCCAACACCAACAATAGCCCAGTATTTCCGAAGTCGGCATGCGTCTGTCGAACACCCCTTCGACGTTTCCGACGCCTGCTTCCACGACCAGCATCGATCGCTGATCTACGATCGGCTCACGAGGCCCCTGCTACACCATCACCAAAGATCCGGACCAAATAAGCATGCAAGTACCCATTCTGTGACGTCACTCAATAAAAATTGTAAAGTGTAACCTCAGGTGTAGCATACTTTAGAAAGAGCCACCAAGCGTTAAAATCTGTTCACCATTTTGTGTTTGTGTCGTTCTCCGGTTTCACAAAGGAACCTCCAAGCCTCGCTTTTCCTGGATCCTTGTCGTAGAAGTATCCCCCCCCCCTTTAGATGATTCATTTGCCAATTCTACATAGTTGCACATCCGTTCCACGGTTCCACTATAGCTCCTGCGAGATTAGGCCATCCATGGCATGTGTATAGGGGTGAATGAAATGCCATCAACGACCCTGTAGATTCCCCCATCCCATGAGCTACCAGGTTACACAGGAGCGCAGGGACACCAAGCCATAAAATATGGTAGGAGGGCAAGTGCCTAGTGCGAGAAGAGTGACGCACCCGCCATCAAGACGGAAGAGTCCAAGAATTCGGAAGTCTTGAAGGCGACGAGGAGCGACGCCAAGCTCGTGTATCTGGGAGTCGACGTGCGCACTATTAGACGTACTCGTACAGGTGAAATGATCCTAGAGCTCAAGCGCGACAAAGAACGCAAGAGCGCCGCCTACAAGTGTCTCGTGGAGGTCCTTGGGAAGGGTAACGAGGTAAGGGCTCTCACAGCTGAGGCAACTCTGGAGGTGAAAACCCTATACAAGATCACTGCGCGGAAGAGCTCGTCACGGCACTGCGGCAACAGTGCGACGTGCAGGTGACCACTGCAACTGTTAGGCTACGGAAGGGGCCAGTATGAACACAGGTAGCCTTGGTTCAGCTACCTGTGGCGGACGTAAAAAAAAATCCGTTAAAGTAGGGAGGATCAAGGTACCCGGATAAAAACTAACCATAGGGTGTTTGGTGAAAACCATTCCTGCACCATACAGTGTTCCAGCTACAATAATGTATATTGTAATGAAATGGTTCACTAAAAGCTTCGCACATTGTAGCTACTATACATTTACATTCGATTTTTATGTAACACTATATTATACTGTTTTTCTTACGTTTGAACCATTCACTTTTCCGAAACATTATTTTTCCGTGCATTTTTAATTATTTATTCAGTTTTAGATTTTTTCCGTGCTTTGTTTTGTTGATCTATGTGACTTTTATGATGCAAAGGAAAGGAAAGAAAAAAGTGAATAAGTTGAAACATCAATTTAAAGTCAATAAAATGTTTAAATAAGTAGTAAACCAGATGTCTTAAGAATCGCAGATCCAAGAGATATGGCGGGCTAGGTATGTAGAGTGCGATGAGAGGAATACGATTGACGAACTTTATCTTTGACGTAGAGCCATCTTCAACATATGGACTGGACTGAATACTGAAAGAAATTCTAATATAGGTTCGTCTGTGGGTTCGCTTCTTAACCTAACTTATACTTGAATCGAACTTGACAGCACAGACAAACAGACGTAACACCTTGAACGATTTTCATGGAAATCCATCGCCCAGTTCACACTATTATCACCTGGTGGAAAAGTTGCACGAATCACTGTGTTGTGCAATATCGTCAACAGAAGGCGCTAGTGTGAAACGTCAAACACATAGAAAAACGATGCGCGCGCCTTTGGTTGTGAAAGCCTCAACTATGAAAATTTAAAATGATCGTTAAAAGCGTGGTCGATGGAAATTTCGCAAGTGTTACGTCTGTTTGTCTGTGTTGACAGTTTTCTAATGAGTTGTTAAATACATACGTGTATTTCAAACTTTAGTCAAACTGGAGCCTCAATATTGCAATAACGGTTAAGCACGCTGTAATGATACTTATGTACCTCGTCACCCACTTCATGCAACTACATTAGTGGTCTAATAATGCTTAGCGCGCTCGGCATAGTTCCATCATGCCGCTCAAAGTGTTGCCACAAATAATGCTTAGTTTGCGAAACCCGGTTATCTGGCTGGTGGGGCATGGGAGCCTAAGCTTCAACTGTTAATGCAATCAGAGACTACTCAGACCTCGACTCAGACTTAGACGTGGGCGATCCAATATATGAAGGGTTATCCAAAACGCTCTGGAGAATTCCCAAAGCGCATTCTCATAATGCTAGTAAGCCTAAGATGCCATTAACAGGAGGAAAATGACAAGATAATATAACATTACATGGTTTATGTAATGTAAACCAATACAACATAACAAAAGAGAACCATTCCAAAACCATTTAATTAAATGTATAACCAGTGGTGAAACTACAATTAAAAACAATATATTTACGGTACATTTTGTTGTTAGAAACCATACGTATACCATAAAATGTACGGTATATTAAAATCCACGTATCAGTATTTATAACAATTCATTTACAATATAATGTATGGTTTTGCAAAAAAATATATATGGAGAAAAATATTTTTTTTATATTGTTACGATACTTAACAATCCGTATAGTATATTGTAAAAATCTTATTTACAATTTACTGTATGGTGTTCTATTTTACTAGACAACGGACTAGCATGCAACGCCCAGTGGCACAGCCGAAAACTTTTCCTGACAGCTGCGGCGGGAATCGAACCCGCGCTCCTTAGCACGATGCGACTAAAGGCTTGGTGACCTTAGCCGCACGACCACGAAGCCATTTTATTTTTTTGTTTTTGTATTTTTATTTTTACAGTGGTTTCTATTGTAAAAATATGGTTTTAAATAGTACTGTTACAATACAACGTTCGGTTTTTCTACTGTATTTTTTATTCGGGTCGGCTGGTACTGGTGCGTATCCTAGCAGACCTTCGACAAACCGGAGGTTTGTTTCAGGTGTCTGGAACCAGGATACAAGTCATGCGACTGCAAAGGCCCTGACAGGAGCAAATTGTGTAGGAGATACGGTGGTGTCGAAGGCCATAAGGCACAAGGCTGCACGAGTCTACCCATTTGTCTGATTTGTACCAGGAAATCCGTGAACAACAGGCATCCAACAGGTGATCCAAAAGGTGTCCGGCCTTCAAGAAAGCCGCAGTGAACAAATCACAGTGAAGGTAATGCAGCTGAATCTGAAGCACTGTGACGCAGCTCAGCAACTGCTTTGTCAGGCGGTTTCTGAGTGGAGGACGGATATATTGCCATCATAGCGGACCCGTACCGAGTACCCGCCGGCAACGGAAATTGGGTCTCGGATGGATCCGGGAAAATAGCGGCGATATGCACGACAGGTAAATACCCCGTCCAGGAGTTGGTGCCATCTATCTATGAGGGCTCCGTGGTCGCCAAAGTAAACGGGGTCTTCTTCTGAAGCTGTTATGCACCTCCGCGGTGGTTGATCGAGCAGTTCACGCAGATGTTGGTAATAGCGGGGAACTTCAATGCTTGGACCGCGGAATGGGGAAGTCGTTCCATTAACCAGTGAGGTCAGATCTTGCTAGAGACACTGTCCATGCTAGATGTCGATCTAGCTAATGTCGGCACCAAGAGTACCTTTAGTCGGAACGGAGCGGAGTAGATTATTGACGTTACTTTTTGTAGTCCTGGCCTAACAAGTAGATAGTTCGAACTGGAGGGTAGGCGATGGCTACACTCACAACGACCACCTGGCGGTTTGCTACAGTATCGACTACAACAACAGTAGGCAATGGGTAGAGGAAGAGGCGGCAAGGCCAAGCCCTCACAAGTGGAAAACATCCCATTTAGATGGCGAGGTATTTAGGGAAACGGTGCTCTTCGCATGCGTGCGATGCGACCATGCCTATAGGCAAGTCCATCGTAGAAATTGGAGAAAACCGGTCACTGATGGATTCAAGCGATTGCGGACCTGCACCACACCTGCCTACGGGCTAGGCGGCGGATACAGCGAGCACGAACTGAGGAAAAGCGACACAGATGGAAGCTCAAATTTTAAAATTGTAGCTGTTGAATTGAGCTTGAGACCCGGATAAAAACTAACCATAGGGTGTATGGTGAAAATCATTTCTGCACCATACAGTGTACCAGCTACAATAAAGTGTATTGTGATGAAATGGTTCGCTATACTATACATTTACATTGGATTTTTATGTAACAATATATTATACTGTTTTTCTTACGTTTGAACCATTCACTTTTCCGAAACATTTTTCCGTGAATTTTTAATTATTTCTGGTGTTCGATTTGAATAGTTCGTATGTTTGCTGTGATTCATATGCAGATTCGACCTATTCAAATCGAACACCAGATTTATTCAGTTTAACATTTTTCCGTGCTTTGTTTTGTTGATGTTTGTGACTTTTTTGATGCAAAGGAAAGCTTTCATAGGAAAGAGAAAAAAGTGAATAAGTTGAAACATCAATTGAAAATCAATAACATGTTTGAATCAGTGGTAAACCAAATGTCCTATTCTAAGAACTGCAGGTCCAAGCAGGGGTCCAAGAGATATGGCGGGCTAGGTGTGTAGAGTGCGATGAGAGAAATACGAATGTAGGCCAACCCGGAATGATGCAGGTCAGATTATCGTAAATCAGTGGATGAGTTCAACATTATTATTTCTGTATTTGCATTTAGGGGAATTTTCTCCTCTTCTCTCATGTGAACTTGCCTTCGACCACAATCGAATCAAATGCGATTGACAAACTTTATCTTTGACGTAGAGCCATCTTTAACACATGGACTGGACTGAACACTGAAATGACTTTTAATATAGGTTAGTCTGCGGGTTCGCTTTTTAACCTAACTTGTACTTGAATCGAACTTGACAGTTTTCTCATGAGTTGTTATGTATTTCCGTGTATTTCAAACTTTAGTCAAACTGGAGCCTCAATATTGCAATAACGGTTAAGCACGCTGTAATGATACTTACACTGAGGCGATTTTCCGTATAACTTTTATAAGTGAAACTACATAGATTTTTGCAATTTGTATTCACAAATAAATATTATATGAGAGAGAAATAAAAATTATACCGTGTATCACTTATAACAGTTATGTTTCAAATCTAATAGAAACTATTAATGACGATTCATGAAATTTATGTGTGAGGTTTATGATTTATATTAGCCATGCAAACATAATATTTATAAGTTTTGTACTAATGAAAGTTATAATTAATTTAATAATGTTTCTTCAATCTTGTTTTGATTAAAACAATCTGATGTAAATTGAATTAAATACATATATTTTATTAGGCAAATGATGCAGTTTGAAGATCGTCCGGACGCACCACCAAAGGCAGCACCTTGAAAACAGCTTTTTACATGGATCCGTCGCGGCAGGTCATGGTGAAGATGCTGACGTTGGTTCCGTTGGCGATCAAACATCCCGTTCATACCTTCGCCGTCCCGTTGCTCATGCTGGTGCTGGTGTTGGCGAAGATGGCATTGATGGCTTTCACTGGATATCCGTAGGTCCAAACATTCCAGATTTTTAGCCGCTAATTTCGGAAGGTGGTCCGGAAACCGATTGAGGTTGGATCGCTGGAAGCATGAAGCACGAAAATATCGGTGTCGAAGGAGTTTTGCACAGTCTCAAACGGTGACACGGTGGCACTGATGCTTTCGATGGCTTTTCCTGCTGGCTTTTGTGACCGCTCTTATTTCCCACGGTTCTTACGATGCTTCCCTGTAAATAAAGCAAAGCTATGATTGCAAAATGTGCACGTTTATTGCAGTTACTTACCGACAGCCTTCGAAGCTTTTTGGATGAAGCGCTTGTCCTTCTGCTGCAAATCAACATGGAGAGCTGTTGCCGACCGTTGCAAATCTCTTTCAATTCGTGGCTGGAAACCAAACATTATAATTATAAGTGAACCTCTATAATTTTTAACTATAACAGAGAACCTTATAATTTTAATGTTTGCACAAACATAAAGTTCAAAACGACCGTATACACTTTATATTAGTCGACTGATGGAATGTAAAAAGCTTGACATAAAGTTTATATTACCACACATAAAAATAATTCTCGAGGAGTCTTATGAACTGTAAAGGTGCTGACTCTATAAATTTTAAGTTTGGATTTTTTTCAGTGTAGTTGCATGAAGTGGGTGACGAGGTACATACATGTATACATTAGTATACATTAGTGGTCTAATAATACTTAGCGCGCTCGGCATAGTTCCATCATGCCGATCAAAGTGTTGCCACAAATAATGCTTAGTTTGCGAAACCCATTTATCTGGCTGGTGGGGCATGGGAGCCTAAGCTTCAACTGTTAATGTAATCAGAGACTACTCAGACATCGACTCAGACTTAGACGTGGGCGATCCAATATGAAGGGTTATCCAAAACCGCTCTGGAGAATTCCCAAAGCGCATTCTCATAATGCTAGTAAGCCTAAGATGCCATTAACAGGAGGAAAATGACAAGATAATATAACATTATATGGTTTATGTAATGTAAACCAATACAACATAACAAAAGAGAACCATTCCAAAACCATTTACTCAAATATATAACCAGTAGTGAAACTACAATTGAAAACAATATATTTACGGTACATTTTATTGTTTGAAACCATATGTGTACCATACAATGTACGGTTTATTAAAACCCACGTATCAGTATTTATAACAATTCATTTACAATATAATGAATGGTTTTGCAAAAAAATATATATGGAGAAAAATATTTTTTTATATTGTTACGATACTTAACCACCCGTATAGTATATTGTAAAAATCTTATTTACAATATACTGTATTGGGTTCTACATTACATTTTATTGTTTTTGTATTTTTATTTTTACAGTGGTGTATATTGTAAAAATATGGTTTTAAATAGTTCTGTTACAATACAACGTTCGGTTTTTCTACTGTATTTTTTATTCGGGGACTCTTAAACCATGCAATATGGATATGTTTGGTATGGGGAAGATGTCTGGAGTCCAAAAACGGTGACCAGAATAACCAAGATCGCGGTCTAAAGTCCAAGATGGCGGCCCGCAATACAAGATGGGTGCTGTTTAATATAATTTTAGGCTCTAATACCATGCAATATGGGTATGTTTGGTATGGGGAAGATGTCTGGAGTCCAAAATTGATGACCAGAATATCCAACATAGTCTGAAATCCAAAATGGCGGCCCACAGTTCAAGATGGCTGCTGATTAATAGAATTTTAAGGTTTTATTCATGCAATATGGGTATGTTTGGTATTGGGAAGATATTTGAAGTCCAAACATAGCGACCAGAATATCCAAGATGGCGGCTGTTTAATGGAGTATTGGGCATTGAAACCATGTAGTATGCGTATATTTGGTATTGGGAAGATGTCTGGAGTCCAAAAATGGCAACCAGAATAACCAAGATGGCGGTCTAAACTTCAAGAAGGCGGCCCACAATTCAATATGGTGACTGTTCAATAAAATTTTAGGCTTTAAAACTATGCGATGAGTCAATTTGGTATAAGGAATATGTCTGGTGCTAAAAAAATAGTGATTATAATATCCAAGATGGCGGTCTAGAATCCAAGATGGTAACTCAAATTTCTAGATTGTAGCTGTTCAATTGAGCTTTAGACTCTAAAACCATGCAATATAAGTATATTTGTTCATGCAATATGGGAAAAATCACGCAATATAAGTATATTTGGTACGAGAAAGATGTCCGGAGTTCCAAAAACGATGATCAGAATACTCAAGATGGCGGTCCAAAATCCAAGATGGCGACTGTTTAATAAAAACTAAGACTATAACATCAATCAATATGCACGGACAGAAATGTTGTCTGCTTGATATAACTTTTCCCATAGTTCTCTCAAGCTTCGAAGATATTCTTGGCATAATTGCTTCAAATGGTTGATTCATAATGATTTGATGTCTACATCAAGCATCTGTTTCATTTGAATCAACATCATTGAACACCAACCATCAAACGCTTAAACCAAGCATAAGAGTCATTACTTCAACCCGGTGTTGACCCAGCCTCCTGTCTGCAATCTACTCAGTCATTGTTCGAAGTGACGATTTTAGTTTTATTGTAACAACTTTGTTTTGCAATTATTGTTTACTCTTGTGTTTACTGACTGCCAACCAGAACAAGTGTGCTCTACAATTATCAATCTTCCGGGATTCGCCATTTCAGAGTTCAGGTGAGTGCTTGGGTAAGTGTGCCGCCGGTAATGGGGTGCATGAATATACAAGCTCATGATAACTGTGTTGTGTTTTCCAGGTGCAGCTTATTACTCTACCTACCAATCGAGAGATGACCCAAAATGTAGCACCTAGAGACCGCCACCACCGGAATCAACACCATCCTGTAGGGATCACCAGGTTCGGGCAAGGGAACTCAGGCTCCGCTGCTATGTAAAGGAGATTTTTTGCGTGTGCCACCTGTCGACAGATGACATGCTGCAAGCGGAAATTTCCGTTCGGTCCAAGCTGGGCGCCCAGGTCAAGACAATCACGGACGAGGTTAAGTTTGTGCAAAAATTGATTCCTCTTTACTGATTTTCCACGAACGATTGTGCAAGCCGAGAAACTGTACAACCTGCTGGAGAAGCGCAAGACCGGACTGCCTACCATGGTGGAGTTCGGAATCGACGTAAGTCTGCTGGTGCGCCGTTCCACCGAACGTTTGATCTACCAGTTTAGCGACCGGTCATACCACTAAGAGTTCAGTTTTTTTGTTGCGTGTTTGAGTTTTTAATTATTTGAAACAACAAATAGTTGAAAAGATTAAGGAAAATACAGAATGTATGGGAAAGTTTAGCTAATTAAAAGTACCTGTAATGGTGGTATTTAGTGCAATATGTTACAGTTAGAACATATTGCACTAAATTACGACCATTTTGGAATTGTTTATCCTAAATTTAAACTCATTTGAACATTTTTTTTGTGTATGCTTAAAATACATTAAAACAACCATCTGATATACCAGTTCGTTTAAGCTTCAGCTTTAGGGTTAATTTAAACACAAACATGCTTGAATATACCATGAGAATAAATGAGCTGTCAAACCATCAGCAATAAATATTGTTGATGAAAGCATAATATGATTGAGTCAACCATATTTCTTGTTCTAGTCAGTTCATCAATTTACATCATTTCAAGCATCTGTTATGCTTCGTCCTATGGTATTATGCGTAATACAAACTCAAAAAGGGATTATATAAAAGTCAGTGCACAAATATGCTTGTTCGCGACCGCAATATGATTGACTTAACTTTATATTTTTCTCCGTGTTGGTGTATTTGGTATAAGGAAGATTTCCGGAATCCTAAATTTCCAGATGGTGACCCGAAATTCAAGATGGCAGCTGTCCAATCATGGGCAGCAAAACGGTGAGTCGATAAGGAGAGCGTCCAATATAGCTCTGGTCCTCACAAGTTCCTACCTCATGCTTCCACGGGTCAAGCGATGACAAAGACCGCCAGCTAAGAGTTGTGTGCTTAGCTGGTAGTGCAGCCTGGGCACTGTTGTCCTTCTGACTTCAACTAGATTGAGGAGGTACGATCCGAGTGTCTGTTCACCAAGGAGGTGCGGCTCAAACAGCGTCTGTTCTGGCATCCAGCGGCTGAGTAAGAAACGCTGCACCACGCCCAGCTAGATCCAAGGTGGTAACCCCATCAGCGTGGTCGTCCCAGTGTTGGTTGGGACGTTAAACAGAACTGGCACGATGGCCCTCCGGCGAGACAGGAGTGTTGGCGTAGGCCCAATAAGCCACCCGTAAAAATCCCCATTGCGAATAACATAGGAGAAAATACGACTCGATACAATCGGCAAAGACCCACGCGACGAAATAAGGACTACGATTGGAAACTTGGAACATGGAATTGCAAGTCACTAGGTTTCGCAGGATGTGACAGGATAATCTACGACGAACTACATCCCCGCAACTTCGACATCGTGGCGTTGCAGGAACTTTGTTGGACTGGACAGAAAGTGTGGAAAAGCGGGCATCGAGCGGCTACCTTCTACCAAAGCTGTGGCACCACTAATGAACTGGGAACAGGATTTATAGTGTTGAGCAAAATGCGACAACGTGTGATCGGGTGGCAGCCGATCAACGCAAGGATGTGCATGTTGAGAGTTAAGGGCCGTTTCTTCAACTACAGCATCATCAACGTCCACTGCCCACACGAAGGGAGACCCGATGACGAGAAAGAAGCGTTCTACGCGCAGTTAGAGCAAACATACGATGGTTGCTCGCCGCGTGACGTGAAAATCGTTGTCGGCGACATGAACGCGCAGGTAGGAAAGGAGTAAATGTACAGACCGGTAATCGGGCGAAACAGCCTGCACGCCGTATCGAATGATAACGGCCAGCGATGCGTAAACTTTGCAGCCTCCCGTGGGATGGTAGTCCGAAGCACCTTCTTCCCCCGCAAAGATATCCACAAAGCCACCTGGAGATCACCCGACCAACAAACAGAAAACCAAATCGACCACGTTCTAATCGACGGTAAATTCTTCTCAGATATAACCAACGTCCGCACATACCGCAGTGCGAATATAGATTCGGATCACTACTTAGTCGCTGTATGCATGCGCTCAAAACTTTCGACAGTTATCACCACGCGTCGAGGTCGAACGCCGCGGCTCAACATCGAGCAACTTCGTAACGTAGAAGTGGCTCAAGACTACGCGCAGCAGTTAGCAGTGGCCCTACCAACGGAAGAGCAGCTTGGCGCAGCTACACTTGAAGATGACTAGAGGGACATCCGATCCGCCATAGGTAGTACCTCGGCTACAGCACTAGGCTTCGCGACTCCGAATCACAGAAACGACTGGTACGACGGCGAATGTGAACAGTTGAAAAACGAGAAGAATGCAGCATGGGCGAGAATGCTGCAACACCGTACGAGAGCGAATGAGGCACGTTACAAACAGGCGCGGAACAGGCAGAACTCAGTCTTCCGGATGAAGAAGCGCCAGCAGGAAGAACGAGATCGCGAAGCGATGGAAGAGCTGTACCGCGCTAAGGACACACGAAAGTTCTACGAGAAGCTGAACCGCTCGCGCAGAGGCTTTGTGTCACAAGCCGACATGTGCCGAGATAATCACGGGAATATTCTCACGAGCGAGCGTGAGGTGGTCGAGAGGTGGCGGCAGCATTACGATGAGCACCTCAATGGCGACGTTGCAAGTACCGAAGGTGGCGTGGTAACAGATCTAGGAGTATGTGCACAGGACGAAAGACTTCCGGCCCCTGACCTTCAAGAGATTGAGGAGGAGGTTGGCTGGTTGAAAAACAACAAAGCCGCTGGAGCAGATCAACTACCAAGCGAGCTTCTAAAATACGGTGGAGAAGCACTGGTGCGAGCACTACACTGGGTCATTACCAAGATTTGGGAGGAGGAAGTATTACCGGAGGAATGGATGGAAGGTATCGTTTGTCCCATCTACAAAAAGGGCGACAAGTTGGATTGCGGGAACTACCGCGCGATCACACTACTGAGCGCTGCCTACAAGATACTCTCTCAAATTTTATGCCGCCGTCTACCACCGATTGCAAGAGAGTTCGTGGGGCAATATCAGGCTGGATTCATGGGTGAACGCGCTACAACGGACCAGATGTTCGCCATCCGCCAGGTGTTGCAGAAATGCCGCGAATACAACGTGCCCACACATCACTTGTTCATCGATTTCAAATCGGCGTATGATACAATCGATCGAGAACAGCTATGGCAGATTATGCACGAATACGGATTCCCGGATAAACTGATACGGTTGATCAAGGCGACGATGGATCGAGTGATGTGCGTAGTTCGAGTATCAGGGACACTCTCGAGTCCCTTCGAATCTCGCAGAGGGTCACGGCAAGGTGATGGTTAGGGTGGCCCAAAATTATATGAAAAACAAAAATTTCGAAAAATGCCAAGTCTTACCTCATAAATCAGTTGTTTTGGACTCCCAGAAGCTACGTTCAAAATTTGGGCAAAATCGATTGAGCCTAAGGGGGCGCTCAAAACGCTTGAAGTTTGTATGGGAAAACTTGGCCAAATGTATGCAGAAATTTTAAGTTTTCGAATTTTGCCACTAGGTGGTGCTGTAAGCGTTCAATTAGCAAACCCTTTGATATTATTGTAGGGGACTATATGCCAAACAACTTTGTCGAAGACCGCGAAGTGATCCGACGGCTGTGAAAAAAGTTATACCCTAGGCAAAGTGAGGCAAAGTATTGAGATTTCATTATTGATATTATTCCTTTACATGTATTAGAAAAATAACAATAAAGTTTATCCTCACTTTACCTAGGGTATAACTTTTTTCACAGACGTTGGATCACTTTGCGGTCTTCGACAAAGTTGTTTGGCATATAGTCACCTACAATAATACCAAAGGGTTTGATTATTGAACGCTTACAGCGCCACCTAGCGGTAAAATTCGAAAACTTGGAATTTCTGCATACATTTGGCCAAGTTTTCCCATACAAACTTCAAGCGTTTTGAGCGCCCCCTTAGGCTCAATCGATTTTGCCCAAATTTTGAACGTAGCTTCTGGGAGTCCAAAACAACTGATTTAGGAGGTAAGACTTGGCATTTTTCGAATTTTTTGTTTTTCATATAAGTGTGGACCACCTTAGTGATGGTCTTTCGTGCTTGCTGTTCAACATTGCTTTGGAGGGTGTAATAAGAAGAGCGGGGATAAACACGAGTGGGACGATTTTCACGAAGTCCGTTCAGCTGCTTGGTTTCGCCGATGATATTGATATTATTGCTCGTAAATTTGAGACGATGGCGGAAACGTACATCCGACTAAAGAGTGAAGCCAGGCGAATCGGATTAGTCATTAATGTGTCGAAGACAAAGTACATGATGGCAAAGGGCTCCAGGGAGGAATCACCGCGCCCGCCACCCCGAATTCATATCGACGGTGATGAAATCGAGGCGGTTGAAGAATTTGTGTACTTGGGCTCACTGGTGACCGACGACAACGACACCAGCAGAGAAATTCAGAGGCGCATTGTGGCAGGAAATCGTGCCTACTTTGGACTCCGCAGAACTCTACGATCGAATAAAGTTCGCCGTAACACGAAGTTAACCATCTACAAAACGTTGATTAGACCGGTCGTCCTCTATGGGCACAAAACATGGACCCTACGTGCAGAGGACCAACGCGCCCTCGGAGTTTTCGAACGGAAGGTGTTGCGTACCATCTACGGCGGAGTGCAGATGGAAGACGGGACGTGGAGAAGGCGAATGAACCATGAGCTGCATCAGCTGCTGGGAGAACCAACCATCGTCCATACCGCGAAAATCGGAAGGCTACGGTGGGCGGGTCACGTCATCAGGATGTCGGATAGCAACCCGACTAAAATGGTTCTCGAGAGTCATCCGACCGGTACAAGAAGACGTGGAGCGCAGCGAGCTAGGTGGGTCGACCAAGTAGAAGACGATCTGCGGACCCTACGCAGAGTGCGGAACTGGAGACAAACAGCCATGGACCGAGTGGAATGGAGGCGGCTACTATGTACAGCAGAGGCCACCCCGGCCTTAGCCTGACCGGTAAGGTAAGGTAAGCTGTCCAATCATGGCGCCAATAATATCCAAGATAGAGGTTTAAAATCCATCAAAGTTCAAGATGGTGGCTGTTTATTTGAGTTATTGGTATACTTGGTATGGAGAAGAAGGTATTCCACTAACACGCCCAGGTTCATCATCATCATCATGGCTTTCACACAAGGCAAAAAAAGTACTTTTTCTGTTGGTTTTTACTCAAATTACTTTATTGACTTGCACAATTTTTGGTAATGAAACGACACTAGAATGGTTCCGTAGAAAATAAGTTATTTCAAACAAGACTGCCCTCGATCGGGAAACGACTGTCCCGATCAGTTCCACATTCAGGTAAGTACTTACTTAAAGGGATGTATAAAAATATGATTGGTGCATATAAAATAGTTAATTGAAATCAAAGGTACGAGAGATACACTAATCATACATTACATACACAATTATTATGGCCTTAGGAGTTAAAAATATATGGTACCTACATTGCAACCGAGCGTGACTAATATTCGTGCACAACGAAATGTAATGCCAATTTTTTCCGTAAACTAGATTTGTATGTATATAAAGCCCTTGGGATGAAAAAGCTAATGGTTTGTGGTTTGACAACATTTGACTAGAAGTAAATGTACGTTTTTACTACTTTTGTTTTGTGAAATTATAATCGCAAACAGCGATGACAATTATACCTCTCCACAGTGGACCAGGCAAGGGTGGAGCCCTAAACCGATCTCCTACTTGGCTCAACTCCATTTGGTATAATACCATTTGGCATAGATGCTTAATTTGTGTACTGTCATTAGCATTATTCTTTTTAGATGTTGTGAAAAATGCCAATGATGCTAAGTGTTATGCCAAATTCACATTATTCCAAGTGTGCATTATGGCAAACGGCATTATTCCACCTGAAAAGGAGCCCTCTAACATATGTGTAATGTGTTCGCGTGATGAAAATGTGCTTCGCTAAAATAAAATTGCATAACTCAATGTTCTAAACTAAGGATTAGGAGATTTTCATTCCACTTATGCTTTTGTATGTTTTTGGAAAACCATAGAAAAAAAAATAACCTAAACACTACCGAACTAGATTTCACTTTGAACCATATTTTCTCCGTTCCGACTCTCTTTCTATCTGTGGGGAAGGGAGGTTACCTTACGCTTCTAATTTTTGGGATGAGATGGGAAAAGGGAAAGGGGTTACGGGGATGTTTGACTTAGCAACTATAACTCAAAAATATATAAATCTGTATATCTTAAATTTGTCTCTTTCTCTCTTACTCTCTTATCTTTGCCATCTGTTTCATGCTGACTATCATTTCCGTATTTGTTTCATATTTGGGGTTCATTTCTTTGTTTTTTGCTTTCTTTCTTTGTGTAAAAACGTATAATTAAGTGTTTTTTTACGGTTTCCAGTACATATTAATTGGTTGGTTGGTTTTTGCTCCCACTCACTACTGCATCGGATCTTCGCCGATTTGCTGCGCTTGTTCAGTCAGTTCCTTGATGATACGTTTCTTTTCTGCGGCTTCCTTTAGCTGCCGGGGCATCGGATAGGCGGACTTGATGTCCCACCGTTTCATCCAGTTGCGGAGCGTTTTGCGAGGAACTTTGTGGATTTGTGACGCTCTGCAATTGGTGCGGTTTTTTGTACACATGCACAGATAGGTGCCCAAAACGAAAGGAAGTGAAAAATTGAAACGAAAGAATCGGATTAGAATAAAGGTTAATTTTATGTTGAACAGAAATATAAAAACTTAATAGAACAGAATAAATGAAACAATAGCACTTGAAAAATATATGAAATATATATGGACTTTCCAGATGGTAAGCATGTTGGTTCACATGTAGAGGCATGTTAGCCAGAAAATCATCACGACGGATATGATGATCGACAATGCGTTCTAAGCATTTCAGAAGAAAAGGGATCAAACTGATGATAGGCTTTTAGGCTTGGAACTCTTTGCTTCTTCATAAGATGCACGTTCTACTTTTGGAATAAATTTTACATTTTTATCACGCAAGGATCTGGTAGAATACCCAATAGCAAAGCTGTATACAAGAAGTTTTCGAAGAAGTTGAAAATGCTCCCTTCTGAAAAAGAGATTTGTATGGAGCCATCAAAATTTTATTGTTTAAAAGACAATTCACACCGTCTTCAGCCAGAGGCTGCACAGACTGAACACATGACTTACACTAGACAACGGACGAGATACAGAACACCCAATCAAATCAACAAGTAATCCGACTTTGTAAACCAGCGATTCCGAAAACGCTAAATTCGTGAAGTAACATATTTCCTAATGTCGGTTTATCTATTCGTGATTAATTCTGTTCGAGTAGAGCGTTCTATATAATACTTCTTCTCTAGCCGATACCAAAAAGGTGGAACGATTGCCAATGTTGAGTAATCCGAGGTCTATAATACTCAAGTATTTTATCAAACTAATCTAGAGCCTCTCAAATTAATATCTGAGCTGCCCAAGATGACGTAATAACGTGTTTGAAAGCATTAGTTGAAGATGGTTCAAAGTGCGGTTAATAAACCGAATAAAAGATGTATTTCCTGTTGGGATTTCCAAAAGATATGTACGTCAATTGTAACAGCACCTACATACATCTCTGGTTGTTAGTTTCAGTGACACACAAAATTGCATGATTGAGAAACACACATGCTCGAGGCATGACACGCGATTTCATTTTTACTATACATAGCAAACCTGGGTTTACAAGGTTTCCTAGATGGAAATTGCCCTTGCGAAAGTAAGGTAAGATTGGACTAAAGCCACTTGGGCTGTGCCATTTAGCATAAGTCTGCAGAATTTTATCCTCGATGTACTTTTTTACTGAAGATTGATTTGAGTTATCCTCACCGTAGTAACTACCCAAACTACGAAAGAATAAACTCTTTACAATCACAGCACAAAAAAGGATAGCAGCAATGACACCAGCTCGATATCTATTGCAAAACGTCAAAAGCGAGGATGTACAGAATACACTGTGTAAATCGCATAATGCGAAACCATATAGGTGAACATTTAAACTAATCAATTATATTTTCATAATCCAGCACTTATTTAGCCTTAACTCTTTAACGCTCATGGTGTCTGTAGAGCACCATCACTTTTTGGCGAATTCGACCTAAACCAGTTCAATTCAATATGTTATAGAAGTATTCGGAAAAGAGGTATAAGCTTATTAGAGTACTTGTACACTATAATTATTGGTTCAATAGTGAAACTATTGATAAACAATCAATAACTATTGATAAACAATTAAAAACTTTTTTTTACGATTTTTATAAATTGAAGTGATTTCTAACAACTTTTGTTCGAGCACTTTTTATTGCTGTGTGCATTCAAAATGCAAATATCAAATGCGGGAGCACCAAATGCGGTAAGATTTTCTAACAAGTAACCCGATGTCAGTGGGAGCTTTCGAATCCTAGGGAGGCGGTGATATTGCCTATGATTGCTACGTTGCCTTTGGTAACATGTGTTACCGCGTTTGAAGCGCATTTGGACACTGTTTGCATCTTGAATGCACACAGCAATATTCAAAGTATTTATTAGCATTCAAAACTTTGAAAGAAGTCGTCGGCGGGAAGGGGTTAAATTAGCAGGACATCTGATTGTCTCAGAGAAACACATTTTTTATTCCATGTCGGGTATCTAAGTCACTTCGACCAGTTCATAGATCTATTGTGACAAATCGCCAAAATGCTTTTGGTACATTCATGGCTATCCAAACTACTCTGGAATTAGGACCTTCCAGGCCTTGTTTCTCTTCATTCTATCTACATAATTCTTTCACGAATGATTCTGTTGTACCTGTTGTTATAATAATACGAGTATCTCTGTATTGCTATGTGAGTGTCCCCTGGCATACAGATGGACCCCAATGTTCTTTGAAATATGTATGGTTCGCAATATCTGCAAATATTAGGATATTTTTATTGTAGCGAATACTCACGGAGTATAATCCACGCTACTCTTAGAGCCTAAGAGTGAAATTCTGTTAACTTAGCAACAGTCATTTGGTGATCTAGGCCATCCAAACCTGAGACTCCAAACTATTCTGGAATTAGGACCTTCAAGACCTACAGGATCTACTCTTGTTTCTCTTCACTCTATCGACATAATTATTTCATGATTGTGTATGTTGTACCTCATCATAATACGAGTACCTCTATGTGTTGATATTTGGGTGTCCACTGGCATACAGACCCCAGTCAACCAGTAATCGTATAAAATGTTGCATAGGATGATTAAGTGGAGGCCATATGCGTGCATGCCTCCATTTAGGCTTATGTAAAACGTACGCATATCGCCTCCACTTAAGCATCTTATCCAACATCTTATACGATCACTGGTTGACTGGGACGGACCCCAATGTATTTTATAGTATGGTTCGCAATATCTGTGAATCTTAGGATATTTTCATTATAGCGAATACTCACGGAGTATAATCCACGCCACTCTTAGAGCCTAAGAGTGCAATTCTGATAACTTAGCAACATTCACTTGGTGAAATAGGCCATTCAAACTATTATGACATTAAGACGTTCAAGGTCTTTAGGCTCTACTCTTATTTCTCTTTACTCAATCGGTGAAATTCATTCCCAAATGTATCTGTTGGACTGCATAATAATACGAGTGTCTCTCTTTGTTGCTCTTTGTAAGTTTTCTGGTATACTAATGGTCTCACGTTGGAAATATTATAGAATATCCCAATACATATAGGTAATTCTCGCTGAGACCGGCCCACTATTTACACCTTGTCTTCAAAAATGTTTTAAGTGGCGATTTTCTGAAAGTCCTCGCTAAAAAAGTAAGGAAAATGCATTTGGTTACTCAAATTGATGGACCCCTCGTTAGTTAGAGCCACAACAAATTTTGCAGACCCCTCGATTTTGTTCAAATGGTGGCTCATTTCAACCATTATAACTCGAAAGTTTCTCCAAAAACCACCTCAAAACCAAATGTTGTTGAAAAGAGGAAAGATAGAGCTACTATTTACCATTATAAAAAATTGGGTCCGCCATATTGATTTTGGCCGCCATCTTGGATTTTTATACCAAAACTTCTTTATCACCATGATGGCAACCGCCGATTTTCAAATTTTTTGCATCGATTGAAAGCTGAAACACTTATATGTAGTAACCAGTGAAGAGAATTGTCAGACAGAAGAAGCCCAAAACAAGCAACAAAGAAGGCGCGACGATTACTCTTTATCCCTACTGGTAACAGATAATGACATGATCTCGAAAATTTTTGTTGCAGACAAAACGGATGCTGAATTTGTTGCGTACTTTTCAACTCGTGAATAATCAATTATTATAAACCCAAAGTCGAAACTGTTTGATGATAGATCTTCAGCAGAGTTGCTGTGTTTACCTACTCGAAGTTACCGTTCGAAAATCGCAACGCAAGGCTGAAAAATCTCTAAATTCTTGGTGTACAATGTTTATCCTATTATTTTCAAGTTGGGACAATCTTATGTCGCATTGGGTGGAATGTCGCAACAAATACAGGTTGCGACATTGTCATTATTGTTGCGCGATGGTTGGATTTTGATTCACTGGTAGTAACAAATCAAAAAATTAGAGATGTATTTTCTTCTTTCAAAAGTTATCTGCCGTTTTGTAAACAATGCCACTTTTGCGCACTGAGCCCGGTGCTGGCCGTTTACATAAATGCAGCGATATTTCGCAGTGTTAACGAACACGAATTTAAAATCTGAATTTACTAATGAAAAACTGAAGGTTTAAGGTTTTCAAAACAATAAAAAAGTTATTAAAGCAATACCCACATCATTAAGAAACAGACAAGAACGGAAACGAACCTCCGATCTACCCAAATTTTGCGGCAGGTGCCTTTGTGTATGCATGCAGGCGTAAACTCGGATGCTGTTGCATGTCTTTGCCGGTGCGCATGGAAATCCATGGAGAAAACGTGGTTTGGATCACACAATTGCAGATAACTTTTGATAGGAGAAAAAGACATCTGCTCAAACAGCATCAAATTAGGCAAGGAATCATAATACCCACGCTTTTTGCACCATTTCATTGCAGAAACGGAGAATTGACCTTCTCACCACAGGGTGGCCACTCAACTCGGTAAATTATTGAGCTTCTCGAGAATTTTTAGCATTTCGACAAGTTTCTCTTTGACATCTAGGTTGCGCGCCAGGGCAGAACGTGTGTTGGGCACTTTGCGACGATTAACTCAAATCCGCACACCAGCGCACAATTTGCGCGCCGATTGACTGTGCGCCAAGTTTTTCACTAGCCAAATCACTATTAATCAGTGGATGGCACAACATGGAACATTAACTGAAGCACCGTTTGCAACAAGAGCTGATGAACACTATTTCGAGCTGACAGGATTGCACATCCCATCCATTGCAAAAAAACACCGAACAGGTTGCAGACCATGGTCGGAACCCGGAGTGCAAATAGATTGGACTCTAAAAACACAGCTTAGGGCAGGTGAACAACCAGAGAAAGCCAAAAAACTATTCTCGGAAATAGCATCCGAAAAGTACGAGGGTCGAACAAAAATCTTCACTGACGGTTCGGTGTCCGAGGAACAAGTAGGATTTGGTATATCTGCGGAGAACCTAGAAATTCACGGCCGGTTACCGGACGGATGTTCGATATACTCAGCTGAAGCCCACGCAATCGTAGCTGCCCTTCAAAACACCAGAGATACAAATCCGGTAGTTTTCTCCGATTCGGCCAGTTGTCTAGCTTCAATAGAAAAAGGGAACTCTAACCATCCTTGGATACAACAAGCTGAAATACTTGCCAGGGCCACAAACGCCTCAATTTGTTGGGTACCAGCCCATGTGGGCATCTTAGGTAACGAGAAAGCCGACCAGCTTGCTGCAATTGGGCGAAGAGATGCCGCCCCAAATATGCCCATTCCTGCAATGGACGCCAAAAAACAAGCTAAATTCTACTTAAGATGTAGCTGGGAAAGTACATGGAGATACTCAAATGAAAGTTTTCTTCGAAAGGTCAAAAGCACAACGATTCCCTGGCAAGATAGGAAGTCAAATAAGGAGCGGAGAGCAATAACGCGCCTTCGGATTGGTCATACCAATATGTCACATCGAGCAATCTTCTCTCGAGAAAGCAACATTTGCAACACATGTGGAGTCGAAATAACCGTTCCGCATATACTCACGGACTGCCGTAAATATGATGCAGAGAGATCTGAAATCAAACTAGACACAGACATCAGCGATATCCTAAGCAACAATGAAACAAACGAAGAAAAGCTAATTCAATTTCTCAAGAAATGTAAATTACTAAATAGTATTTAAGTATATTCCTTTTCCTTTTTTCTTAGTTTTACGGAGGCGAATGACTATTTGTTAAAACCTCTTTAATAAATAAATAATAATAATAATAACTATTAATCAGTGGTTTAATGAAGTAAAAGCGTTGTTACCGTCAATATTATCTTTGTTGTACATTATTTCCAGACATAAAGACGTTCAATGTTTTAGACAAAAAAATGGAACCGAACCCTAAGAGAGATAGAGCTCTTGGCGCGAACCATTTTGACACTTGTTTATTTACATTTTGTATGGCGCACAGCCCGGCGCATGGGCTGTTGGCGCACCAGTTGTTGGTCGGTATGCGGATTTCAGAAAAGATTCGCAATAAATTCCCGGTTATTTCCCGGTTTTTCCCGGTACCTAAAAATTTTTTTCCCGGTTTTCTAGAAATTGTTTTTTATGGTTAAATCGGAACACTAATATTGCTATTTTCTTTTTTCTCACTTTTCTGATTTTGTAAACAGTTAACCTTATTGGAAGCGCACCATTGTCAAAGGTCTAACAATGTAAAAAAATATCATTCATCATAAAGGGCCCAAGTGAAGTAGACTTTTGGCTTAATGGATCATTGAAGCTGACTTTTTCGCTACTCACCGCATCAAAACAAAAGCGCCACCGTATATGGACGGTAACACAGTGACAGCAGTCGAGTTACGTCAAACACACAAGGCTACGGTGGCGCTATCTGTTCATTTCATAGCGGCCGTTTTAGTTATTTTAGTGATCCATTGATCGCGTTCTAGGAGGTTGACAATTTATGGCGGCTTTAATAAATTTTACATTTATATATTTTTTTGAATTCCCCAACAACATAACACCATAACTGTTCAATTGTATGCTTTAAGCTTGAACTGTTTAACGCTCAAAATAACATAAAAATACTTGAATGCGAATTTCTCGAGAATCTACTGGAGCAATCACTGGGAGATTATTCGAAAAATCTCTTGAAGAAACCTGTAAAGGTAATATGGAAAGTAAAAACTGTTTGTGGAATCTCTGGAATAATTATTAAAGGATTCCTTGATAATGTTCACTGTTGAGATGCTTGACAGTATACTAATGAAAGAGGGACTCCTTAAGAAATTCATGGGAGGATTCAAATAGGTAAAACATAGTTGAAATTCCCAAATAAATTACTCCAAAAATATTTGACCAAAAGCATGTAAAATCTTTAAGAACGTCTTTAGAAATTATTTATAATTTTATCAATAATTTTCTTGAGAAAAAGGAAATTATTGGTAAAACTGTTTGATATGGTTGAATTGTTTTGGAAAAGTTACTTGTCAGACGTTTCAAGAAATCCCTGGGAAAATATCTTGTTAAATCTCTTAATTAATGTTTGGAAAAATCTCTAGGAGAATCTGCGAAGAAAACCTTGGTTTATCATCAAGAGAAATGTTAGGCAACCTGGAAAAATCGATAGTATACTATCTAAAGAACATGGGTAACATGGAATACTGGAAAAAAATGTTATGAAATTCTTGAAGACGATCGATTTAACAGAATTTCTTAAATCATACACATTTGTAATTGTAGAGGAACACTGCGGTAAAATAAGGTATTTTTTTAATATGGCAATATTTTTTTCTGTATTGATACAATACACTGACTGTCCTACCCAAGACACATGATTTAAAGTTTTCCATTTATACCTTAGCTTTTTCAAAAACAATTATAATTCTCTATAACAGTTCTATTAAAAAAGTCCAAGATTAAAAATCAAAATTTAAGAAAAATCTAAAATAAATCTTATGATTAAGTTTTGAACTATGCAGTATCTGCGATATAGTATCTTTAGATTACAAAAATATTGATCATGTTTAAGAAAAAATAATGATTCTCATGTAGATGCAATAGAAATTATTATCCTGGACCTTTAATTTTAAGGGTGGTTTATGATCTAAGCAAATTCCCGGTTTTTTCCCGGTTGTTTGCAATTCCCGGGTAATTCCCGGTTTTCCCGGAATTCCCGGTTGAGTGGCCACCCTGTCACCATACTAAAATTCAGCTCATTACCACAAATCTAGTACTACACCGAAGGTGCCCCATTGTGGAAGTGCTCAAAGAACACTAAGTTGAAGCACGGCAGGCCAAGTCCCAATGGGAACGTAGAGCCATAACGAAAAAGAAGAAGATTGAGACGTTTTCAGATATATGTTGATGTAAATTCCGACCAACCACGTGTATAAATGCCAGAACAATCAAACGTTGTAATATCTATTTAGCTTGGTTTGCCTCAGGGATGGGAATACTCACTTGCAAAGAGTTACACTATTTTCTCAGCTCAAATGCCTGCAATCAAGAAATGATGTATGGACGACTTTTGCCATTGTGGTTTTGTTTAAAACTTTGTTAAACAGAGTAGGGGTCACACACGAATCCCAAAGTCGTGACAGAGCTGTGAAAACTACTCTCCACGAGGTGAGTGTAATTTACATTCACCTTGTGGAGAGTTGCCTTCGCAGCTTCCTCACGACTTCGGTATGCGTGTGCGACCTCTACTCTATTCGGCAAAGTTTTAGACAAAATCACCAAACAAAAGTCGTCAATACATCGTTTTTTGATTGCACGCTTCTAAGCTGAGAAAACTGCAAGTGAGTGTAACTGTTTGCAAGTGAGTGTTCCCATCCTTGGTTAGCCTAAGTAAAAATCATGAAATTGACATTTAAGGCTCCCCCAAACCAACGCGATTTTTACCCGCGACAGCGGTTTTTCAGGCGAAGGTTCATTAAAGCCGAACCTTGCACTTTTAAAAGCACAAGTGGAAAAAAAAACATCGAATCGCGCTGAAAATTTCATCGATAAATTAACAGCAGTGAGTAATCAGTTGTTAAAAATTTCAACGCAAAGCGTTGTTTAGTTTTTCCAAAATATGCTTTTGAAAAGGCGATGCAAGTTGCATCATGCAACGCTTTAATGTACACTCACCTGAAAAATCGCTGTCGCCAGCCAATGAGGTACAGATACAGGTGGCGCAGATAAACATTGCAAACCACTAGTTGTCTCTTTTGTTCTACCGCTGATCAAATGCAACTCAATTAGTGACGTCACTAATTGAGTTACATTTGATCAGTGGTAGAACAAAAGAGACAACTAGTGGTTTGCAATGTTTATCTGCGCCACCTGTATCTGTACCTCATTGGTCGCCAGCGACAGTCGGTTTGGGGAAACCCTTACACGGAAAAAACAGATTACCTAAAAAATACGTTAAAAGAACGCAAAAATAAGTATACCGCTTGAACTTTTTACCCAGCAGTGGGTTGTTTTCTCGCTCTCCCGCTCGCATTGTTGTCAAAAACAAAGCGAGAAGCAGCTACCTAGCCGAAAATGTCCGTGCGAGAAGCCAAATTTGGGTTCTTTGTCGTTTACCCAAAAGTGGGTTTATTTCAACCCACTAGGATACTTCGAAAGTTAACGCTAGGTAGAAAGAACTTTGCGATGGGTTGCAATTTTCTGCCGGCATCAAACGGAAACTACCCACTCAGAGCTTTAACGCGGTATAGCCAAATTTGGGTTCTCGCACGGAAGAGCCGATATGATTGAAAAGAACCTATATTTGGGTTGATTTCTGGTTCCGTGTATATGGTGCTATGTGATCACACTGCCGAAAACTGACCTGTCGAGAGTCCGACGGCCACTAATTGTCATACCGATAAAGTCATCGGATAGACAGTGCCCGAAGCTCACGACATTTTTCGAAAATAATTCTTCTCCCGCTCTGAAATACATACACATTGTACACAACAGAGACGTGTAGATGTTCATCTAATTCCATCCGAAGGAGATTTGGATTGTAAAAAGGAACAAACGATGCGCATTAGAGGAATCGAGTGCAGTTTTGTGCCTTCAGAGGACGGACATGGACAAGTCCGTAGCTTTGATGAAAGAAGCGGCGACCGTCTAGTGAATTGGAAGTCGTGGGATTGATTTCCACCGGAACACGTGGATTTCTTTTCAAAATCCAACTCGCAATATGTTCATCAGACACGTGTTTCTGTTGCGTGATGATATGAAGTCAAAGCAATCAAACGTTGCAGCTTTTTATAAATTTTGAGTTTCGATAGTTCAAAAATTACACGTAAAGACAGCGGATAACTGCGTTAGGGGATCAACAGCAGTAGTGCAAGGACCATTACAGAATTCATTGGGCAGTTGATCAAGGTTGTCACTCAACTTGAATGGATCAAAACGATAAATTGAATTGGTTCAGAAAATCATACGCAGATAAATAATTGAACAATGTTAAAGAATAAATAAAACCATTTTGCATAAAAAACAAATACTTCTGAAGATGTACAAGTATAAAACTAATTAGAATTATACATAAATCGAACAAATTCAAACAATCAATGGGAACAGAAACAGAGCGTCCTACATACCTGTATATACTTTCTCCCGCCTTGACGTCCATCAAGGCCGACCAGAGCGCGTCTGTGTTGTAGGACCGCGGCTGATTCCCCCGGGGATTCCTCAGAACGAACGCCGACGGTGGAATAACTACCCCGTTCGTCATGGTGACCTTGGTTTCTCTGGAATCCGAGAACATCAGTCTTCCTCCCCGGCTGGACTGGCGCCGCCGTTTTATCATTGGCGTGAGCAGAGCTGATCCACCGTTCGTTCGCATTTTACCCGGTATGCGGGTGATGCTTGTTTCCGAGTTTCCGAAAGGGAGCAGAGGAGGTGGGTACACAAAGTCATCGCCTTCGCTTTCGCCGTTCGTCAACGAATTCTCATCCGGGAGAATCTGAATGTCGAAATCATCGTCGTAGTCATCATCCTGATAGCTGCCCATAGTACTGCTTCCGCCGCCGAGTTGCGGAAAGTTCGGTGAACAGATGATGTTCTCGAAACCGTCGGCCGAAATTTCGCTTCCTGCCTCTTCGTACGAAATGTCCGGATTGCTAGTAGTGCTGGCGCCACCACCGCCATCTTTCTTTGGTTTAACGTAGATATCCATCGTATTGCGGTTGTACACTAAGGAAGAGGGAAGACCGGTTGTGCCGGAATCAGTCCCACCATCTACACTTTTAATACTATTGATAGCACTTCCATCACCACTACCATCACCACCATCACCGTCACCATCGTCACCATCAGCACCATCACCAACACCGTAGAACGACCCGTACCCGTGCTTTCCGGTTCGAACGGATCTAACAACATGTCTAAGTTCTTCCGACGAAAGTTGATCGTGTCGTTGAGTGAAGTGATTTTCAAAAAGATTTTCGTTCGATTTCACCCGAATCGAGCCACGTGTTAGGATCGACAGCAGCGACGATGACGACGGCGGAGGAAGCGAGGAGGTCACTCGGTTGTTCGTAAGGGTCGTTTTGGAGGACTCTGCTGGACAAGGGTTACTAGCAGTACTGTTGTCGTCGGTGATGGTGATAGTGAACCGATTATTATTGTTATTACTATTGCTATTACTACTGAGGAGACGTGATCGTCGACCGCCTAGCGGTTGGAGTTTGGGCCCTACTACGTCTTCGACAAAACCTTCAATATCTTCATCCTCAACGACTTGGTGGTCGTCGTCCTCTGCAAAGACGTTGTTGTTGTTGAAACAGACAGAGTGAAGAACGAAGACAGAGAAACAATTAATTAGGCTGACTCCAGGCTTCGACGACTAGAAGGCATTTTGGGAAGGATTCTACAATCTACTCTTTACGGGGACTGGGGATGAGGATATCCATTATGAGAAATCACCTACACTTCGAACTCTTCTCGCTCGTCGTCATCGTCATGACGTGACTATCGTTCCATTGTTGTTATCAAACGGGCTTTCGAATCGGTTGAAATCAAACTTTAAAGCACGAGATATGACCAATGCTTTGCGTGTAGGTCATTTGACTTGACTGATTTCAAGTGAACATTGCAATAAAATTTGTTTGACTGTTTATGAGTAGTAGGGTGTATACAAAAATCAATGTTCGGAAAGTCATAGTACTCTATCCCTTATCTGAAAAAAACACCTAAGCAATACATGTGAAACAATTTTGTAGATTGTAATTTTTAAGTGCTTATTGGGTTGTTCCGTCAAGATGGTTTATGAAAAATAGACTTAAACAATTGTTAACTAAATACTGATAGACACAATCACAAAAGTAACATTGTTTTCAATGTATGTATCTTTAAAAATATCTAAAGTTCTAAAAAGTGTTCAAATACAGTGATGACCGAGTTTGACAACCCCTGGTTGCATTTTGGATTGACGAAATATCTCCGAACGTTCTTGTGACTAGAGTGAGTAATTTATTGAGCAATCACTCAAGGAACACCTTGAAAATCCATAGAAATTCCCTAGAAGAATGTGTCAAAAACTGAAAGACAGCCGTAAGGCCAACAAGCAGTGAAAAGGAAACAAGATAAGAATAAGAACCAAATCTAGTGGCAATGACCCAACAGAACCTGCGATAGCAAGCTCCGTGCAATCTGTGGTGAAAGTTCAGATATTCCCAATTAACATGTTTAAGTCAAATAAACTAGCTAGAGGATTTTCTTAGAACCGTCATAAAACCAAAACAAAACACATTTAGTTTTATGACGGTTCTGAGAACCTCTACAAGACTAATTAGCCATCAAAATGTTACTTTAAGTTTTATCGATGCTACCCGCATACTCGTCGATGCACTGAATGACCACGGATTCGGCATCGTAGCTGAACAGGAGGTGTATTCGACAAGATCCGCGGTGTGAACGTTTAGAGGTAATCATACCATCTACCAGAGTTGTGGTTACATATATACAGAAGCGCCCGATCGGTTGGTGGCCGATCATCGATGAAATAATGTGCAGGTTGAGGATCTTTTGCCGTCTTCAGCGAACATTATCTCCCAGAAATAATCGCAGCAGACGGAATCCTAAATCGACCACGTCCTTATTGATAGACGGAACTTCTTCGACATTATCTAAGTCATCGGGACCTATCATGGAGCAAATGTCGATTCTGATGACGACGGCCACCTCGTCACCTCGATATGACTTAAGGCGACTGCCACAATCAGATGTTGCCTCAGCATACGGCCTGAATCTCGAGGCTAGATGAGGGCGAAGGATTAGGCCCTCTACAGGACTACAGTTTTCAACGACGCAACCGTCAGGTACAGTGAACGGAGTCGAAGGAATGATTCGTTCGACGGACCATGCTTACTTTGCTATCCAGTACACTATGGTAGGATATTGAGTCCCATGGTCATCGGTGGAGTCCATCAACGATGTGACCTTCTAGAGTCTGGGTCTAATCCCTAACTCCGACGGGAGGGACTACGTTAGGTACATACACAGTAGTGATCATCTGTGGTCTTCCAAATTGGCCCAGCTAGGAGTGCCTTCCCGACTAGAAAAATATATCAAGTTTGTAATTGGTAACTGAGACGGTACACGCTAGGTAACTACGCACAAGTGAGCTGGTAGCGACGGCATTCAGAATTTCTATCTTCTTAGTAGAGTCGGGTGACACTGATCTGAAACAGTGGATGGGCTAATGTCGGCGCTGTCTTCAATCCCGTAAAACCGTAGTGAGGTCTTAAAGAACGTTCCTGACCTGTACCCAGCTTAGGAATCGAACTGGGTGGAAGTAGGTTCAGATGAATATTCCTGATTTGCGCTGATCCGGCTCTGAGCTTAGTCCCCATAAGGGCCTGTGCCAATCCTCGGGTCGGCTCCCTGTTTGCATAGATCAGAAGGATCATTGGCGACTACCTCATTGGCTGTGAGGGATGGCAGCTTTAAGGGAGGCCCAACAGACATGACCTCGAAATCCCTCTAACTGTAACAACGTGATCGAGAGTGGAGTAGCGGGGGGAGCGGCGGTGAACCCGCTCACGCGTGAAGGTTTGGCGAGATCGTCACTACGAGAAGTTGGTGTACCCACCAGCGAGCAGACGATAAAAAGTTTAACGCGAGCGCTGAACCGCTGAGCGGAATACCATAGATCAGCTGGACGAGCTGATCGGCTACACGAGCGGGCGGAACACCATCAGCAAGGTCCTGAAACAGGGCCTGCTGAAGCTCTGCAAATCACTGGCTCTGGTCAAAAGGAGTATGATCTCCTAGTCGAAGAGCGGAGTGCAAAAGACGCGAGCAAGGAGGAACGGTCCACCCAAACCATGCAGCTCGCCGGGGCCGTAGCGGAGAGGTCAAATCGTCCTATGGCTCGAGCTGCATGGTCGAAATCTGCCGAGGAGACGCCACCCGAGCGGGGGGTGGGGTCAAGAAGCGTCCGACAGAGGCGGGCAAAAAGCCGAAGAGGAAGAAAGGGACGCCCGGAGCAACCAGTCGGTTTCAAAACGCACGAGGGGCAGGGAAACCATGCCCCAGAAGGTTTCAAAACGCACGAGGGGCAGGGAAACCATGCCCCAGAAGGTCAATCCTAAGAAAAACAGGTGCCAACCGGACCAACGGAAGGAGAATCCTTGCATTACGGTTAAAAAGAAAAAAAAATGAGGAAAGTGAAACCAGCCAGCAAGCGCGAACGGAGCGACGCGCTGATGTTTACAACTGAGGCGGACATTTACGCCGAGGTGATGAGGACCATGCGAGGCGAAAATCGTCACTCACCGCTGGGCACGGATGTAAAAAGCATCCGGCGCACCAGAACTGGAGATATGATGCTAGTGCTAAAGAAGGAGGCGGCCAACGAAGGACGAAAAAGTGCAGGTGGGAGTCCTAACGCCGGAGGCGACTCATCAGTGTCAAAACCTGCACGAGGTGCAGAGGAGCTCGCAGTCGCACTTAACCCTTGAGCCATCGTGCTGTTGTATTTTGTACAACACGTTAAAAAATCTCGTTTTTCGTACTCAGCATTAGCGTGATGCTGGCGCGAGTTAAGGAAGGTTAAACAGCAGTGCGAGGTAGATACATCAAGCTCCCTGTATGGGAGGTAAACAGGACGAAGGCACTTGGCAGGTTCAAAGTAGGCTGGTCAGTGTACCCGCTCAGCATGTACACGCCGCCAGTGGCATGCTTCAAGTGCTTCGAGCAAGAACACAAGTCGTGGGCGTGTAAAGGCCCCGACAGTGGCGAACTCGGTAGGAAGTGCGGAGTGGAAGTCCACACCGCCAGGGAGTTCAACATGCCTAACTTTCACGGCGAATAATGGCCACACGACGGGCGGTCCTAAATGCCCAGGCACGCGCGGAGGCCGAACCAACCGACGATAATGCAGGTTACACAGCTGTGCCTGAGCCACTGAGAGACCACAACATTTGCTGTGGAAGTCAGTGTCAGAGTAAAGCACAGACAGCGCTTCACTAACGAGCCCATACAGCATCTCCCCCGGACAACGGGAACTAGATAGCGGACAAGTCGCCCGAAGGCTTCGCAATAGCGAAGATCACACGCCTGTACAGCTTCAGTTGTTATGCCCACCAGCTCTCGTTTACGCTGGATTCGCTATCAAGTGTACTACTGGGATAGAGTTCAGTGGTCATTGGTGAAGAAGCGAGTAGCTATCGCTAGACTGAACGTGGATGCCACGAACATAAGCGGACAAAAAAATCTACAGTAGGAACGGTGTAGAGTCCGTCATCGATGCGACCTTCTAGAGCACGGATTTAAACCCTAGCTCGGACTGTAGGGTCGACGATGGATACACGCACAGTGGTCACCTAGCGATTCGATACAGAGCGGAACGCGAACTCCCGATAACATTATAGAGAGGATGTGTACGGGGGTGGACGAGTGGAATGCCGTGTCGACCACGGTATCCACAATCGTACTCCACCTCCAGAGGAAATGGCGGGCCGACCAACAGTTAGTCGAGTTGGTCCCCTAGAGATATGCCGTATGTGATGGCTGACAGATGATAGCGAGAGTGCGAAAGCACAGTCCCCCCCTCCTCTACGAAGTAATCCCTAACGGGCGTGCCGCGGAGCAAGGTCAGGTAGTGCAGAATGTGGTTTTCCTACGGTGTTGCTAACCAACAGGTTTCCTCATTCCATAAAAAAAAGAGCGGAACGCGAAGAAAGACGGTCGCAGCCGAGGATCATTGACAGTCATCGGAGATGGCTGACCACGTGCTTCGATAAGCCGACATTTGTGGAGCGATTGCTTATGGAGGATAACACCGACGATCTGTTTAGTGACGGTGTAGTCGGAACCCTAAGTTGTGCATGCGGCGCCACAATGCCAAGGTGATCCCTAACCAGGAGTGGGCGCAAACCAATGAGGTACAGATACAGGTGGCGCAGATAAACATTGCAAACCACTAGTTGTCTCTTTTGTTCTACCACTGATCAAATGTAACTCAATTAGTGACGTCACTAATTGAGTTGCATTTGATCAGCGGTAGAACAAAAGAGACAACTAGTGGTTTGCAATGTTTATCTGCGCCACCTGTATCTGTACCTCATTGGGCGCAAACCGGTATACTGGTGGTGTCCAGAAATCGCAGAACTCCACGCATCCTGCCTCAGAGCTAGGAGGAGGATGCAAAGAGCTCGTACCAATGAGGGTAGAATGGAGCGAAGTAAGTCCCACAGGGCGGCTAAACTGGCACTGTACAAAGAGATTAGGGCGGGTAAGCAGACGTGCTACGATAATCACTGCCAGGCAGCCAACATGACCCACTGCACAGTGGAAAAAAACCGACCCAAAAAGGCACCTAATTATTGCGGCTGGTTGCGATCTTTGAAGCCCATCTTTTCCGAATGGAAAAATGCCAAGGAATCGATTGGTGATAGTTTCATTCACCGGAATTGAGTGTAAGTGTCCATTTTGCCCCATTTTCCCCTAAAAACACTGTTTTTCTGAATTAAATAATGGTTTCAACTGATTGCGGCTAACCAACCAATTTTTTATTGATGTAGAATTGACAGGTGCATTCTATGGAGCATACCTCGATCTGTATCTTTGACTGGAAGTGTCCATTTTGCCTCATTTTCCCCTAAAAATACTGTTTTTCTGGATTAAAAATTAGTTTCAACTGATTGCGGCTAACCAACCATTTTTTTCTTGATGTAGAATTTACAGGTGCAATCTATGGGACACACCTTGATTTGTGTCATTGAATGAAAGTGCCCATTTTGCCTCATTTTGCCCTAAGAGACTATTTTTCTGAATAAAAAAATGGTTTCAACTGATTGCGGCCAACCAACCAATTTTTACCTGATGTAGAATGAATCGGCACATACTTTGCGGTGCACCTCGACATATGTCATTGACTGGACGTGCCCATTTTGCCTCATTTTCCCCTAAAAATACTGTTTTTTTCTGAATTAAAATTAGTATCAACTGATTGCTGCATACCTACCATATTTTTCTTGATATAGAATTGGCAGGAACATTTCATGAGGCACATCTCGATCCGTGTCATTGACTGGAAGTGCTCATTTTGACCCATTTTCCCCTATAAATACAGTTTTCCTGGATTAAAAATAGTTTTAACTGATTGCGGCTAACCAACCAATTTTTACCTGATGTAGAATCAACCGGCGCATGCTTTGGAGCACACTTTGATCTGTGTCGTTGACTGGAAGTACCCATTTTGTCTTATTTTCCCCTAAAAATACTATTTTTCTAAATTATACAATTGTATCAACTGATTGCGGCTAATCAATCAATTTTTACTTAATGTAGAATTAACCGGCACATACTTTAACGTGCACTTCGTTCTGTGTCTTTGGGTGGTAGTGCCCATTTTGCCCCATTTTCCCCTAAACTATGGATTTTCTGGATTTTAAAATAGTTTCAATTGATTGCAGCCAATCAATATTTTTTTCCTGATGTAGAATCGACCTATGCATACTATGGGATACATCTCGCGATACACCTGCTTGGTTAACCGTAATTAGTTGGAACTAATAAGGGGTAAATGGGGTGAAACGGGCAATTTCAGACTAACGCATAGCGCGAGGTGTATTCCATAATATGCGTAGGTCGATTCTATTTCAGGAAAAAATATTGGTTAGTTGCAATCAATTAAAACTATTTTTAAATCCAGAAAACCCGTAGTTTAGGGGAAAATGAAGCAAAATACGCACCACCACCCAAAGACACAGAACGAGGTGTGCCCCAAAATATGCGCCGGTTAATTCTACATCAAGCAAAAATCGATTGGTTAGCCGAAATCAGTTGAAACATGTCTTTAATTCAGAAAAATAGTATTTTAGGGGAAAATGGGGCAAAATGGATACTTCCAGTCAAAGACACAGATCGAGGTGCGTCCCAAAGTATGCGCCGGTTAATTCTAAATCAGATTGAAAATGGTTGGTTAGCCGCAATCAGTTAAAACTATTTTTCAATCCAGAAAAACAGTTTTTTAGGGGAAAATGGTGCAAAATGAGCACTTCCTGTCAATGACACGGATCGAGATGTGCCTCATGAAATGTTCCTGCCAATTCTACATCAAGAAAAATATGGTAGGTATGCAGCAATCAGTTGATACTAATTTTTAATAGAAAAAAAACAGTATTTTTAGGGGAAAATGAGGCAAAATGGGCACTTCCAGTCAATGACATATGTCGAGGTGCACCGCAAAGTATGTGCCGATTCATTCTACATCAGGTAAAAAATGGTTGGTTGGCCGCAATCAGTTGAAACCATTTTTTTTGATTCAGAAAAATAGTATCTTAGGGGAAAATGGGAAAATGAGGCAAAATGGGCACTTTCATTCAATGACACAAATCAAGGTGTGTCCCATAGAATGCACCTGTAAATTCTACATCAAGAAAAAAATGGTTGAATAGCCGCAATCAGTTGAAACTATTTTTTAATCCAGAAAAACAGTATTTTTAGGGGAAAATGAGGCAAAATGGACACTTCCAGTCAAAGATACAGATCGAGGTATGCTCCATAGAATGCACCTGTCAATTCTACATCAATAAAAAATTGGTTGGTTAGCCGCAATCAGTTGAAACCATTATTTAATTCAGAAAAACAGTGTTTTTAGGGGAAAATGGGGCAAAATGGACACTTACACTCAATTCCGGTGAATGAAACTATCACCAATCGATTCCTTGGCATTTTTCCATTCGGAAAAGATGGGCTTCAAAGATCGCAACCAGCCGCAATAATTAGGTGCCTTTTTGGGTCGGTTTTTTCCCACTGTGCACTGAGGTGATGTTTTCAGGGTAGTCATGGCCAAAATGACGGGCGCGTCAGCACCAGAACGCTCCCCTGAAATTCTGCAGAAGATGGTGGAAACGCTGTTCCAGCGCCACAATAGGTTGTCATGGTAACAAACGACGAGATCATCGCAATAGAGAAGTTCCTTAGCCTTTCGAGACGGTATTTCTGCATGCAACCTCGCCGGTCTAGAACACGTTTGTAAAGGTCAGTTTTCTCGGCTGAGCTAATGTGGCCCATCCGTCTCCAAAGGGTTAAGCTAAAGCGTCAGCTGGGCTGCCATCGAGTGCGCCATACATCACCTTCTTCTTCTTCTTTTTGGCTCTACGTCCACACAGGGACTTGGCCTGCCTCGCTTCAACTTTGTGTTCTTTGAGCACTTCCACAGTTATTAATGAAGGGCTTCCTTTGCCTGCCATTTCATGAATTTATATATTGTGAGGCAAGTACAATGATACACTATGCCTAGGATGTCGAGAAAATGTTCCCGACTGGAACGGGAATCGAACCCGCCGCCTTTGGATTGGCGATCCATAGCCTTAACCACTAGACTATCTGGAGACCCATACATCACCTAGGAGTCTCGGATAACCTATGCAGGATATTGGAGAGGTACTTCCAGAATAGGGTGCTATAATCTATAACACCGAGGAAGGTGAAAGGAGCTACAACATCACCGCGGGGGTATCTCAGGGGTCCATCCTGGGCCCGGTACTTTGGAACGCGGCGTATGATGGTGTAATGAGGCCCATATTTCCACCGGGTGTAAAGTTGGTTGGCTTTGTCCATGATATTACCCTCGTGGTATACGGCTAGTTGATAGAGAAAGTGGGGCTGACAGCAGCGCACGTGATTTGAATAGTGAAAGACTGGATGAGATCAAGAAAGATGGCAATCGAGCATCACAAAACGGAGGTGGTGGTGGTGGTGGTGAACAAGTAAGTCCGAACAGTAGGCAGTGGTCACCACAGGCGGGTGCGCGATCAACTCCTAGCGCTTGCTGAAGCAACTTGGGGTCCTGATCGACGATATGTAATATGATATTCGATAGCCACGTGGAATATCTCTGCAAGAGTAACGAGCGTGACCAAATGGAAGCGCAGGTCCCATGGCGAATCCCATGTCCCGAGTGCACAAGCTGCGACGAGACCGTGGAGCATGTGCTTTTCGAAAGCTCACGCTTCGTGGAGCATCGGAGGTGGAGATATCACTTCGGACAACATTGTTGAAAGGATGTGTACGGGGACGGACAAGTGGGATTCCGTATCTTCCGCCGTCTCCCGAATCATGCTTGAACTATAGAGAAAATGGCAGACAGACCAGCAGCAAATTAAGTAAAACTTGCTAACTTGTCACTTCTGCATACGTTTGGCAAAGGTATCCCATACTAACTTCAAGCTCGTCGAGTCGACAATCTGAAAGGAACGTCCAACATAGCTCTGGTCCTCACAAGTTCCTCATTGGGTCAGCCCAAAAACATGAAACATGAAACCCCCTCAAGGCATCAGCAGCAATCGGAACGATATGAGAAAGTTTTATTCAAGAATCAATCGTGTGCGGTGCAAGACTGCGCCAGTATCCGCTAAATGCAAGGTTCAAAAAAGACAGTCAAAACATTGGTGATTGCCAGACGGAAGAACCTGTACCAGTTGAAAAACAGTAAGGCTGCAGGGATCGACATGATTTGTTCAAGTGATTGTTAATGCCCAGTGACCGGTGCTCTTACTTAGAAACTGAGATTCGCTGCTCCAAACTAGGGCATTTGGTATGAAAAGGGTACTTTATTCGGTCCAGTACTGTGCGTCAAGCAAATGAAATTTAGGCGTTGTGTAAAAATATGTTTTTGTGTAAAAAAAAAACTAAAAAATTAAGAGAAATTCTGTTGGATTTCAATAGAAATGGTAGTACAGTGGAAAGTAATGTTGAACTGAATTTTCTGTTGTGTTATATTAGATTGGTTCATTTTGTATAAGAGTTGAGCGCTACAACTTTTCGAACATTGATTTTCTGGTTTCAGTACACCCTAATGAACAGATTAAACCGGTCGGAGGCAGGTGAGTTCTGATAACCGAAATCGGTATTTGGGTATACATCACTCAGGTTAGTTAATTTTGCTTTCAACCTTATTACTGGTAAACTAAAACGACTTACCTGCTTGGGTTTTGTCGTTTCCTTCCATCTCTATCTCATCGTCGTCGTCATCCTGTTTCACAGCGTCTTCATCTGAAATGGAGGGATATTCAATGAACCGTTTGACTAATGCTATGCAGGAGAAATTTTGCCATGCATTCTGGAGAAGTCGATGAGGGGAATTTCTACAAGAATCGTTATGTTTATAGGATCTACAAATGAGACTTTGAAAGATTGGTGGAAAATATTTGAATGATTGATCGAGAAACTTTGGAGAAACTCTGGGAGGTTACACTGTTGAAAATGCTTTGACATCCATGTGCACAACATAACATGTGCTCGATGAACAAATTGAGATTTGAAATTATGAAAAGAAATCCACGTACTCCGGTGAGACTCGAACTCACGACTCCCAATTCGCTAGACGGGCGCTTCTATTCCTTCAAGCTACGGAGTCACTCGACTATCTCCGTCGCCAGCAGGCCTAGAACTGAACTCGATTCCACAATCGCACATGGTTATCTTCTTTTCACAATCCAAACCCCCTTCGGATGGGATTAGATGCACATCTAACACATTGTCTGTTGTGCACATGTATGTCAAAGCGGGAGAGGAAGTTATTTTTAATTGTCGAGAGCTTCGGGCACTGCCTTCCAATCACTTATTGGTATGGCCTGCTGGCGACGGAGATAATCGAGTGACTCCGTAGCTTGAAGGAATAGAAGCGCTCTCTCTCTCTTCTTGGCGTAACGTCCTCATTGGGACAAAGCCTGCTTCTCAGCTTAGTGTTCTATGAGCACTTCCACAGTTATTAACTGAGAGCTTCCTCTGCCAATGACCATTTTGCATGCGTATTAGTATGGGACAAACATCAAATTCTCGCTCCAGTTGACTTTTTCGATTCCATTTAGGTCTCATATGAACTGTGCAAAATTTCAGCGCAATCGGTGAAACTATAATTTAGCGCAAGCGGTGCAAAGTTTTCATAGGATTTACTATGGGAAAAGTTACACTTTCAGATAAAAATTCCCAGAGGTCGCCCCTTGTCTCGTTAATTCAAATCGATCAACGCTTCTTGTAGAAAAATCATTTATGAAACTTTCCTTCGAAGACCGCAAAACAATTGGACGCTTGTGGAAAAAGTTATTGATTTATTACCGATTAGTGATCCAACGAACGGCTTTTTGTTTTGTTTTATCAGCAGCACTGCTGCTGCCGTTGCTGCATTGGGTGGCGGGTGGCATCACCACCCCCAGAAACAGCAGCAGCCAAGGCAGCAGCTACAGTGCTGCTAATAAAACAAAACAAAAAGCCGTTCGTTGGATCACTAATCGGTAATAAATCAATAACTTTTTCCACAAGCATCCAATTGTTTTGCGGTCTTCGAAGGAAAGTTTCATAAATGATTTTTCTACAAGAAGCGTTGATCGATTTGAATTAAGGCGACAAGGGGCGACCTCTGGGATTTTTTGTTTGAAAGTGTAACTTTTCCCATAGTAAATCCTATGAAAACTTTGCACCGCTTGCGCTAAATTATAGTTTCACCGATTGCGCTGAAATTTTGCACAGTTCATATGGGACCTAAATGGGATCTAAAAAGTCGACTGGAGCGAGGATTCATTTTTTCCATACAAGCGTGTCCCATACTAATGCGTATATCGTGTGGCAGGCACGAAGATACTCTATGCCCAAGGAAGTCAAGGAAATTTCCTTTACGAAAAGATCCTGGACCGACCGGGAATCGAACCCGTCACCCTCAGCATGGTCATGCTGAATACCCGTGCGTTTACCGCCTCGGCTATATGGGAATAGAAGCGCCCGTCTAGCGAATTGGGAGTCGTGAGTTCGAGTCTCACCGGAGTACGTGGATTTCTTTTCATAATTTCAAATCTCAATTTGTTCATCGAGCACATGTTCTGTTGTGCACATGGATGTCAAAGCATTTTCAACAGTGTAATTTCCCACATGGCTTGGTCAGCCAAAAACAAAATCAAGAAATTGACAACTCTGGGAGGGTTGCGCTTAAGAAAAATTTGGATAAAAGAAATGTTGTATTATTAATGGACCAAATCCATCAAAAGAACTCCTTAACCGACCGATTTGGTTCAAATCGTGTCTTACCTATGATCAGATCTTCTGTCTTGATGCACAGTTCGTTCCCACTCCCTCCGTTGTCACTGTCGCCATCATCGCCGCTCTGCTGAAGGTTGTGACGTTGTTGGTGCAGTTTCTGCTGACTAGAAGCCTTCGCAGGCGTAGATGAGGCTACAGGTTGTAGGTTTAAGCTGTTCAGGAAGTTCCCCGAGGGCTTAATTCCACTGAGGGCACTGTTCTGCTGTCCTTTGGCTTGTTCACTGCGTTGAGGACCTGGAATGCAAATGAGAGATATCAGCTTGTGTCACACATTTAAACCACTACTGATGAAACCTACTGCATCCTCTTTGGCCACTTTGGTTCGATGATGATTCCTGGGTTTGTCCCGCAGCGGATGCGCTCGAACTGCTTCCGCCACCGGGGCTGGCGATTTGGTTGAGATTGAGTGCCGCATCCGATCCGCACAGGCCGCGGATCTTCAGTATTTCGGCACATTTCATCAGATCTGGCAGACCGGCCTGAGATACGTTCACTTCTCCTTTGTACATGAAATCGACCAGCGCCTGGATGGCCCACAGTTTGATCTCCCGTGGAAGTATGATGATGGGGTGCTTGCACGGGTTCTCGCCGAGCAAGTTCTCGAAGAAGGTAGAACATGCTGCCAGTACCAGCCGATGACAGTGCACCTGGTGGCCCTCGCAGGCGAGCGTCACGTCCACAAACCGTTGGCCAGCCAATAGCTGGAATGGAGAGAAGAAAAGAAAATCAAAATAAGATGACCGAAAGGTGGAAACTGCACTATAATAAGCACTTGATAGTCGCTGAGGACCCAATAGCCGAGGCGGTAAACGCACGGGTATTCAGCATGACCATGCTGAGGGTGACGGGTTCGATTCCCGGTCGGTCCAGGATCTTTTCGTAAAGGAAATTTCCTTGACTTCCTTGGGCATAGAGTATCTTCGTGCCTGCCACACGATATACGCATGCAAAATGGTCATTGGCAGAGGAAGCTCTCAGTTAATAACTGTGGAAGTGCTCATAGAACACTAAGCTGAGAAGCAGGCTTTGTCCCAATGAGGACGTTACGCCAAGAAGAGAGAGAGAGAGAGTCGCTGAGGACAGATACATAGATATTCAAACATTGTGAAGGATTTTTTTTTTCGTATACGTAAGGTCTTCCAAACTGTCTTTGAGTTTACATCATGAAATCTACGGGTGGAATAGTGAATTTTTACATCATAAAGGGTGTCCACGGTGAAATTGACCCACAGAAAATATTGTATAACTTTTGAATGCGTTCGCCAAAATAGCTAATTTTTTGATCATGAATAGTATATTATGTGTAGCTAATACCATAAAATTTTCATGAAAATCGGTTGAGTATTGGCGGAGATAACGTTGAAACAAGGGAATTGCCACTTGAGAATCTTGTGCAAACAAACATTTTGGAAAATATCACTTTTTTGCCGTTTCAACTCTGGCGCCAAAAATACTGAACCGATTTCAATGAAAATTTTTATGTACGTAAAGTTTGTATGTAGAATTAATTTGTCAAAATTTCATTCAATTTGATAATACCGGTAAAAAGTTATAGTCATATATGTCGCACTATCTCACAATAAGCAGATGTGGTTTTTGGTATAATGAAATTCAAACTGTACTTACTTTGAAAGTAGGTACTCAACAAAAATGGCTGAAATGTGCACTGTAAACAGTTTAACACAACAATTTTACACTGTCAAAGTTTTATAAAAATCGGGACAGTGTTACCAGTTCTACACTGAAAAAAATTTTGTTGTGGAAACTACCGATTCCATAGTAAAATTACTAACCGTACCTATGATTCTCAACAAACAACAATTTCCAGTTAATTCCACTAAAACACTGTCAACTTAACTAGCAGTGCAGTTAACATTACCAAAAATAATCTTAATTTAACCAATGAGCATTGTATTTTTGACCATAATGTGTTGTAAAATGCGTGTCCACGAAAAATTAACAATGTTTTGTTGTTGAGACGACTACGCTTTTAGTTGAATTTACTACAATGCATAGTAATTTCAAGCATATTTCAGTTACCTTAACAGATTTTGTTGTCGGTTGAGAATCATAGGTACGGTTAGTAATTTTACTATGGCATCGGTAGTTTCCACAACAAAATTTATTTCAGTGTACAGTCAAAATAGTGCACGCGGAACTAAAAATGGTCAAAAAGTACCTAAAATTCACCTTGAAGCGATTTGAGCTTTGGATATTTACTAGAAAAAGTGCTGAACCGATTTCGATCAAAGTTTTGCCACTTAATTGATACTATGTTAAGAATATCGAGTGAAATTTTCAAACGTTTTGATGAGGTAACAAAAAAGTTATAGCCTAAAGCAATTTTTTGAAATGGGTGCCCAAATTTATTTTATGATATCGACAATATCTGCGCCAATACTCAACCGATTTTAATGAAAATATTATGGTATTAGCTACACATAATATACTATTCATGGTAAAAAATTAGCTATTTTGGCAATCAAAAGTTATACATTATTTTCTGTGTGCCAATTTCATCGTGGACACCCTTTACAAAGCCATGATATGTGCTGGGGCCCATGGCGCAGTGGTCACAGGCTCGCTCCATAAGCGGATGACCATGGGTTCGATCCCAGCCCCGGCATTTCGTCAGTTGCTCTTCCCCCCGAGAGCAGCTGACACTCTTCTGAGCTCATAGCTCTAACGAACCCGTAAAAATAAAAATACATCAACATCCTGACTCAACATATGTTGACATATATATGCTACCATGGACAGAATAGAAAAGTGAAAGCAGCCCTGGTCTTTTAGCTGCTATCACTTTTCCATTCTATTCGGTATGGTAGAATAGAATTTTCTGTACAAACTGTTAGTGCAGCTGTCAGTTCTAATCACTCTCGTAGTGCCCCAGTAGACAAAGTAGCTGTAAATTAGGTTAACCTGCCATGGATTTCGTTGCACAGTAACTTGACTCCAAAAAAAGTGCCGAAGTCTACGCAAAATAAGGCCTGCATTCGAGAGTAGCCCGAACAATACATCAGACGCTGTGTTATAAGTACAAGTAATCGGTGAATCGTGCAAGGCAGCCGTCAGGTGAAGAGCTACCAGGAGGTTGTTAATCCCGAAAATAAAAGGCAATAATGCTAGTAAGTCGAACCCCAGCCAGGTCGGCCCAGTTTCGGGTTCAAAAGTAGGGGGTGCCACCTTGAATAGATCTTCAACCACCGCAGAGTCAGGGGGAAGACGCCTCTTGGATCCTAGTGGATAACCAGAGAAAAAGAGGAACAGGAGCTTAGAGATGCTACGCCAAGGAGAGGTAGAAGGACAATTGCCAAGAGAGACGGAAAGGAAGACGTTGTCATCGGAAAGGACTAGTCTAAGTGCTCTGAGGTTTTGAAGTCGGTGAAGTTTGAAGAGCTATGTGCAGCTCCCGGATCTTGGAGTCGACGTACGTAACGTAGTATTCGACGTACTCGTACCGACGAAATGACCCTCGAGCTCAAGCGAGACAAAACCCGTAAGGGCTACCAGTGTCGAACACCAAAAAATCTGTTAAAGTAGGAAATCTCAAGGTGAGCTGATCGAAATGTTCACTGGGCAAACACGAGTCGCCATTAACTTGCTTCAGGTGTCTTGACGAGTGTCTTGAACTGAGACACAAGTCGTAGGATTGTAAATGCCCGAACAGGAGCAAGTTGCATAGGTGATGCGGATTCCGCGAACAGCAAAAACTCTCTTCAGGTTTAAGGCTTAAGGACAGACTTGTTAGAATCCCAAAATTGCCGCTACAATGGCCGGTTTTGGTACCTACTCACGATTTCGAGGGCACAAATCTCTTCGTAAACAAAACCAGTACACTCTGAGCTTCTTATTTTAAGCTTATTACAAGTTAGCAAGAACAGAATAATAAAATGCTCTGTTGTTTGAATCTTGCTTCTTGAGATTTGTGCGTCTGATGTTCTGATGCACTGTTAAAGCGGGATTTCAAGACGTTTGTCCTTAAACTACCCGGTCTTCAAGAGAGGCATTCCTAGGAATGTCCACCCTATGTACGAATGGAAAACCACTGGTGAACTCAAGCTGTTGCGAACCTGCACCGCGATTGTCTACGGGCACAGTAATGAGTGCAGCGAGCGCGTATTGATGAGATGTGGAATGAGCGACAGGTGGCCTTTGCAGTTGCCATAATTGCCAAAATGAGGGCATCTACTAGAGTACCATTACGAACCCGTGGAGTGATGCCAACAGCATCAAGAGCAAGAGCAGTCTTAAGAGGTGAGCTTGGCCATCGTCGGCTTCGTTGACGATATTACGCTGCAATTCTACGGGGTGCTATTGAAATCTGAAAGTCTCAACTCTTCATAACATTAAAAAATGTAGGTTAGCTTACTTAACCCTAAAAGGGATACCTGGGGTCCATTGGACCCCAGGAACCTTTCAGAGCTCGTCTTTGATGGAACACACTCAGCGAGGTGACGAAACTGAGGCCATGAAGGTATCCCTTTTAGGGTTAAAAAACTGTATAGCTTAATTATAGCGCGGTAGTGGATTATGTTGCGCATTTCACCGTAGCTTATCTCGCAAAATGTACAGAATCACTCATAGATCGTCTCGAGTACATCATATCATGTTCGTGTCTTCAACAATAAGTGCAGAACTTTGTTGAAGTTCGACCGCGCAGAAGATACCGAATATAACAGCGCATATCTATATTAGCGTTTTCGTACAACTTAGCGCGATAATTTTAACGAATAAAATGACAAATGTTGATGTCGAAGCGAATTCACAGCTTTCGTTTTTTTTTGTAATGTCAGTAAAGTTAATGCTATCAATTTCAGAGAGAATCTTTTGGGCACTTTTCTGCTATAACTCAGCCAATTCAGAACCAATTGACACAATTTTTGGAACGCGATGAGATACGTATAGTATCTAGCCGTGTACAAAATTTCAAGTCAATTGGTTTGGAATTGACTGAGTTATAGCGAAGAGTGCCCAAAATACCGGCCGCTACCCAATATGAAACAGTACTTCTTAGTACGACCTTCAAATTTCCATTCAACCCCACGGTGGGAGTAAAATTCCATCACCGGAGGTAATCCTTCTGGGATACCGATTCGAAAGGAAACCTCCTAGAAGGTTTCGCCCCCCATCCCCAAGGTTTCCAACACAAACAAAGCAAAGGATAAAACTTCCAATTTACCCTTTATTTCTTCCCAGAAAGATGGGTTTGCAACATTTGCGTCAAAAACAAGATTGAAGAAAATGGGATATCTGATTTTTTTTCTTCCGTGCGAATGAGAGAATCGATCCACTGTTTTCAACGAATAATTAGTGTGCCATATTAAGCAAGAAAGCTTCCCGCTCAGTCATGCTAAGCAAAGAAATGCAAAGAAACAAGAAGTGGTTTTTAATCAATAGAAGAAAAACCGTTCTTATTTAATTCCCGGTCGGAAAGAGGAATCGAACACGCCGTCGTCCGGAGCGCGTTCCAAAGCCCTACCACAAGGCTAACTGGAGACCCCATGAAATCCTACTTAAGGTTGAAGAAATCTTCATTGATATCATCGTCATGACTAAATTTTCGAAAGCAGGTTTCTCGTTCAAAAATGAAATGTTTGCATTGCAAATATATTCACTGAGCGAGAAAACTGCTTTCTAAATTTCAATAATGACAATGATATCAATGACGAATTCTTCAACCAAATAAATTAATTAAACGCTGTTGGCCTCTCTTTTTTTAATAGGATAGATTGGTGAAGTACTAGATTTGTAGTAATGAGCTGAATTTTAGTATGGTGAGAAGGTCAATAGGAAGCAATCAGTGAAGTACTAGATTGAAAGTAGTGAGCTGGATTTTTGTATGGTGAGATGATCAGTTCTCCATATCTGTAATGAAATAGTACAAACAGCATGGGTTATATGATTTCTTGACTAATTTGATGCTATTTGAGCAAAAGTTTGGGTAACTGTGTTGTTGTATTATTTATTTCTTGCAGCTTCAACAACAGTTACCCAAACTTTTGCTCAAACAGCATTAAATTAGGCAAGAATCCTTATAACCCATGCTGTTTGCACCATTTCATTGCAGAAATGGAGAACTGATCATCTCACCATACAAAAATCCAGCTCACTACTTTCAATCTAGTACTTCACTGATTGCTTCCTATAGGAGGCAATCCGTGAAGTACTAGATTGAAAGTAGTGAACTGGATTTTTGTATGGTGAGATGTTCAATTCTCCATTTCTGCTTCTGCAATGAAATGGTTCAAACAGCGAGGGTATTATGATTTCTTGACTAATTTGATGCTGTTTGAGCAAAAGTTTGGGTAACTGTGTTGTTGAAGTTGCATGAAATAAATAATACAACAACAAAGTTACCCAAACTTTTGCTCAAACAGCATCAAATTTGCCAAGAAATCATATATGTAACCCACGCTGTTTGCACCAATTCATTGCAAAAATGGAAAATTGAACATCTCACCATACAAAAATCCAACTCACTACTTTCAATCTAGTACTTCACTGATTGCCTCCTATTCTCCGTTTCTGCAATGAAAAGGTGCAAAAGATTGGTGAAGTACTAGATTTGTAGTAATGAGCTGAATTTTAGTATGGTGAGAAGGTCAATAGGAGGCAATCAGTGAAGTACTAGATTGAAAGTAGTGAGCTGGTTTTTTGTATGGTGAGATGTTCAATTCTCCATTTCTGCAATGAAATGGTTCAAACAGCGAGGGTATTATGATTTCTTGACTAATTTGATGCTGTTTGAGCAAAAGTTTGGGTAACTGTGTTGTTGAAGTTGCATGAAATAAATAATACAACAACAAAGTTACCCAAACTTTTGCTCAAACAGCATCAAATTTGCCAAGAAATCATTGCAAAAATGGAGAATTGAACATCTCACCATACAAAAATCCAACTTACTACTTTCAATCTAGTACTTCACTGATTGCCTCCTATTCTCCGTTTCTGCAATGAAAAGGTGCAAAAAGCGTGGGTATTATGATTCCTTGCCTAATTTGATGCTGCTTGAGCAAAACTTTGGGCAACAGTGTTGTTGGTTTCTCCATTTCTTGAAACATAAACAACATAGTTATCCAAAGTTTTGCTCAAACAGCATCAAATTAGGCAAGGAATCATAATACCCACGCTTTTTGCACCATTTGATTTCATTGCAGAAACGGAGAATTGACCTTATCACCATACTAAAATTCAGCTCATTACTACAAATCTAGTACTACACCGAACGTGCCTCATTGTGTTTTTTTATTTTCATATAATTGTTAGTCATTAATTATCGAAATCATTGTTGTTTACGAAAATGTTCGGTAGTCCATTAAAGGACAATTTGAAAGATGAACAAATGAATAAACGACCAAGCCGCCTCGTTTTTCTCCGTGGTGAATGCTGGATACCATCGAATATTGTTTCGCCACTGGGCTATCTCAAATTAGATTTCAATGATTGGCAATTGGTAATGATAGCCTCGAGTGATAGAAATGACGAATTTCGGCTGTCGTATTTGTTAATGATCGCGTATCCCCAAAAGTGAATCGCCAGCAGGGCAGTTCTGGATAATTTTCCGACGCAGGTGTATTATTTTTATTTTTTTTAGGAAGAGTGATAGGGTATGGGTAACCAATATAATTGGGCCCCTACCCCATGCCACATATTTTGGAGCTGCACTGTTATGTTTTGCGGCTATTTCATAATTACTCTTCACGTACCCGACCCCCGATAATTCATTTTCAAAATGCTGGTATTTCGTCAAGTCTCATCGGATTTTTCTGAAGTCACCCTCAATCGATCATAAATTTGTGCTAGTTTATTATACTCAAGTGGCCATGCGATATCCGGAACCATTCCGGGAATATTCCGGATTGTGTTGGAGTCAGGGTGGTTACCAAAATGGCTAAAAGTGATTATTTCATGTGTTATTGTGTATGAACCATCGATTTTTAGCGATTTTTTTGTTGCGAACAGTGAAACACAACTGCGATAATCAGATTTGAAAAAGTTGACCCATCCGGATCACCGTGACAGGTTCCACGGGGCCTCATTGGGGACACTTCTGGTATTCAACCTAAACAATTTCTGGTTTGCAAGCAAAACAAGCCGTGACGCGTATCAATCTTCGTGATTTCGAGAGAATATTGAGGAAAAAAATGACTGAAGAATGGTTCAACTGCTGTGGCTGCTCCGGAACACCTGGAACAAGTTCTGAGGAGGCCTCTCAAACACAATACCACACGAAATAATTACTTTTAGCCACTTGGCAAAACAGTACCTTACCCCACCCCCTGACCACAGTACAATCAAGAATATCTCCGGAATGGTTCCAGATATTGCATGGCCACTTCAATGAAATAAACTTGCACCAATTTTAATTTATGATGTTTGTCCTTAATGAAATTCAAAATAATGGCGAGTTTAAGGGACTTCTTCTTCTTTATGGCTCTACGTCCGCACTGGGACTTGGCCTGCCTCGCTTCAACTTAGTGTTCTTTTGAGAACATCCACAGTTATTAATTGAAGGGCTTTCTTTGCCTGCCATTGCATGAATTTGTATATTGTGAGGCAAGTACTCTATGCCCAGGGAGTCGAGAAAATTTTCCCGACCGGAACGGGAATCAAACTCGCCATCTCCGGATTGGCGATCTATAGCCTTAACCACTAGGCTATCTGGAGACCCAAGTTTAAGGGACGATCTTCTTAAATTTTAGCAAAATTTCCAAAAATATATGAAGAAATGTATTTTTTTTTTCAATAAGAAAAAAAAATAATTTAAAAATTCTTTCTTAACGTTCATTTGACATATCATATGTAGGCGAGTTACAGTAAAACATCAGATCAATCGAAACATTGATTACGGAGAATGAAATGTATTAAGTGAGCGAATTTGCTAAAAAATAGAACAAAAATCGATTTCAAAACGTCACCCTTGTATGTAAAGTCGAAAAAATTTCCGATCTACCGTAATTTTTACCCTTCGCGTTTTAGAGCTCAGGGCATGATTCACCCCACTGATCAACTACACCCCAGTTTACGGTACCAAAAAATGGTTGGTAATACCGGTATTATCGGTACCGGTACTACCGGTACTACATCCCTAGTCGCCTCAACGACGTAGCCGAGAGCACCATCGGGTACGTGGAATGGAATCGACGGAACGATTCCGTCGACGAAGAGTGCAGAATGGTTTTGGAGGAGAAGAACGCAGCGAGGGCGGTAATGCTGCAGCAAGGGACCCAACAGAACATTTTTTTTAATTCCTTGTTGGGTATATAAGTCACTGCGACCTGTTTTTAGATCTATTGTGACACACCCAACAGAACATGAAACGTTATAAACAGAAGCAAAGCGGAAACAGCAGATCCGTTTCTTTCGGGAGTAAAAGCGGAGTGCGAAGAAATTGAACTGCTGTGCCGTTCCCAAGAAACACGGAAGTTTTATCAGAAGCTTAACGCATCCCGCAACGACTTCGTGCCGCGAGCCGAAATATGCAGGGATAAAGACGGAAGTCTCTTGACGGACGGACGTGAGGTGATCGAAAGGTGGAAGCAGCACTTCGATCAGCACCTGAATGGTGTGCAGAACATAGGCACGGGAGACCACAGACCACGGCAACGGAGGAAACGACGACGCCAGTGCAGCGGAGGACGGAAATGAACCAACTCGCACGCTGAGGGAAGTTAAGGATGCCATTCACCAGCTCAAAACCAACAAAGCAGCTGGTAAGGATGGTATCGCAGCTGAACTCATCAAGATGGACCCAGAAAAGTTGGCCACCTGTCTGCATCGGCTGATAGTCAGGATCTGGGAAACCGAACAGCTACCGGAGGAGTGGAAGGAAGGGGTAATCTGCCCCATTCACAAGAAAGGCGACCATTTGGAATGTGAGAACTTCAGGGCGATCACTATTTTGGATGCTGCCTACAAAGTGCTATCCCAGATCATCTTCCGTCGTCTGTCACCTAAAAACGAATGAGTTCGTGGGAAATTATCAAGCCGGCTTCATCGACGGCCGGTCGACAACGGACCAGATCTTTACCGTACGGCAAATCTTCCAGAAATGCCGTGAATACCAGGTCCCAACGCATCACCTGTTCATCGACAGCAAAGCGGCATACGACAGTATCGACCGCGCAGAGCTATGGGAAATCATGGACGAAAACGGCTCTTTCCTGGGAAGCTGACTAGACTGATTAAAGTAACGATGGACGGTGTTCAAAACTGCGTAAGGGTTTCGGGTGAACTATCCAGTTCATTCGAATCTCGCCGAGGACTGCGACAAGGTGACGGACTCTCGTGCCTACTCTTCAACATCGCAGGTGTGATGCGACGAGCCGGGTCAACAGCCGGGGAATGATTTTCACAAAATCCGGTCAATTTGTGTGCTTTGCGGATGACATGGACATTATCTCCAGAACATTTGGAACGGTGGCAGAGCTATACACCCGCCTGTCACGCGAAGCAGCAAAGGTTGGACTGGTGGTGAATGCCTCAAAAACAAAGTACATGCTGGTAGGCGGAACTGAACACGACCGGATTCGTCTGGGTAGTAATGTTACGATAGACGGGGATACTTTCGAGGTGGTGGAGAAATTCGTCTACCTCGGATCCTTACTGACGGCTGACAACAACGTGAGCCGTGAAATTCGGAGGCGCATCATCAGCGGAAGTCGGGCCTACTACGGGCTCCAGAAGAATCTGCGGTCGAAAAAGATTCACCCACGCACAAAAAAAAAATCATTAAATTCATAAACCATAATGTTCATTATGCAACTCATTGGAGTTGCATTATGAACATTATGCAACTCATTTATGATCATTATGCAACTCAAATGAGTTGTATTATGAAAAATCATCAATAGTTATTTATGTAACGAGTTTGAGTTGCATAATGAACATTATGCAACTATTTTTCATTATGCAACTTATTTCAGTTGCATAATGAACCAGTTCGGAAAAAATAGCTATTATGATACCAAACTTAGTTATAAAAACAGAAATTATGATACTGAATTGCTTAAAATTTTGTATCTAACTCGTTGCAAAACTCAATATTTTCAGCACTCTTCGTATTTATCCAGCTCGATAAGCCTCGTTGGATAAATGTACGACTTGTGTTGAAAAAATCCACTTTTTGCAACTCATTACTTAAATAACTAATGCTTATCAATTTTGATTCTATAATATGAAAGCATTATTAAAAACATTACATTTTAACCACTTTCAACACTACCTTCCTCTATCTATACACACCTCGTATCATCCACGGTGCAGCAAACGGCTGAGTGATACCAAGGGTGGTGATACCGCTGTAGGTACCCATAGAAACGCGGGGATGAGACGTGCGCTGTGCTGCTTTGCTATTAGCAGCGGTGGTGTAGCTTTTTTACGTATTTAGACGAACAATAATTGGAAACTGAGGGTCACCGGCTGGTTGTTACAGCACACGTCGCCGATGTTATACCCACTGACTGTTTGCTGGATGTTAGGCCCTATACAGACATCTTCGGTGCGGGATTTCAGCTAGTCGGATGGATAATGACGATGATGATGACTATGTATAGTGTGTATATATTGTCGGAAGGTATTGGTGCTATATGTTGAGGGCGTTGAGGGACTACCACGATTAGGGAGTATTCAGATGACGGTGATGATGATGATGATGGTAATTTAAATGAATGGGTCATTGTGTTAAAGTGTGAGTGCAATGTAAAGCTGAGCTAGGGTCGCTTGTTGGGCACGTTTCTTACTTTCCAACAACCCTTTTTTTGATAAGCTTGCGGGGTTCGAAAAGGATATTGCGGTGGAGAGTCCAGAATGAATGTATTACTTCATGTAGAGAGAAACGTGTTCTATCTTTTCGAGAGTGTCGTTGGAGCGTGCTCGGCGACATGAATGCTAAACGGAAGCGTTTTGGTGTATGCAAACATGATCGAAGCGCATGGAAAAGGAAGCCAATTTGATAGAATGTGGCTTGTACTGGCATGGCATGGGTGATAATGAATGTAAATATTCAATGTGATACTGGTTTGTGACCTCTCCGGCGAACCAAAAGGAAAAGGTCTTAGAAGGGTCGCAGTCGCATAAAACTTGTTCGGCTGCTTTCAATTTTCAAATAGTTGGTATGTTTAGGAAAGTTGTACATAAGTTTGAATATCGGAAGAGTGCAGGCAAAAAAACGCAAGGCAGCAATATCATTTGAATAGAGCATACGGATGGACCGAACTTCATACTAATCGAATAAATCGTATAATTCAGCGGCCGGTATTTTGGGCACTCTTCGCTATAACTCAGTCAATTCCAAACCAATTGACTTGAAATTTTGTACACGGCTAGATACTATACGTATCTCATCGCGTTCCAAAAATTGTGTCAATTGGTTCAGAATTGGCTGAGTTATAGCAGAAAAGTGCCCAAAATAGGATCCCTGCCGAGATGGTTCCACTTCCCTATTGCAACATTTACAAATTATTAAAAATTTTAATTTAAAAAAAAATCAGAGGTATACATATGTTGATGAATTTTATCTGCCACAACATGATTTTGACTCAGTGCTAGTAGACGCAACTTGTGAAGTTATATGGATTTATACAAAAGCTGTTTGAAGGAATAGCAATTATTTCGAAAAAATGGAGCAACGAAATTATATGAGGACAACCAATTAATAACCCCCGATAGAACATTCCACTTTTAGCACCAAATGAAAGCATATACCCTTAGCTTTCAGGTGGGTGACTTAGGGATACTGATTTTTTTTTCTAATAATATTGTTGTACCATAGACACCGTGAAAAACAAACTATTTGATACAGCGCGGTGGCGTTAAAAGCTGATTTTCAATATTGCGTACATTCGTATGTATTTGAATAGCCTTCTTTAAGAATATGGAAAAGATTTTCTATGTTCAAAGTGTTCTTACCTGTTCTAAAATTCAGTCCTTCAAATCTACAGGAGTATTTTTTTCGGGTTTAGCAACAAATTGTAATATTTCATAATCTGCTGTAGTTTGTGAATCTCTTGGAAACTCAGGTAGCCACCCATTGACATTATTAGAATAATACAGGTCATCCAAACTATCTTTTAGTTCAGAACCTCAGATCTATACTCGTAACAGTAGTTCTATCCACTATACACAGTAACGTTGCATAATAAACTATGGCTACTGGAACAGCTTGAAGTTTAACCCTTAACATCTACAGCTATAAACTCTAACATTACGTACCCAACTATTATCAGTGGCCCACTTTTAATTGTACAAATCATTCCAAAATGCTTTTGAGATATTCCACACCAAAAAAACTACGCCAAACAACAGAACTTCAGGTCTACACTCAACAGAAGTCAAGTAATTCCAATTTCACAGAGTAACGGAATATTCCGGGTCGTCAACACTGTCATAAGGGTTAAATTTATATGTCCCATCCCAGAAAGAAGAGCATCGATGAAGTGCCATTGACTTTCTTAGCAAAGTCACTCCCAAGGTAGGTATGTCCCCGTTCTATAGCTTAATTGTACCCACACCAAAAAGCTGCACAGTAGGCCAGGCCACTTCAATTGTTGTATTGCATCACCGATGTGCTACAAGTAGTGGATTCTATCATTTTCCAGGATTCTTTCAATGAATGGCTGTGTATATGTAGACTAGACTAGATTAAACTCAGGATCTGGGCTGAACATCTACAGCAGTTATTCTCGCTATGAACTGTTGTCCCACTATTATCTATACCCACGGTGCTTCATTTACCGTCAAGGCACCATTCACCGTGGGGGCTCCATTCACCGTGTGCCTTCGAATATTTTTTTCATTATTTCCATATTATGATTGAATGATATGACGATTTCCCCTCAATTTCACCAATACAACACTAATGTATTGTTACCATGTCAAAACACTCATTAGAAACATTTAAAAGTATCATTTTGACACTAAAGTGTGTTTACATAAAGCGGGTTTCTGCTCGTTCACTGTATTCATAGTGAAAAAACGAAAACTGCGCTAAGGTGATTTAAGCGATAAACTAAATGTAAATGTAGTAACGTTTTTATTCCACCAAGAAGCAATTAAACTCACATATGTATTTTGCATTACCGAAGTAAGTTTAACAAGAAAGTACGATTACTCATATTTTTTAATTAACACAAAAAGGCACGGTAAATGGGTACCCTAAACATCAATGGTCTCCATTCACCGTGCCCCATATTGTCCCATATGTCTAGAAAAAAATGAAAATTTGAACATTCGTTTTTCTAATAAAATCTTGCAAGTTATTACTTGAAATGAATTTAAACGAAGAAAATTCCCTTGGCTGGGTTGTTTTGATCATTTTTAAACAAAGTAGAATAAAATTTCTCATACACGGTGAATGGGTCCCTACTACCACGGTGAATGGTGACCTACCACGGAATTAGGCGACCCTTCTACCCTTTACTAATTGTACTATATCACCAAATTTTGTGAAAAATTTTCTACTTCTGTGGATATTGCTTTAATTTTAACCTATAATGAAGGCAATTAAAAGCGGCACCAACAATATTTATAAGACTGGTGTCAAATGACAGCCCTTATTTGCCCCGAATCCTCTTAGATCCACGGTGAATGGTGCCTTGACGGTACCGTTATTATCAAAAAATATACCATCAAAACCTGAAACGCCATTCTCTTTCTTCATCATTCCTACACCTCTGGACAAATTTTTAAAAAAATCGTTAGACGAAATTTTGAGTTACTCCCTTTTAAAGGGCCTAACCCCTAAAAAATCAGGTTTTCTATAGAAAAACATCATATTTCATAACAGAAGCATGTTTCTGCCATCAAAATTTGAAACGCCATTCTCTTTCTTCATCATTTCTACACCTCTGGACAAATTTTGAAAATAATCGTTAGGAGAATTTTTGAGTTACGCCCTTCTAAAGGGCCTAACCTCTAAAAATGAGGATTTCTATAGAAAAACATCATATTTCATAACAGAAGCATGCTTCTGCCAACAAAATTTGAAACGCCATTCTCTTTCTTTATCATTCCTACACCTCTGGATAAATTTTGAAAATAATCGTTAGACAAAATTTTGAGTTACGCCCTTTTAAAGGGCCTTACCCCTAAAAAAAAAGGGGTTTCTATAGAATACCATCATATTTCATAACAGAAGTATGCTTCAAAGTCCAAAATAATGAATAGTATCATTAATAATGCTACAATATTGAATGCATTGTGTATAAAAATTAGCCATACAGCCAGTATAAGGGAAGTATTCTTTAGCCTGTAGGATACGGACGTTGTTGGCTTCATTTACTATTATAGCCAGAACAATATACAATGAAAACCATAAACGACAGTTCGTTTACTTTTTCATTTATATAGTTAATGCGCACCCATAAACTGAATTTCAAAAATAATGTTGGTCAAATTATCCAGTTGAAGGTCATAAGTACTTATATTATTAAGAATTATTATAAAACTTAGTTTCATTTAATCACGTTTATTCTTCGGTTACGTAGTTTAGCAGTTAAATATAGAACTATCATTACAATTAATCATCTCAATCCTTAGTTTTGTATGTTTATCAATTGAAAACAGCAATCACCAATAAATCTAACGAATGAGATAGGCACATGCCATCGCTTGTTTTGTCTTTAAAAAAGCAATACAAAAAACTTACGTCCCACGCTATGAATGGCAATTGATACAAACATGATTGCTTCCTACATGTTTGAAAATACTTCCCTTATATTAGCGTAATGGCCAATTTGTATACAAACATACAAATATATTAGCGCATAGTATCAAATTGTAGCAATATTAATATTGCGACATTTGCACCCATTTAGACTCGGCCCGAATTCATTATTATCACAGTTGAATTTCGCACACGACTTCGCAGCGGCTCACGTTCACAACTTTGCTCGAGCTCGTGAGAGGGTCATCGGCTGCACAACTGGTAAACAAATTAAGTTTGATTGGTGCGAAATATCGATTGGAAATAAAAATACAGTGGATTTTCAAATTATCACATAAGTCTAAACATTAACGAGAAACCCAATAATACGTTTTATTATTTGGGACTTCAAGGCATGCTTTTGTTATAAAATATGATGATTTTCTATAGAAACCCTGATTTTTTAGGGGTTTGGCCCTTTAAAAGGGCGTAACTCAAAAACTCGAATAACGATTATTTTCAAAACTTGTTCAGAAGTGTAGGAAAGATAACGAAGGAGCATGGCGTTTCAGGTTTTGATGGCAGAAGCATGCTTCTGTTATGAAATATGATGGTATTCTATAAAAAACCCCTATTTTTTAGGGGTAAGGCCCTTTAAAAGGGCGTAACTCAAAATTTCGTCTAACGATTATTTTCAAAATTTCTCCAGAGGTGTAGAAATGATAAAGAAAGAGAATGGCGTTTCAAATTTTGATGGCATAAACATGCTTCTGTTATAAAATATGATGTTTTTCTATAGAAACCCTGATTTTTTAGGGGTTAGGTTCTTTAAAAAGGCGTAACTCAAAATTTCGTCTAACGATTTTTTTTTTAAATTTGTCCAGAGGTGTAGGAATGATGAAGAAAGAGAATGGCGTTTCAGGTTTTGATGGTATATTTTTTTGATAATAACGGTAAATGAAGCACCGTGATACCCCCTTCAAATTGTACAAACCATTCCATTTTTTTAATGTTTCAAATCAACCTAAATACTCTCCGAGTAGCAGAGCTTCAGCTATACACAAGTAACAGTAGCTATATATGCTATACTAGACTGATCCACATTTGTATGGTGAGAAAAAAGTTGACAACATTTACGGGACACCCTCTAGACTCGTTCTGTTGGATGAGAAGAACAGTCTGTGAATGTTTCAGCTAAATCGGTTAAAAACTGAGCTGGCGCAAATAAGTTGAGAGTTTGTATAAGATTTTCAATTCAAATATATGTAAAATTGGATGAACTTCAATCTATCATTTAGCACGCCGGATAGACGAGTTTGATTTGGCTCAGAATTGAAAAAAAAAGTAGTTGATAACCTAAGGAACAACTTTGTAGAATACAATGTCAAGATGAAACTAAACCTTCACGTACCCAACCCCCAACATCTCATTTTCAAAATGCATTTAGTCAATTTTCATCCAACTTTTTTGAAGTCGCCCTCAATCGATCATAAATTTGTGTAAGTTTATTACATCCAAGTGGCCATGCAATATCCGGAACCATTCCGGAGATATTCCGGATTGTACTGGGGTCAGGGAGGATGCCGAAATGGCTAAAAATGGTTATTCCGTGTGTTATTGTGTTTGAACCATCGATTTTCAGTGGAATTTTCATTGCGAACAATAAAACACAACTGCGATAAGCAGATTTGAATAAGTTGACCCATCCGGATCACCCTGACAGGTTTCGCGGGGGCCTCATTGGGGTCACTTTTTTGGTTTTCATCCAAAACATGTCGTGCGACGTATCAAACTTCATGATTTCGAATGACTGAGTCAGAAACAATACCCTGGAGTCTGTATCAACTAATATGGCCACCCTGGAACATCTAGCATAGGTTCCACGGGAGTGACATCGGGGACATTTCTGGTTTACAACTAAAACATGCCGTGCGACTTATCAAACTTCATGATTTCAAGAGAATGGGGCTGAAAAAATTGACTGAAGTATGAAGCAACTGATATGGCCGCTCCGGAACACCTGAAACAAGTTCCGCGAGGGCCTCTCAAACACAACAACACACGAAACAATCACTTTCGGTCATTTAGCAAAAAAGACAACTCATCCACCTTCTGACCCCAGTACAATCCAGAATATCTCCAGAATGGTTCCGGATATTACATGACCGCTTGAGTGTAATAAACTTGTATCAATTTATGATTGATTAAGGGCGACTTAAAAAAAATCGGATGAAAATTGACGAAATGCCAGCATTTTCAAAATGAGTTGTCGGGGGTCGGGTATGTGAAGGTTAATGACATTGTCTTCCACAAAATTGTTCCTTAGGGTAAAATCTACTATTTTTTCAATTCTGAGCCAAATCAAGCTCGTCTAACCGGCGTGCTGAATGGTACGCTGGAGGTCATCCAATTTTCTATGTATTTAAATTGAAAATCACATACAAACCTTCAACTTAGTTGCGCCAGCTCAGTTTTTAACCGATTGAGCTGAAACTTTCACAGATTCTGAGACACGAATGCCACTACCAAACGTGGTAAAGTGTCTTTAATAAATAATAATAATAATAATAATTTCACAGATTGTTTTTCTAATCCAGAGGCACTCTCTAGAGCGCCGTAATTTTTTTTTACATTTCCGTATTTGGGCCAGACTAATGCTATACATAGTAACGTTGAATAATCAACTTACTGGGCATACTGGACTTACTTGAAAACTGATATGAGTTGTTATATAACTTTGGGATATTCAGTGTCTTCCAAACTGTCCTGTACAGCCGTTACATAAGAGATATGTGATATTCACTATAAACTAAAACATTACACATCCAACAATAGGACAGATCGGAGAAGAACTAGATTTGTAGTAATGAGCTGAATTTGGTATGGTGAGAAGGTCAATGGGGCACGTTCGGTGCAGTACTAGATTTGTAGTAATGAGCTGAATTTTACTATGGTGAGAAGGTCAATTCTCCGTTTTTGCAATGAAATGGTGCAAAAAGCGTGGGTATCATGATTCCTTGCCTAATTTGTAATTTGTAATTTGTAATTTATTATTCAACGTAAACCTGTCAGTTACATAACTTTTACCCAAGTCAAGGACAATTTGATACTGTTTGAGCAAAACTTCGGATAACTATGTTGTTTATGTTGCAAGAAATGGAGAAAACAACAATATTGTTCCCCAAAGTTTTGCTCAAACAGCATCAAATTAGGCAAGGATTCATAATACCCACGCTTTTTGCCCCATTTCATTGCAGAAACGGAGAATTGACCTTCTCACCATAGAAAAATTCAGCTCATTACTACAAATCTAGTACTGCACCGAACGTGTCCCATTGACCTTCTCACCATACCAAATTCAGCTCATTACTACAAATCTAGTACTTCGCCGATCTGTCCTATTCTCCGTTTCTGCAGTGAAATGGTGCAAAAAGCGTGGGTATTATGATTCCTTGCCTAATTTGATGCTGTTTGAGCATAATTATGGGCAACAGTGTTGTTTTCTTCATTTCTTGCAACATAAACAACATAGTTATTCAAAGTTTTGCTCAAACAGCATGGGATCCACTTGCTTCAACCACTGAGGACGCTACAATGGGGCACGTTCGGCGTAGTACTAGATTTGTAGTAATGAGCTGAATTTTTGTATGGTGAGAAGGTCAATTCTCCGTTTCTGCAATGAAATGGTGCAAAAACCGTGGGTATTACGATTCCTTGCCTAATTTGAAGCTGTTTGAGCAAAACTTTGGATAACTTTGTTGTTTATGTTGCAAGAAATGGAGAAGATTTGTAGTAAATCTAGTACTTCACCGATCTGTCATATTCTGTTTCAATGGATGAACTTGTGACGTAAATATATGGGACACGTTCGGTGTAGTACTAGATTTGTAATAATGAGCTGAATTTTAGTATTGTGAGAAGGTCTCCACGAAATTCTCCGTTTCTGCAATGAAATGATGCAAAAAGCGTGGGTATTATGATTCCTTGCCTAATTTGATGCTGTTTGAGCAAAATTTTGGATAACTATGTTGTCTATGTTGCAAGCAGTGGCGTCGCGTAACCTCACTTTTTACCTGTGCACCGACCCTAAAACTTGTAATTGCATGGGATTTATGATCAAAATCGAAATAGAAATGAGTGAAAGCAGCTATTCTCGTCATTTTCTAATTATTACAAGCAAATTTGTTCAAAAAATTCAAGAATTTATACTTGGTGCACAGGTAAAAAGTGAGGTTACGCGACGCCACTGGTTGCAAGAAATGGATAAAACAACAACACTGTTGTCCAAAGTTTTGCTCAAACAGCATCAAATTAGACAAGGAATCATAATACCCACGCTTTTTGCACCATTTCATTGCAGAAACGGAGAATTGTCCTTCTCACCATAGGGGCTGTTCATAAACCACGTAGACCAAATTTTGTCCATCTCAGAACCCCCTCCCCCCTCGTAGACTTTCGTCCATACAAAATTTTTAAAATTTGTATGGAGCGTAGACTTTGGCCAGACCCCCCCCCTCCCCCCCAAAAAGTCTACGTGGTTTATTAACGACCCCATACTAAAAGTCAGCTCATTACTACAAATCTAGTACTTCACCGATCTGTCCTATTGTGTGAATATACTTGAAGAATAGGACAGATCGGTGAAGTAATAGATTTGTAGTAATGAGCTGAATTTTAGTATGGTGAGAAGGTCAATTCTCCGTTTCTGCAATGAAATGGTGCAAAAAGCGTGGGTATTATGATTCCTTACCTAATTTGACGCTGTTTGAGCAAAACTTTGGGCAACAGTGCTGTTGTTTTTCTTCATTTCTTGCAACATAAACAACATAGTTATCCAAAGTTTTGCTCAAACAGCATCAAATTAGGTAAGGAATCATAATACCCACGTTTTTTGCACCATTTCATTGCAGAAACGGAGAATTGACCTTCTCACCATACTAAAATTCAGCTCATTACTACAAATCTAGTACTACACCGAACGTTTGTTGAAGATTTTTATGCTAGTTTTTTTTTTTTCTATCTAGTTTATTTGGCAGGCTCAGTCGTGAATCACACATTGCGGAGCCGAATTCAAAATATAATGTTACACAATATTACATAAAAAAAATATTACAAAAGTTAAAAGAAAATCAATCGTGGTAAAAAACAAAATGATCCATCGGGGTGTTGGTGGCTTTGGCTATTCTCTGCTTGTCCTCCTCAATCAACGATTGCCGTTCGTTTTCATCAGTGATCCAATCATAGCTTGCAATCCTCTGTCTGATTTTCCTAGGTGACGCATCCACGGCGGCGATCAAGCTGCCGTCCTCACTCTCACTCGAGGACGTGTTACTTTTATTCTGTCGCTTGTGGGCTTGACCTGTGCAGAATCAGATTGACTGTCCGTATCCAACGAACGCTGTCTCTTTGTTTCGGTCTTCTTGGTCTTCTGTTGTCGTTTCTCGCTCGTTTTACCATTCTTGTCCACAATTCCCTCCACAACAATAGAGGCGTCTTCAACTGATTGTTCTTCGGATGTTTCGATTTCAGCGACAACCGTCGCCTGCTTTTGCTGCTTCACACTCGTTCGTTCACGCAATACTGGGCAATCCTTCTTGAAGTGTAATTCTGATTTACAACAGAAACACTTCGGTTTAATTCCGTCATAATACACTCTGCCCTTCCGGTTGCGGAAGTAGAGGATATCCGGAATTTCTTTCTCTATGTTCATATAGAGGCCTCGAACCCCGGTAAATAGATCCAGTTGGAAATCTGCCGGAAATCGCTCGCGTACTGTACGTTTGATTTTTCCATATTCCTTCATCACTGTTACTAGGTCTGCATCCGATACTTCGGGTGGCAGATCAAACACGCGCACATATCGCGTGTTTCCTGCCACCACCATGCGAACCGCCACTTTGTTCCCATTGGTGTAATGGAAAGGCAGCGATTGACTGTTGTTTTCAAGTACAAATTTCATTGCCTCATCTGTTTTGAACCGAATGAAAACCGACTTTTCATCGGTAATCTTGTAGGCCGTTTCCATCAACGACAGGTCACCTTTGAGTGCCTTCACAAAGCCGGCCATATCTGCGACGGTCGGTTGTGTGGCATCTTCGGGGAACAGGAACGCTAACGTGTTTGTAATCTCGATTTCACTCGACATTTCGATCGGTATACACTGCACTGTTTGTAATCGAACAAAGAGAGCTGCTGCAACAAGCAAACAAAAGGAACGTTTTCACGATGCGTCTGTTCGCAACGAGAGCTGATTGTCCACTGTTTTATGCTAGTTGTGACAGATTTTACCTAAAATATTGATGTTCTTGGATGTGTGTTAAAACTCGGTGAAAAGACTGCCTTTCAAAAAATCGCCTCTCATGAACGCCTTGTACATCAGATGACTCACAAAACACTTTTATTTATTCATGGTAGACTTATTGAACATAGCTTCGAGTTAAAATGGATGTTAACATATAAGTTTTATATGGAAATACCAAAGGTAAACCTTTTTCTTTAGAAAATGCCTACCTTTAGGCGTTTAATGTTAGTCATTACCAAACTTTATATTATTTTCAACATGCAAAATATACCAGTTGTAAGAATTTTAAAAACTTATTCAGATTCAGCATTATCAAATTTAGTTTGTTCAATAATTTTCCATTCTTAAAATATTATGTCATTGGTTGATCAACTTTACCCCGGATTGAAAGTTTTCAAATTTGGTCATTTGAGCATTTTTTACAAAATGTAGCAGTTTCTTGTAAGAATTTCGTTTACGGTACTTGAAACAGGTTCACTCAGTACATGTTTTAAAAATATTTGTTTGGAGTTATACAGTGCAGCTGATATTATTCGAAAGAAAAGAGTAAACATGATAAACTTCCACCCAGATTACGGTAACAGAGATTTGTACAAAATATATGTTTAATATCTTCGTTCAAATAAATCTCCTCAAATAAATTTTATATTGAAGGTTGCTGGAATACATGAAGATGAAATGTCTCAATGACTATTTATCCAAAAACATTTGATATGCCAATGCAACAGTAGCACTGTATTTTGAACAATTTGATTAACACTTCGGAATATTCATATAACGTATAAGCACTATTGTCAAACTCATTGAGCCGGTCTGATAGTATTTTTTAACACACGCTTCAACCCCACATGCGCCTATAGGGTCATGCCTTTATTTTGTTTTGTTCCGAATCCCTTGAGCAATGCTGCCAGCAAAACAATCGAGAGAGAGTAAACAAGCACCTCTGCCTATACCTACATTGAGAACAGCTGAAGCCCAAATATCAACGATTCTGATAGCAGTGAAATCCGTAAACATTGAGCGCGAGTTCGCTCTCTATCTCTCATCGTCGTCGTCGGTCGTCGCACAGAGTGTTGTTGTGGCCCCTGTCTGTAAGTTTGGTGCCTTATGAATGGTATGGTCGTATTACGGTGTGATGAAGTGGAGAGAACATCCGACCATCAACATTGGATCGAATGAGTGAGACCGAAGCGACGACAACGACGACGCAAGGGTTGCCATAATGTCAGACCTATATTTTTTTTAAACAAACATAAAAACATTATTGATTTTAAGTTAAGAATCGGTATATCTCTCAAGATCCCCAATTGGAATCACCTGCATAAATCGTCATCTCCGATCGACATTGTGTCAAGCAGCGATTTAGAAAGTATTTGTGGATGCCCCCTAGGAGTTCCCTGTGGGATCTCTCCTGGAATCTCTTCAAGAATGCCTCTTGACATGGAATGCCTTCGGGTATTCCTCTAGGAGTTTTTAAAGGGATTTCTCTAGGAATTCCCCCAGGGGTCAATCCAATGATTCCTTTGAGGATTCCTGCAGTATAATAGTTGTTTCAACGATTGCTCTAGATGTTCTGTCAGACATTCCTACAGAAGGTGCTTTAGGAATTAGTCTAGGATTCCTTCTGAAGTTCATTCAGGAGTTCCTAAAGGGATAAATTCCGGAGCCCCTTAAGAGATTCTTCCAGAGGTTTCAGGGCTTCATTCAGATGTTTCTTCAGAGATTCCTTCAGAAGTTTCTTCAGAGATCCCTGCAAGATTTCCTTTCGGGGTTCTTACAAAAGGACCCAAGGATACCGCCAAGACAATTCCTCCATAGGATTCTTTAAGGATTCCTACAGAAGATCATTCAGAGATTAGCTCAAGAGTTCCTTCTAAGATTCCTCCAGGAGTTAATTAGGGGATTTCTCGATAAGTTTCTTTAGGGATTCTTCCAGGAGTTCTTCCAGAGAACGCTCCTGGAGTTCTTTCGAAGACTTTTCCTGAACGATTTCTCCCGAAGTTCCTTCTGGGATTCCGACAGGAGTTACTTCAGGGACTCTTTTAAGAAGCCCTTCAGTTCCTTGGGATTATAAGCAGACATATCTCCAGGATTTCCATGAAGAATCTTTCTGGAAAAACCGTCGGGGATTCCTCCTGTAAGCCCTCCCTCCTTCCTGAAAAGTCCCCCTGGAAATCTTTTAAGGGTTCCTCCTGGAATTCCTTCATTCCTCTTGAAAATCTTTAATGGATTCCTCCTATAATACCTGAAGAGATTTCTCCTGAAATCCCTTTGGGGATTTCTCTTGGAATTTCTTCGGTGACTTCTCCAGGAACTGTTTCAGTTATATCCTGTAATCATTCGGTGATTCTTCTTAGAATTCTTTCGGAGATTCCTCTTGGAATTCATTCGAGGAATTTATTTGAAGATTCCTCCTTGAATTCCTTCGAAGCGTCCTCCTGGAATTCTTCCGGGAATTCCTTCTTGAAATTCCTTTGAGGAATTCCTTCTAGGAATCCTCCTGGATATCTTTCACGTAGGATGTAAGAAGAGATCTATAAATAATTTTGAAAGAATTTAGGAGGCCGGGATGTCCCTAAAAAAACGCGGGAGCAATCCATGAAAGAATACAAGAGTAAACTCTGAAAGAATCTTAAGAGGAGTCCCTGAGTGCATCTTGGAGAAATTCCAAGAGGAGCCCATGAAAACATTCCCGAAGGAATTCCGAAAGAAAAATTTTTAATTTTGAAAATTGAAAGGAGTCCCTCATTCTCAAAAAAATCCTGAGAGAAATGCCTTAAAGAAATCAAGGTAGAATCAATGAAGGAATCGTAGGAGAAATCTCGGGGGAAGGAATACATCAAAGAATGCAAGAGAAATCCCCGAAAAAAAAAATCTCGAGAGGAATCATTGAAGGGATCACAAAACGAATCCACGAAGGAATGCCTGAAGAAAATTCAGGAAGAATTTTGAAGGAATTCCGGAAGAAATGAATTCCGAGAGAAATACTTAAAGGAGTCAAGGGATATCCTTGAAACAATTCCTGAAGGAATCTCGGGAGAAAGCCCTAAAGCAAACCCGGGAAGAATCAAGCATCTTTTCAGAAATATAGTAAGTAGGTATTGAAGAAGATAGTCAAAAGTTCCTTTTCTTAGATTGATTATTGCACATATTTCCTATCATCAGATATCTATTCCTCGAGCCTCGCTGGCAACCATGCGGGGACCGACACAAGAGAAGAGCGCACGCGAGTGCTCGGGGTGCGGAGACGATCGACCTACGGACGGGGTATTTAAACACATCAGTCAGTGAATCGTATAAAAATGAATGCCAGCCAGCTTTAGGACCCTCCTCGATGGTGCGCTTCTAGAGAGCGCGTTGTGTAATATGATCGAATGGGTCGCGCACGGCGGCGGCAGTCATACACACGCACATACAAAATTGCTAAAGAACACCCATACAACTGCTTCCTCCCCATTATTGTTGTTTGCTAGTTTTTTCCAACCAACTCTATACTGAACACTGATAAGGGGGTGTAAAACAGAATGCCCTCCGTAGACAAAGTGCTTCCATGAAGGTTCCGTTTGAGCTTGCCTTTTTTTCGAATGGTTGTTTTTCAAATGCTTACCTGTGGAAATGCGGCTCCTATGCTCCCGAGGTGACTATTCCACCGAACGCAGAACTGCTGGGACTGCCCGGAACTCATCCTGGAGTGCGGCTCGAACTGCTCCGCCTGACACTTAACACTAATCTTCTGCCTGCTTTCCAAAAGCGAGCTACCTTGAGCTACTTGAGACTCTTGAAGGACACCTTTGGTTTCGATTCTCCTCCGCTGTGACGACGGTAGTATATCTTCTTTGCTCACTCACATCGACACTAAAATGAGGTAGAGACACGGAACAACACACTATATTCACAGCCGTCGCGTAGCGCACACGATTTCGGATTAGTCACGAGGGCTCTTCTTTGCTTGCTTGCGCTGCTGTCGACTCCTCTTGTGGTCAACGAGTTAAAAACCGAACCGAACTAACGAAAAAATCGATACTTCCACAACCCCTTGTGCGGGACGGTACGGTGCTCGCTCTTTTCCACCCCAATCCCTTCCGATCTGACCTGCCGTCTATTCCGAGACTAAGTTGCCCGTAGGGTGTGTGGGATGACGACAGCATGGACCTTATACTATCTTCCCCCCTGGTCTCATAGCGTTGTTTAAAGTACCACAGGACAGGGGTTCCCAATCGGTTTTTTTTTATTATTTCATGAAGCTTTTTTTACAAGCAATGAACAACAAAAACGCTTAGCCATTGAGATTTCGTTAAAATATCACTGACACTGCCAGTGTTTCTTCAAACCTGAGTCTCCTGGAGGAGCGGCCCCCAACGGCGTTTGTTCCCATGATAAGAGCTACTGATCAACGTCCGTGTGTCAGTGATGGACGCTAAGTTCAACCCTGATCCTTCGGTAAGTTAGAGGTTGGTGTCAGGCCCTACAAGCCAATCGAAAAAGAACTGATTGAAAACTCGGTACCGTAATCCGGGGTAACATTGATCCAAATTTTCGATCTCTCTTGAATGATTATCTTGTAAAACAAAAGTTACATGTTTTATATTTTTAAAACAAGTACAGGCCATCTTAGTATGTGTTAACTTAACATAAGCTACTCGAACAAGTATTGTGCAATTTTAAAACTTTTTAAAACAGCCTTTTTAATCTATTTTTTTAATTTTGCTGATTTGGGTTAAGGGCAAACGTCTTGAAACCCCTCTTCAACAGTGCATCAGAACTTCAGACGCACAAATATCAAGAAGGAAGCTCCAAACAACAGTGTATTTTGTTGTCCTGTTCTTGCTCACTTGTAGTAAGCTTAAAATAAGAAGATCAGGTGCGCTGGTTTTGTTTACGAAGAGATTTGTGCGCTGGTTTTGTTTACGAAGAGATTTGTGCGCTGGAAATCGTGAGTAGGTGCAAGTCGGCCATTGTGGCGATCATTTTGGGAGTCTAACAAGTCTGTCTTTAACATTGATCATATCAGTGATCAATGTTCGTTTGTGTTGAAAATACCCTTACAAACTAAATTTGGGGTCTCTGATTTCACATATGTTGTCCAAATTCTTACAAGTTATGCACTTTATGAGTTATTTAAGGATTAAAATCCTCTAAGGCGCGAATAACGCCTAAAGGTAGGCAATGGCTTAAGGAATTGTTAGCCTAATTTGGATAAATCGTATATTTTATTGAAAAAGAGCACTTTTAAAAAAGATTCGTTAATTAACTCTCTAATACCCAAATTTTTGATTTTGATCTAAATATCATTTTTCGTCATCTAAAATCTATTTAAACATGTTTTGGAATCTTTTTAATTCTCGATTTCGTGAATTTCAGTTTTTCCAATTTTTATTTTTGAACATCCCCACACTTTTATTTTTTTCCTGGAAACCAATTTGGGGAACGGGTTTTTTGAGATGAAAATATTTTGAGATGTTATGATTATTGTTGGAATATTATTATTTTAAATTTTTTTTCTCAGAAAATTTCATTTTCCGTGTAATTTTAAGGAAAATAATTTTAGAGTGTATTCGATTCCCTTAAAGTATTAAGTAAGGATAGAATGGTTTAGGAAAAATTTAAAATATGTTACTTCTAGCGATTCAATACAAAATAAACAATGACTTCAAAGAGGTGACTAAAACATCAATTTTTCAATGATTTTTAAAAAATGTAAATACGCTTTAAAATACACCAAAAACCATTTTGAGATATACAGAACAGTCCTAAATATCAGCCAAAAATATAAAAAAAAAAGATTTTCCACGAAGCAAAAATTACAAAAATGCTCAAACCACAGACAAACAGACGTAACACTTCGAACATTTTTCGATTCAAATCATAGTCACGAAAACATATTGCCCAATGCTAAAAGACCTATGTTTGGCCGACCACCAACTAGGTGGCGGTAGTGAGCAAACGTCAAACTCGAACAAAAACGATGCGAGCGCCACGGTTGGGCAGTTGGCCAACTATCAAATTTTGAAAAAGATCGTTAAATCGGTGTACGATGGAAATTATCAGAGTGTTACGTCTGTTTGTCTGTGCTCAAACTATACCCCGTCTAAAGGCGGGATTGGGTATTAGAGGGTTAAATCCAACTCTAGGATATCATATTGAAGTTACACAGGGATTTCTAACCTTATATTGTGCCTAGTATCTATACCAAGCATGAATGTTTGACAATGTATCTCATTACGTTACTAAACACAGTTAAGGTAAAATCGATTTAATTCAATTTCAAATCGATTTATGGAATTCAATTTTCATGAATTTCATGTCATTAAATAGCTAAATAACAGTAGATTACGCAATACCATTCGCGAACAAAAACTGATTCAATTACGAATGTTTGTTTAAACATTTCATGAGATCGACCAAGTCGATCAACCACGCTGATCAATGATATCCCATTTTACGGTACGTGAAACTGCAGATTTCTCAATATCATCTGGAGAACACGCATAGTCGCCGATGTACTGCAGGACGCGGATTTGAAATTCTAGCGCTGCAGGAAGTGTATTGGACAGGATCTATGGTGCGAAAGTTTATTGTCCATAACTCAGTTCAGAAACCTAATATTGAAATGTGGAGTTCGGCAAAGTTGTACATTAGTGTTTTTCCTACAATTATCACAAAAGACGCCATATTCTAACTCTTATATATACGGCGTTTGAGCGCTAGTATCACCTACTCATACTAAACGATCGAAAAATCCGATCGTTTAATATGAGTAGGTGATACTAACGATTTTACGCGGTAAATATTAGAGTTAGAATATGGCGTCCTTGGTGATAATTGTAGAAAAAAAAAACACTAATCTACAACTTTGCCGAACACCACATTTCAATATTAGGTGTCTGAACTGAGTTTTGAACAAATGAGTCAAACGATTGCCAGGTGATCGAAAACATCCTTGATTGAGACGATGGACAATCCAGTCAACTACGAAGAGGCGCTTGGCAGACCAGATCGACAATTGCGGCTTGAAACGATGCAGGGGGAGATCAATGCTCTGTGGACCAATCAAACGTAGAGGTTGGAAAACTTGCCCGTCGGAGCCAAAGCCATCAACAACAAATGATTTTTCAAAATAAAGCGTGGACCGAACGAAGAAATCGTCTGCTACAAGGCACGATTAGTGATCAAAATGATGTTCACAGAGATCATGACGCATCGATACATCGATTATGACGAAGTTTAGCCCCCGGTCGAACGGTACTCGACTTTGGATATTTGATGGCATTGGCAGTAAGATTCAATATGGAGATTGATCAAATGGATGCCATCACAGCATTCTTGTAAGGGAAGCTTGAACCATTTGATACCGTACCTCACTTCTTAGCAGTTGAAAAACTCAAACATATCGGCTTTCCAAATTGGATTACCGAGTGGGTTTTGTCATACCTATCCGACCGTACCGCGTATGTAGTGGTTAACTCGACCGAATCTCGCATGTTTTCCATTACGTCCGAAGTCCCACAGGGAAGTGTGCTTGCACCGCTGATTTTTAACATATTTGTTAACGATTTGTGTTTGCTGCTTTTGTCTTTTAAACTTTCGTTTGCTGACGACCTTAAATTCTTTCGTGTGGTGTGTTCACCGCTAGACTCTGTCGACCTTCAAGAGGACATAAACACCGTGTTGGTTTGGTGTAGCGATAAAGGCATGCGTGTAAATAGTAAAAAATGTAAAATCATATCGTTTACTCGCTCTTAAACCGTTCGCAATGCTGTTTTGTTTTGTATGGCGAGTTTTAAAATTTTTAAAACTCGTCATACAAAATAAAACAGCATTGCGAACGGCCTTCAATCCCCATTACTATCGTTACAATATGTATGGAGAACAATTGGAACGCGTTACGTCAATCTGCGAGAATCTTGGAATCATCGCGGACGAAAAGCTGTACTTCAACGAACATGTGGGAACTGTAACAGCGAAAGCGTATTCTGTGCTAGGATTCATACGTCGGCATGGTTCGGAATTCACCGACGTGTACGTCCTAAAACACTAAGTCTTTATTGTTCGTTAGTGCGGAACATATACTAGAGTATGCATCACAGGTTTGGTCTCCATACTATGTACATCATATCGCCAGCGTAGAACGCGTGCAGAAAAAAAATCTCCGTTTTGCACTGCGGCTACTACCGTGGAACGATCCAGTTAATCTTCCTCCTTATTCGGCAAGATGCAAACTGATAGGATTGGAACCACTATCGACCAGGCGAGAGAACATGCAGCGTTTATTCGTCTTCGACATAATCACGGGAGCAATCGACTGCTCTTTGCTTCTTGAGCAGATACCGCTTAATATTCCACCTCGGCGGTTCCGTTACTCTTCTCTTTTGGCTGTCCCAGTGTCCCCTATCACCGAACAAATTACGGATATAATAACCCACTTGACTCTTGCATTCGCTTGTGTTGTTAGTTTATAAGTTCAGTCTGTACGATGTATGTCAAAGACGGTGTAATAAATAAATAACATCTTGAGAAGGCGCTTATTCAGCTTTTTCACAGTTGTTAAATAATAGTTATACGGCATCCCCAAATTAATCGATTAAATATAATTAGGTTATGGATACCGTGATGCATGTTGAACTTGAAATATCACTTTTAAAATTGAATCATTAAAATACTTGTCGCTACTTGAAATCGAACTCCGGATCTCCGTATCCACTGGTCCCGATGATGTCCTCGCTGCCATACTGCTATATATAGATAGCAAAGAAAATATCCCGTTTTGTTTTACTTCAGACAAGGCTTTATAATGGAGCACGTTCGGTGATGTACTAGATTTGTAGTAATGAGCTGAATTTTTGTATGGTGAGAAGGTCAATTCTCCGTTTCTGCAAAGAAATGGTGCAAAATGCGTGGGTATTATGATTCCTTGCCTAATTTGATGCTGTTTGAGCAAAACTTTGGAAAACTTTGTTGTTTATGTTGCAAGAAATGGAGAAAACAACAACACTGTTGCCCAAAGTTTTGCTCAAACAGGATCAAATTAGGCAAGGAATCATAATACCCACCCTTTTTGCACCATTTCATTGCAGAAACGGAGAATTGACCTTCTCACCATACTAAAATTCAGCTCATTACTACAAATCTAGTACTTCACCGATCTGTCCTATAGGAAGCAATCAGCGAAGTACTAGATTGAAAGTAGTGAGCTGGATTTTTGTATGGTGAGATGATCAGTTCTCCGTTTCTGCAATGAAATGGTGCAAAAAGCGTGGGTATTATGATTCCTTGCCTAATTTGATGCTGTTTGAGCAAAAGTTTGGGTAACTGTGTTGTTGAAGTTGCAAGAAATAAATAATACAACAACACAGTTACCCAAACTTTTGCTCAAAGAGCATCAAATTAGGTAAGAAATCATATAACCCAAGCTGTTTGCACCATTTCATTGCAGAAACGGAGAACTGATCATCTCACCATACAAAAATCCAGCTCACTACTTTCAATCTAGTACTTCACTTATTGCTTCCTATGGGGCACGTTCGGTGTAGTACTAGATTTGTAGTAATGAGCTGAATTTTAGTATGGTGAGAAGGTCAATAGGAAGCAATCAGTGAAGTACTAGATTGAAAGTAGTGAGCTGGATTTTTGTATGGTGAGATGATCAATGGGGTACGTTCGGTGTAGTACTAGATTTGTAGTAATGAGCTGAATTTTAGTATGGTGAGACGGTAAATTCTCCGTTTCTGCAATAAAATGGTGCAAAAAGCGTGGGTATTATGATTCCTTGCCTAATTTGATGCTGTTTAAGCAAAACTTTGGGCAACAGTGTTGTTGTTTTCTCCATTTCTTGCAACATAAACAACATAGTTATCCAAAGTTTTGCTCAAACAGCATAAAATTTGGCAAGGAATCATAATACCCACGCTTTTTGCACCATTTCATTGCAGAAACGGAGAATTGACCTTCTCACCATACTAAAATTCAGCTCATTACTACAAATCTAGTACTACACTGAACGTGCCCCATTCTCCGTTTCTGCAATTAAATGGTGCAAACAGCTTGGGTTTTATGATTTCTTGCCTAATTTGATGCTGTTTGAGCAAAAGTTTGGGTAACTGTGTTGTTGTATTATTTATTTCTTGCAACTTCAACAACACAGTTACCCAAAGTTTTGCTCAAACAGCATCAAATTAGGCAAGAAATCATATAACCCATGCTGTTTGCAGCATTTCTTTGCAGAAACGGAGAATTGATCATCTCACCATACAAAAATCCAGCTCACTACTTTCAATCTAGTACTTCACTGATTGCTTCCTATAGGACAGATCGGTGAAGTACTAGATTTGTAGTAATGAGCTGAATTTTAGTATGGTGAGAAGGTCAATTCTCCGTTTCTGCAATGAAATGGTGCAAAAAGCGTGGGTATTATGATTCCTTGCCTAATTTGATACTGTTTGAGCAAAACTTTGGGCAACAGTGTTGTTGTTTTCTCCATTTCTGGCAACATAAACAACATAGTTATCCAAAGTTTTGCTCAAACAGCATAAAATTTGGCAAGGAATCATAATACCCACGCTTTTTGCACCATTTCATTGCAGAAACGTAGAAATGACCTTCTCACCATACTAAAATTCAGCTCATTACTACAAATCTAGTACTACACCGAACGTGCCCCATTCTCAGTTTCTGCAATGAAATGGCGCAAAAAGTGTGGGTATTATGATTCCTTGCCTAATTTTATGCTGTTTGAGCAAAACTTTGGGTAACAGTGTTGTTGTTTTTTCTATTTCTTGCAACACAAACAACACACTTAATCTCCAAATTTGATCTCGGTAAAAACGAATGACGAACTCAATCGGTAAAGAGTATTTTTACTGAAATGTCGTTAAAATTTGACAGTTCTCCAAAAATAACTTGTCAAAAATAACGAAATTCAGTAATTTACGTTCATTACTGAATCTCGGCAAACTTTTTTGCCACAGCAATCGGCAATCTAATCATGTTGCTGAATTTCGGTAAAGCGCATCTGTCAAAAATGAAAACGAAGCACGTTGCCGGGTGCCATCTTCAAAAAAGAATTTTCTTTAAGCGAATCACTACTTCGATTCAGCAATCTCTTCAGCGGGTTTTTCGTAAGTAAAGCAATTAAATTCGTTAACTTCATTAATAAATGGATGCCTTTCATAATTATCCTTTTTAGTATGATATTTTGGAGATGGAGCGCTGCAGCAGGAGTGCCGGAACCTCGCATCGAAGGTGCCTGTTTGTTTGCTGCCGGTCTTAACGAGCAAAAGGCAAAAATGGTCCGTGGATACCAAATAAACCGCTCGTAAATCCACTAACGAAGAGGCTCCCGTAAGCAGCTGGCCACAAAGGCCGCCCACAAAGGTGCTCCCCCGACCGGCGGAGTGAAGAGGCTGCATCGTTACCGGCCGAGAACGGTACATAGTAACGAGAAACCCGTCGCTAACAAACGTCCACCGAGTTCCTGTTCCCTCCGCAAGTTGCCGTTCCAGCGCTGCTTGGAGCTTGATATGGCGCAGGTTTTGAAAGATAGATATGCGTTTCCAAAGTGTCGTCGTTACTGCCATGCAGGAAGCCCGCTCGGATTGTTCGGGGACACCATCAGTGTACGATCTACGCCGAGCACGTCCCCGGCGGAAGTGTGAAATTATAATGTTACCATTGATATACAGTTAAAGAAACGATAGAAACAAGCCAAAATTTGTTGCTCAGGACCAGCATGAATAAAATTGTTAACCTAATCATTATTTTCGTTTTATTTTATTTCTTCTTATTTTGTTTCTTCTTATCAATAAGCATGAAAGAAAAAAAAAGATTTACTGAATTTCGGTAACCATATATGCCGAAGTTTTCGGCAATATATTACCGAACCACTCGTCAAAGTTTGACATTTGATCTTTATCAAGTTTGCAGACTAGTCGGCAATTTGAACTTTTACCGAGATTTTTACCGAGCTCTCAGCTGTTGGATTCTCGGCGATTTATTTTGCCGGCCTCGGCAAATTAAATTAAGTGTGAACATAGTTATCCAAAGTTCTGCTCAAACAGCATCAATTCAGGCAAGGAATCATAATACCCACGCTTTTTGCACCGTTTTATTGCAGAAACGGAGAATTGACCTTCTCACCATACAAAAATTCAGCTCATTACTACAAATCTAGTACTACACCGAACGTGCCCCATTGTATCCCAAAAAACCTAACCCAACTTCATCTTGCTGCAAAAGCTTGTAAACCGTCAAATTCAATAATGTTTACATTGAACAAGCTGAGTGGTTGCGCCAACAGGTTCTTCATCTCAGTTTCTAGCTGAAAGAATGTTCTTTAAACATCTACGAAGCGCTGCTGTTTTGTGTATTTGGCAACCTTACAAAATGTACTGTATAAAAGCAGCTGGTTTATTGGTTGGGACTCTTATTCAATTTGCACATCCTCCGGTAAATCTTTCGGAGTAAGATTAAAGTGCAAAAAAATTAACCCAAATATTTTTACAGCACAGAGATGGATAGCTGTAAAGTATTTGTGTAGTAGCTATATATCCGGCTTAAAGTATGCTTTGACAATAATGTTTACATCCGACAAGCCGTGTTGGTATACCAACAGTTTCTCTAGCTTCTAGCTGTAATGATATCGCAAAACGGCCTTCAAAGCGCTACTGGTTTGTGGATTTGCCAGTTTTACGAATTGTACTGTATAGTAGCAGCTGTTTTGATACTGAGGACTCCTATTCGATTTGTTCAAGTTTTCACATCTTCCGGAAAATCTCCCGGAGTAAGAATAGAATGCAGTAAAGGCAAACCCAGTGACAAGTGATTGATTTCTGGAAACAGAGTTTGGTAGCTGTATGGTGCTTGTTTTACAGCTGTGTATAAGCTTATGAGTTATATTTGACAACCTTCCATTTTATTCAGCGTTGACTGCTTCAACTCGATTGTTACACAACAGAAAGCAAATGACTGAAGCTTATACCGCTGAAAATGTTAGTTGGGTAAACAATCAAATGAAAATAAAAAGAAAATCGGGTTAAGTACGGTTCCTTTGAATTCCACTAAGAATTTGCATCCTTTGACAGATACGTATTTCGACCTCAACTGTAAGGTCGTCTTCAGTGTCTTGTACTTGACTCGACTCGACTCCAGGTTAATCATCATCAATCAAATGATTTGAAATCAGCAGCTTGATAAGACGTTACGAGAATTTGGATTGGAATAACGGACCCTTGTTTGTATTATCTGATCAATGGGAGGAGAATGCTGTTCATTACCATTTATGTGGACAATGCGGCACGTTCGGTGTAGTACTAGATTTGTAGTAATGAGCTAAATTTTAGAATGGTGAGAAGGACAGTTATCTGTTTCTGCAATGAAATGGTACAAAAAGCGTGGGTATTATGATTCCTTGCCTAATTTGATGCTGTTTGAGCAAAGCTTTGGATAACTATGTTGTTTATGTTGCAAGAAATCGAGAAAACAACAACACTGTTGCCCAAAGTTTTGCTCAAATTAGGCCAAGAATCATAATACCCACGCTTTTTGCACTATTTTATTGCAGAAACGGAGAACTGACCTTCTCACCATACAAAAAATCAGCTCATTACTACAAATCTAGTGCTTCACCGATCTGTCCTATTATGATTCCTTGCCTAATTTAATACTGTTTGAGCAAAACTTTGGGTAACTGTGTTGTTTAAGTTGCAAGAAATGTAGAAAACAACAACACGATTACCCAAACTTTTGCTCATACAGCATTAAATAGGGTCCTAAAATGAAAAATATTTTCGCGCTTTTGGTGCATAACACGAAAGAGCTTGGTTTTCTGATCTCAATGGTATTTTTTTCGAACTTGAACAATAACAGAATAGTTAATAAACTCGAAAATAAAATAATGATGAGCAAGTTTTGTTTGACATTCGAGGTCAACCTTGACGTAACGAAAGTGAAACGGCGGGTTGCAAAAGACACCACATTGGCTCACTTTTGACAACAAATGTTTGACATACACGGTAAACAAAATTTACCCAAAATGGGGCACGTTCGGTGTAGTACTAGAATTGAAGTAATGAGCTGAATTTTTGTATGGTGAGAAGGTCAATTCTCTGTTTCTGCAAAGAAATGGTTCAAAAAGCGTGGGTATTGTGATTCTCTGTCAAATTTAATGCTGTTTGAGCAAAATTTTGGATAACTATGTTGTTTATGTTGCAAGAAATGGAGAAAACAACAACACGGTTACTCAAAGTTTTGCTCAAACAGCATTAAATTAGGCAAGGAATCATAATACCCACGCTTTTTGAACCATTTCATTGCAGAAACGGAGAATAGGACAGATCGGTGAAGTACTAGATTTGTAGTAAGGAGCTGAATTTTAGTATGGTGAGAAGGTCAATTCTCCGTTTCTGCAATGAAATGGTCCGAAAAGCGTGGGTATTATGTTTCCTTGCCTAATTTGATGCTGTTTGAGCAAAACTTTGGGCAACATTGTTGTTGTTTTCTCCATTTCTTGCAACATAAACAACATAGTTATCCGAAGTTTTGCTCAAACAGCATCAAATTAGGCAAGGAATCATAATACCCACGCTTTTTGCACCATTTCATTGCAGAAACGGAGAATAGGAAGCAATCAGTGAAGTACTAGATTGAAAGTAGTGAGCTGGATTTTTGTATGGTGAGATGATCAGTTCTCCATTTCTGCAATGAAATGGTGCAAACAACGTGGGTTATATGGTTTCTTGCCTAATTTGATGCTGTTTGAGCAAAAGTTTGGGTAACTGTGTTGTTGAAGTTGCAAGAAATAAATAATACAACAACACAGTTACCCAAACTTTTGCTCAAACAGCATCAAATTAGGCAAGAAACCATGTAACCCACGTTGTTTGCACCATTTCATTGCAGAATTGGAGAACTGATCATCTCACCATACAAAAATTCAGCTCACTACTTTCAATCTAGTACTTCACTGATTGCGTCCTATTGACCTTCTCACCATACTAAAATTCAGCTCATTACTACAAATCTAGTACTACACCGAACGTGCCCTTTTGGCCTTCTCACCATACTAAAATTCAGCTCATTACTACAAATCTAGTACTTCACCAATCTGTCCTATTGAGTGCTAAACAAGGAGTGTTGCACAAATTATTAAAATTTTTGAAAATATATTTTATGGGCTTTACCTAATAGGAATACTTAAAAAAATGAGTAAACATGTCGTTTTATTCAATGCTTGATCGAATTATGCAGAAATTGAGATAGGCCTTTAGGAGCCTATTAGGCAAGGAATCATAATACCTACACATTTTGAACCATTTCATTGCAGAAACAGAGAATAGGACAGATCGGTGAAGTACTAGATGTGTAGTAATGAGCTGAATAGGAGGCAATCAGTGAAGTACTAGATTGAAAGTAGTGAGCTGGATTTTTGTATGGTGAGATGATCAATAGGACAGATCGGTGAAGTACTAGATTTGTAGTAATGAGCTGAATTTTAGTATGGTGAGAAGGTAAATTCTCCGTTTCTGCAATGAAATGGTGAAAAAGTGTGGGTATTATGATTTCTTGCCTAATTTAATGCTGTTTGAGCAAAACTTTGGGCAACAGTGTTGTTAGTTTCTCGATTTCTTGCAACATAAACAACATAGTTATCCAAAGTTTTGCTCAAACAGCATCAAATTAGGCAAGGAATCATAATACCCACGCTTTTTGCACCATTTCATTGCAGAAACGGAGAATTGACCTTCTCACCATACTAAAATTCAGCTCATTACTACAAATCTAGTACTACACCGAACGTACCCCATTCTCCATTTCTGCAATGAAATGGTGCAAACAGCGTAGGTTATATGATTTATTGGCTAATTTGATGCTATTTGAGCAAAAGTTTGAATAACTGTGTTGTTGTATTATTTTTTCCTGCAACTTCAACAACACAGTTATCCAAACTTTTGCTCAAACAGCATCAAATTAGTCAATGAATCATAATACCCACGCTTTTTGCACCATTTCATTGAAGAAACGGAGAATTGACCTTCCCACCATACTAAAATTCAGCTCATTACTACAAATCTAGTACTACACCGAACGTACCCCATTCTCCATTTCTGCAATGAAATGGTGCGAACAGCGTAGGTTATATGATTTATTGGCTAATTTGATGCTATTTGAGCAAAAGTTTGAATAACTGTGTTGTTGTATTATTTTTTCCTGCAACTTCAACAACACAGTTATCCAAACTTTTGCTCAAACAGCATCAAATTAGTCAATGAATCATATAACCCACGCTGTTTGCACCATGTCATTGCAGAAATGCAGAATTGATCATCTCGCCATACAAAAATCCAGCTCACTACTTTCAATCTAGTACTTCACTGATTGCCTCCTATTGTCTCACCATACATAAATTCAGCTCATTACTTCAATTCTAGTACTTCACCGATTGTATGCTATGGGACACGTTCGGTGTAGTACTAGATTTGTAGTATAGAGCTAAATTTTAGTATGGTGATAAGGTCCATTCTCCGTTGCCCAAAGTTTTTCTCAAACATCATTAAATAGGACAGATCGGTGGAGTACTAGATTTGTAGTAATGAGCTGAATTTTAGTATGGTGAGAAGGTCATTTCTCCGTTTCTGCAATGAAATGGTAAAAAGCGTGGGTATTATGATTCCTTGCCTAATTTGATGCTGTTTGAGCAAAACTTTGGGCAACAGTGTTGTTGTTTTCTCCATTTCTTGCAACATAAACAACATAGTTATCCAAAGTTTTGCTCAAACAGCATCAAATTAGGCAAGGAATCATAATACCCACGTTTTTTGCACCATTTCATTGCAGAAACGTAGAAATGACCTTCTCACCATACTAAAATTCAGCTCATGGGGCACGTTCGGTGTAGTACTAGATTTGAAGTAATGAGCTGAATTTTTGTATGGTGAGAAGGTCAATTCTCCGTTTCTGCAATAAAATGGTGCAAAAAGCGTGGGTATTATGATTCCTTGCCTAATTTAATGCTGTTTGAGCAAAACTTTGGGCAACAGTGTTGTTGTTTTCTCCATTTCTTGCAACATAAATAACATAGTTATCCAAAGATTTGCTCAAACAGCATCAAATTGGCAAGGAATCATAATATCCGCGCTTTTTGTACCATTTTATTGCAGAAACAGAGAACTGACCTACTTACCATACTAAAATTCAGCTCATTACTACAAATCTAGTACTACACCGAACGTGCCCCATTGCAAGTACGAAAAAAATAATGAAAGATTCGTTTAGTAGCAAATCTGCTTGCATGGGTCAAGACCCACTTTAATCAGACTGGCGTTAAAAAATTGAGGACCCCTGAGGTTTAAAGCGCCGCGCACACTACCATCCGCACAACTACCTACAGCTCCATGCACGATGCGCTCGATGATACCGTCCGACGTCGTCCGTCCGTCCGTCGTCGATAGCTACACCACCGCTCGCTCCCTCCGCTCTGCACTCAGTATGAGGTCAAACGAACACCCGAAAGTTCAAAGATCCCTTGGCACATCGCCCTCTCCCTCCGAGGCAGGCGATTGCGAAACGAGCACACGAAATTATCGATTTTTTCGATGGTGCGCTTCCATTTTCTTCTCCTTGCGTTTTAAATCCTCCACTGCACCACACTACTCACTTCGCTAGGTCTCTTCCCGTCGGGCAACACAAACAATGGCACTTCCTCCGGAACTCAACTGGCACACTGTCCTTCAACACGCCTACTGCTGGGACCCCGAATGGTCAGCACTCGCTACATCTATCGGACGCCGCCGCGACGCCATTTTCGTGTATGTTGTTGGAAAAAGCGACGACGAGACAATCAAAGGTGCATTAAATTTCCTCCCGACGTCGGAGGTAAGTTATTATTTGAGGTCACTTGCTGTGATTACGCGACGATAGAACGTACGGAAGCGAACTGCATACAAAAATATTCGACTAGAACTGCGCGTGTGAGATTTTACGATTGCACTTGATAACTTGCTTACTGGTGGAAGGTGACTAGCACTGGATCAATGACGATTTTCTTGATTGTAACAATAAACACCACTCACGACGCGCACCACCATATACGCACTGACTGACTGATGTGTACATCTCCCGAGTGTCACGCTGTTTCTGTTCTGTTACTACAACTTACAACTGGTACTGTTGCTTTTGCCTTTTGGCTGCTGTTTCTTTGCTGATGGCGATTCATTCGCTCGTGGCTGAGTGAAAACATGAATGAGTGAGGACTGCTTCTTGATGGTGTTCTTGTGAGCTCTTTGATCGGTGTTGCGTGAGAACTGCACTGAACCAAAACAATGTTTGATTATCCGTTGATGAAAAAGAAATAAAAAAAGCGACAACAGTGTTGATGATGAAATTGATTTTCACGGGTTAGGACGCCACCTCCTGTCAAATTTTCATTCATAAAATCGGCTCGTAAAATGGACCCAATTTCCTTGACCTGATTAATGGTTATACCGCCAGGCTTACGTTTATGATAATAAATTACAATAGGAAGCAATCAGTGAAGTACTAGATTGAAAGTAGTGAGCTGGATTTTTGTATGGTGAGATGATCAGTTCTCCGTTTCTGCAATGAAATGGTGCAAACAGCGTGGGTTATATGATTCCTTGCCTAATTTGATGCTGTTTGAGCAAAAGTTTGGGTAACTGTGTTGTTGAAATTGCAAGAAATAAATAATACAACAACACAGTTACCCAAACTTTTGCTCAAACAGCATTAAATTAGGCAAGAAATCATATAACCCAAGCTGTTTGCACCATTTTATTGCAGAAACGGAGAACTGATCATCTCACCATACAAAAATCCAGCTCACTACTTTCAATCTAGTATTATGTTTCCAGTTCAAAACCGAATAGGAAGCAATCAGTGCAGTACTAGATTGAAAGTAGTGAGCTGGATTTTTGTATGGTGAGATGATCAGTTCTCCATTTCTGCAATGAAATGGTGCAAACAACGTGGGTTATATGGTTTCTTGCCTAATTTGATGCTGTTTGAGCAAAAGTTTGGGTAACTGTGTTGTTGTATTATTTATTTCTTGCAACTTCAACAACACAGTTACCCAAAGTTTTGCTCAAACAGCATCAAATAAGGCAAGAAATCATATAACCCACGCTATTTGCAGCATTTCTTTGCAGAAACGGAGAATTGATCATCTCACCATACAAAAATCCAGCTCATTACTTTCAATCTAGTACTTCACTGATTGCCTCCTATTAGCGACATTTTTTCTTCGACTTCCGCTGCTTTTGCCTTGCGTTAAACACAATGTCGGAAGTGGGGCGCTGTATAGAGCACCAGGTGTACAATACAGCGCCCCACTTCCGACATTGTGTTTAACGCAAGGCAAAAGCAGCGGAAGTCAAAGAAAAAATGTCGCTAATTCGGTTTTGAACTGGAAACATAATACTTCACTGATTGCTTCCTATGGGGCACGTTCGGTGTAGTACTAGATTTGTAGTAATGAGCTGAATTTTAGTATGGTGAGAAGGTCAGTTCTCTGTTTCTGCAATGAAATGGCACAAAAAGCGTGGGTATTATGATTCCTTGCCTAATTTGATGCTGTTTGAGCAAAACTTTGGATAACTATGTTTTTTATGTTGCAAGAAATGGAGAAAACAACAACACTGTTGCCCAAAGTTTTGCTCAAACAGCATCAAATTAGGCAAGGAATCATAATACCCACGCTTTTTGCACCATTTCATTGCAGAAACGGAGAATTGACCTTCTCACCATACTAAAATTCAGCTCAATTCTCCGTTTTTGCAATAAAATGGTGTAAAAAGCGTGGGTATTATGATTCCTTGCCTTATTTGATGCTGTTTGAGCAAAACTTTGGGCAACAGTGTTGTTGTTTTCTCCATTTCTTGCAACATAAACAACATAGTTATCCAAAGTTTTGCTCAAACAGCATCAAATTAGGCAAGGAATCATAATACCCACGCTTTTTGCACCATTTCATTGCAGAAACGAAGAATGGGGCACGTTCGGTGTAGTACTAGATTTGTAGTAATGAGCTGAATTTTAGTATGGTGAGAAGGTCTTTTCTCCGTTTCTGCAATGAAATGGTGCAAAAAGCGTGGGTATTATGATTCCTTGCCTAAGTTGATGCTGTTTGAGCAAAACTTTGGATAATTATGTTGTTTATGTTGCAAGAAATGAAGAAAACAACAATACTGTTGCCCAAAGTTTTGCTCAAACAGCATCAAATTAGGCAAGGAATCATAATACCCACGCTTTTTACACCATTTTATTGCAAAAACGGAGAATTGACCTTCTCACCATACAAAAATTCAGCTCATTACTACAAATCTAGTACTACACCGATCTGTCCTATTGACCTTCTCACCATACTAAAATTCGGCTCATTACTACAGATCTAGTACTACACCGAACGTGCCCCATTATAGGAAAAAATCGGTGAAGTACTAAAATAGGACAGATTGGTGAAGTACTAGATTTGTAGTAATGAGCTGAATTTTAGTATGGTGAGAAGGTCAATTCTCCGTTTGTGCAATGAAATGATGCAAAAAGCGTGGGTGTTATGATTTCTTGCCTAATTTGATGCTGTTTGAGCAAAACTTTGGGTAATAGCAGCGGCGTCATGGTCGCAATTTTTTCCGCAGTCAAGTTCGCAGATTGTGAACAATCCTCGGTACCCACTTTACGTAATTTATGTTTAGTCCCTTACTGTCAGAGCTGTCAGATCAGTGTAACACGCTAAATAAAATTTACACAAAAGGCAATTTACACGGAAAAAAATACACGGTTATGAATATTTATTGGGTACCGGACTGGTCACCGAAAATTTGATCGTTTTCTTTGGTACATCGAGGTCTTGAAATTAGTCTATGGTAATAGTGTTGTTGTTTACTCCATTTTTTGCAACATAAACAACATAGTTATCCAAAGTTTTGCTCAAACAGCATCAATTTAGGCAAGGAATCATAATACCCACGCTTTTTGCACCATTTCATTGCAGAAACGGAGAATTGGCCTTCTCACCATACAAAAATTCAGCTCATTACTACAAATCTAGTACTACACCAAACGTGCCCTATTGAAGTAATGAGCTAAATTTTAGTATGGTGAGAAGGTAAGTTTTCCATTTCTGCAATGAAATGGTTTAAAAAGGGTGGGTATTACGATTCCTTTCCTGATTTGATGCTGTTTGAGCAAAACTTTGGGTATGGGAAGGTTCATTTATTACGTCCATCGTTTTTGGGGATTTCTAGACCCCCTCCCCCCTCTGTCACGCTATTTCCCTCCTATACCTTATACACGTACTGTCACACTTTCATAGACACACCCCCCCCCCCAAATGTTGGACGTAATTTATGAACGTTCCCATCCGTTTTGTTGTTTTCTTCATTTCTAGCAACTTAAACAGCACAGTAACCCAAAGTTTTGCTCAAACAGCATCAAATTAGGCAAGGAATCATAATACCCACGCTCTTTGAACCATTTCATATCAGAAACGGAGAACTGACCTCACCATACACAAATTTAGCTAATGGGGCACGTTTGGTGTAGTACTAGATTTGTAGTACATAATGAGCTGAATTTAAGTATGGTGAGAAGGTCAATTCTCCGTTTCTGCAAATAAATGGTGCAAAAAGCGTGGGTATTATGATTCCTTGCCTAATGGGGCACGTTCGGTGTAGTACTAGATTTGTAGTAATGAGCTGAATTTTAGTATGGTGAGAAGGTCAATAGGAAGCAATCAGTGAAGTACTAGATTGAAAGTAGTGAGCTGGATTTTTGTATGGTGAGATGTTCAATTCTCCATTTCTGCAATGAAATGGTTCAAACAGCGTGGGTATTATGATTTCTTGACTAATTTGATGCTGTTTGAGCAAAAGTTTGAGTAACTGTGTTGTTGAAGTTTCATGAAATAAATAATACAACAACAAAGTTACCCAAACTTTTGCTCAAACAGCATCAAATTAGCCAAGAAATCATATAACCCACGCTGTTTGCACCAATTCATTGCAAAAATGGAGAATTGAACATCTCACCATATCCAGCTCACTACTTTCAATCTAGTACTTCACTGATTGCCCCCTATTCTCCGTTTCTGCATTGAAATGGTGAAAAAAGCGTGGGTATTATGATTCCTTGCCTAATTTGATGCTGTTTGAGCAAAACTTTGGATAACTATGTTGTTTATGTTGCAAGAAATGGAGAAAACAACAACACTGTTGCCCAAAGTTTTGCTCAAACAGCATCAAATTAGGCAAGGAATCATAATATCCACGCTTTTTGCACCATTTCATTGCAGAAACGGAGAATAGGAAGCAATCAGTGAAGTACTAGATTGAAAGTAGTGAGCTGGATTTTTGTATGGTGAGATGATCAATTCTCCGTTTCTGCAATGAAATGGTGCAAACAGCGCGGGTTATATGATTTCTTGCCTAATTTGATGCTGTTTGAGCAAAACTTTGGGTAACTGTGTTGTTGTTTTATTTATTTCTTGCAACTTCAACAACACAGTTACCCAAAGTTTTGCTCAAACAGCATCAAATTAGGCAAGAAATCATATAACCCACGTTGTTTGCACCATTTCATTGCAGACGCGGAGAATCAATCATCTCACCATACAAAAATCCAGCTCACTACTTTCAATCTAGTACTTCACTGATTGCTTCCTATTGGGCACGTTCGGTGTAGTACTAGATTTGTAGTAATGAGCTGAATTTTAGTATGGTGAGAAGGTCATCAAGACACATTGGTGAAGTACTAGATTTGTAGTAACGAGCCGAATAGGAGGCAATCAGTGAAGTACTAGATTGAAAGTAGTGAGCTGGATTTTTGTATGGTGAGATGATCAGTTCTCCATTTCTGCAATAAAATGGTGCAAACAGCGTGGGTTATATGATTTATTGACTAGTTTTATGCTGTTTGAGCAAAAGTTTGGGTAACTGTGTAGTTGTATTTTTTTTCTTGCTATTTCAATAACACAGTGCGTCAAACTTTTGCTCAAACAGCATAAAACTAGTCAAGAAATCATATAACCCACGCTGTTTGCACCATTTTATTGCAGAAATGGAGAACTGATCATCTCACCATACAAAAATCCAGCTCACTACTTTCAATCTAGTACTTCACCGATTGCTTCCTATTGATCATCTCACCATACAAAAATCCAGCTCACTACTTTCAATCTAGTACTTCACTGATTGCCCCCTATAGGAAGCAATCAGTGAAGTACTAGATTGAAAGTAGTGAGCTGGATTTTTGTATGGTGAGATGATTAATTCTCCGTTTCTGCAATGAAATGCTGCAAACAGCGTGGGTTATATGATTTCTTGCCTAATAGGAGGCAATCAGTGAAGTACTAGATTGAAAGTAGTGAGCTGGATTTTTGTATGGTGAGATGTTCAATTCTACATTTCTGCAATGAATTGGTGGAAACAGCGTGGGTTATCTGATTTCTTGGCTAATTTGATGCTGTTTGAGCAAAAGTTTGGGTAACTGTGTTGTTGAAGTTGCATGAAATAAATAATACAACAACAAAGTTACCCAAACTTTTGCTCAAACAGCATCAAATTAGCCAAGAAATCATATAACCCACGCTGTTTGCACCAATTCATTGCAAAAATGGAGAATTGAACATCTCACCATACAAAAATCCAGCTCACTACTTTCAATCTAGTACTTCACTGATTGCCTCCTATTTGATGCTGTTTGAGCAAAACTTTGGCTAACTGTGTTGTTGAAGTTGCAAGAAATAAATAATACAACAACACTGTTACCCAAACTTTTGCTCAAACAGCATCAAATTAGGCAAGAAATCATATAACCCAAGCTGTTTCGTCCATTTCATTACAGAAATGGAGAACTGATCATCTCACCATACAAAAATCCAGCTCACTACTTTCAATCTAGTACTTCACTGATTGCTTCCTATAGGACAGATTGGTGAAGTACTAGATGTAGTAATGAGCTGAATTTTAGTATGGTGAGAAGGTCAATTCTCCGTTTGTGCAATGAAATGGCGCAAAAGCGTGGGTATTATGATTCCTTGCCTAATTTGATGCTATTTGAGCAAAACTTTGGGCAACAGCGTGGGTTTCTTGCCTAATTTGATGCTATTTGAGCAAAAGTTTGGGTAACTGTGTTGTTGTATTATTTATTTCTTGCAACTTCAACAACACAGTTACCCAAAGTTTTGCTCAAACAGCATCAAATTAGGCAAGAAACCATATAACCCACGCTGTTTGCACCATTTCATTGCAGAAATGGAGAACTGATCATCTCACCATACAAAAATCCAGCTCACTACTTTCAATCTAGTACTTCACTGATTGCTTCCTATAGGACAGATTGGTGAAGTACTAGATTTGTAGTAATGAGCTGAATTTTAGTATGGTGAGAAGGTCAATTCTCCGTTTGTGCAATGAAATGGCGCAAAAGCGTGGGTATTATGATTCCTTGCCTAATTTGATGCTATTTGAGCAAAACTTTGGGCAACAGCGTGGGTTTCTTGCCTAATTTGATGCTATTTGAGCAAAAGTTTGGGTAACTGTGTTGTTGTATTATTTATTTCTTGCAACTTCAACAACACAGTTACCCAAAGTTTTGCTCAAACAGCATCAAATTAGGCAAGAAACCATATAACCCACGCTGTTTGCACCATTTCATTGCAGAAATGGAGAACTGATCATCTCACCATACAAAAATCCAGCTCACTACTTTCAATCTAGTACTGCACTGATTGCGTTCTATTGAACATCTCACCATACTAAAATTCAGCTCATTTCTACAAATCTAGTACTACACCGAACGTGCCCCATTGACATTCTCACCATACTAAAATTCAGCTCATTACTACAAATCTAGTACTTCACCGATCTGTCCTATAGCGTTTCATAATGTATCTTATGATTTTCATAATGGGGCACGTTCGGTGTAGTACTAGATTTGTAGTAATGAGCTGAATTTTAGTATGGTGAGAAGGTCAATTCTCCGTTTCTGCAATGAAATGGTGCGAAAAGCGTGGGTATTATGATTCCTTGCCTAATTTGATGCTGTATGAGCAAAACTTTGGATAACTATGTTGTTCATGTTGCAAGAAATGGAGAAAACAACAACATTGTTACCCAAAGTTTTGCTCAAACAGCATCAAATTAGGCAAGGAATCATAATACCCACACTTTTTGCACCATTTCATTGTAGAACCGGAGAATTAACCTTCTCACCATACTAAAATTCAGCTCATTACTACAAATCTAGTACTTCACTGATCTGTCCTATAATCGTCTTATGAGGTTTTTCATTGCGTTGATAATAGCAGAATAGCAGAATCGTCTTATGAGGTTTTTCATACGACGAGTCCTATGGATTTCGCTACCCCGTTTATACTTTTCATACGAGCACTATGAAATAATTCTAGATTGAGTTTAAATAAGGGCGAAAGTAACATGAGAGAGTTCTCTTCATCGACTCTCTCTTCTGCAAATTAAAGTGACAAGATGTAAATTCAATCGATTTTTTTACTACATCCCAAATTGGACTATCACACTTTTTTTGACACGCCTAAAAAGTGTGATAAAAGTGAACATTTGCCTCGGATCGTCTCGACGTCTTCGGTGCACTTATTCCTCCATATACAAGGAATAAGTGCACCGAAGACCTCAACTCGATCCGACGTGGCCCTGCGCTGCAATCATACTTTGAAGGTGTGTGCACACTATTGTGTCAGTCCAATTTGGGGTGCAGTTAGCAACAGGACAGATCGGTGAAGTACTAGATTTGTAGTAATGAGCTGAATGGGGCACGTTCGGTGTAGTACTAGATTTGTAGTAATGAGCTAAATTTTAGTATGGTGAGAAGGTCAATTATCCGTTTCTGCAATGAAATGGTGCAAAAAGCGTGGGTATGGGGCACGTTCGGTGTAGTACTAGATTTGTAGTAATGAGCTGAATTTTAGTATGGTGAGAAGGTCAATTCTCCGTTTCTGCAATGAAATGATGCAAAAAGCGTGATTCCTTGCATAATTTGATGCTGTTTGAGAAAAACTTTCGATAACTATATTGTTTATGTTGCAAGAAATGGAGAAAACAACAACACCTTTGCCCAATGTTTTGCTCAAACAGCATCAAATTAGGCAAGGAGTCATAATACCCACGCTTTTTGCACCATTTTATTGCAGAAACGGAGAATTGACCTTCTCACCATACTAAAATTCAGCTCATTTCTACAAATCTAGTACTTCACCTATCTGTCCTATTATGATTCCTTGCCTAATTTGATGCTGTTTGAGCAAAACTTTGGGCAACAGTGTTGTTGTTTTCTCCATTTCTTGCAACATAAACAACATAGTTATCCAAAGTTTTGCTCAAACAGCATCAAATTAGGCAAGGAATCACCCACGCTTTTTGTGCCATTTCATCGCAGAAACAGAGAACTGACCTTCTCACCATACTAAAATTCAGCTCATTACTACAAATTTAGTACTACACCGAACGTGCCCCATACACTTAGACGCTAGATTGCATCACAACCTAGCGATTTATGACCAAAAAGTGCAACCATACTGGCATCTTGTCACATTAATTTGAAGAAGAGAGAGTCGATGAAGAGAACTCTCTCATGTTACTTTTGCCCTTATTTAAACTCAATCTAGAATAGGAGGCAATCAGTGAAGTACTAGCACAGACAAACAGACATACTACTCAAATCGCAATCATCGCACGATTTAACGGTCATTTTGAAAATAAAATGTGGTTCGGGCTGTGCCCGCATGTGTCATGGTGGCGCTGCTGTGCCTACATCACCTCTCAATTTTGGAAGGAAATGAACGCGACGCCGATCAATGTTTACATAAAATGACTCAATCATGAACCTTTATTCATGTTTTATAAACGGATAACGCCACGGGGGAGTCACCACCTGCTAAATTGTTAGATCGAACCGAGGGAAACAACACCTGCAAATGAATGCTTCGGATTAAGCATTATAGAGGGTGCTAGTAAGATGCCAAACGATGTTTTCGAACCAAATTTCTTCTAAGTAATATGTCTGTTTGTCTGTGGTACTAGATTGAAAGTAGTGAGCTGGATTTTTGTATGGTGAGATGTGCAATTCTCCATTTCTGCAATGAAATGGTTCAAACATGGTATTATGATTTCTTGACTAATTTGATGCTGTTTGAGCAAAAGTTTGGGTAACTGTGTTGTTGAAGTTGCATGAAATAAATATTGCTTTTTTCACTGAAAATTTTCCTTGCTTCGCTGAGCAACATGACGTTTCCTTCCAGCGAAGGCTTACGCGATACAGGAAAACACTGAATTTCACACTAACACAGCAGAAAATCTCTCAACAAGGCCCCAATACACATGCATTTTCAGCGAAAAGCTCTATTAGCGTGACAACAATCCACCCTCATGACTAACGGGCGACCGCCGTCAAATTTCAGGATTGCCAACTGCCCGGTGACTGCTGTCAGCTCTCTTTGTCGCCGAATCTGGCGCTGGGTCTTCGGCGCGGAAACCCAAAGGTGGGAATAAAATTTTGGGTTTTGCGCGCAATAATACAACAACAAAGTTACCCAAACTTTTGCTCAAACAGCATCAAATTAGCCAAGAAATCATATAACCCACGCTGTTTGCACCAATAGGACAGATCGGTGAAGTACTAGATTTGTAGTAATGAGCTGAATTTTGGTATGGTGAGAAGGTCAACTCTCCGTTTCTGCAATGAAATGGTGCGAAAAGCGTGGGTATTATGATTCCTTGCCTAATTTGATGCTGTTTGAGCAAAACTTTGGATAACTATGTTGTTTATGTTGCAAGAAATGGAGAAAACAACAACCCTGTTGTCCAAAGTTTTGCTCAAACAGCATCAAATTAGACAAGGAATCATAATACCCACGCTTTTTGCACCATTTCATTGCAGAAACGGAGAATTGACCTTCTCACCATACTAAAATTCAGCTCATTACTACAAATCTAGTACTACACCGAACGTGCCCCATTCATTGCAAAAATGGAGAATTGAACATCTCACCATACAAAAATCCAGCTCACTACTTTCAATCTAGTACTTCACTGATTGCCTCCTATTAAAAAAAATAAAAATAACTGATCCATAAGACAAAAGCTGTGAAAATCATAAGTGCAGTATCCTCAGTGTAACCTGAGTGAACGAAACACAAAACTGCTTCTCACTGATTTCTCACGACTCACGCGAATGAAACGCTTTGCTCACGGTGTAACGGACTGATGATTAAAAAAAACGACATCTGACAGTTGAATGAAAAAGCTAACGGTTTGTTTGGTTTGTTTATTATAAACAGCTGTTTTTGTGTTATCGGTTGTTTTGGTGTTGTTGGTTAAATACAAACAAAAATTCGCGTTTACGATAATAATTGTTAACTGCCTAGATCCAATTGCACAAATTTATCCTTGATAATGGCTCGACGAGGAGGAAAACAGAATGAAAACTCTGTTGAGCGCTTAATGCACATCAACTACAACAATGAGCAAAGAAGTCTCAAACCAGGACACTGCAATAAGGTAAATATTTGCGCGCCCGCTTTTGTTATTCAATGTTTGTAGTGTATTTGATATGTAACGCTGATCTTGTCCTTTTCCCAGTTCCTCCACGCAATCATTGATCCGGGATTTCTTCAGGGCGAACATGGAGCTAGTATCCTGTCTAAAATCAACCAATTGAATCTCAAGTACGAGATCAAACCGCAACGGATGCCACGTGTTATCACCTTCTACCGCTCCACACAACAGAGCCTAACGCAACAGGGCACAATGACCGACAAGAAGGTTGATCAAAAGTTTATGATTTACCTCATGTTGGGCGGAGACTTGGTTCGTCACGTCAAGGATCGTAATCTGATGGCGAAAGTTAAAGAAGTTCAAGATCTCTACCCAGGAAAAACGGTATATCTTCTGGTGTACGGATTAATTGCCTATTGTCGCAACAACAGAGGATGCGTTGGCCGCAGGGAAACGGAAATGGTGCTTACGGAGCTGCAATTATTTTCGGGATGTTCGCATTATCGGACGGAAACCGCCGAGGAAGTGGGTAGCTTCGTGGCTCAGTTGGGAAAGAGCTTGGCGGAGCTGCCTTACAAACAGCAACAGAATGAAAAGTACAGCCTCGAAAATAAATATCTGGGCAACGAGAAGAAAGGATGTGTCCGGGTGGAGGGCACAGCAGGATTGCGACAACTGTACCAAAATCAGCTGGTTAAAATCCCTTCGGTTTCGTTGGAGGTAGCGGAAGCCATCATAACGGAGTATCCCAGCGTGCAACGGTTGTATAAGGGATTTAGGCTTAATGGTCCAAATTTGTTGGCAAATGTTGACGTCCGTCGAGCGGGTGGACCCATTACGAGCGCTGTGCGACGAATCGGACCGCAGTTGAGCAAAAAGCTGTGCACGGTCTACAGCAGCGTGGATCCCAAGCAGACGCTGTAGGTTGATTTTGATTTGTCTTATCTTTAAATGTCTGAAACAATATGTGATATATTAGATGAATTACACTTGATATTTTAAAATTACATAAAAAAAATTGATCTGCCTTGGAAAATCCCAGTTAGCATGTGTATTGTTAGCATAGTAAGCCTTGCTTTTTATGTGTAGAAATAATCATTCTTAGTTCGCTCCTCTAACCGATCAGTCGAGTTTACTCTGCTATCAGATTATCAGGCTATCAGGCCGTAGTACGAGTAACCATAGAAACGGCCGATCAACAAGCCGAAGAACATTTTTTCACTCGAGATTTAAGAAGATATATCAAGACGGAAGAAACAAAACCAGGCGTTCCGGAGGCGGTGGTAACCAAAACGGAAGTGGGAATCAAGCCAGAAGCGGACACGATGGTAATGGAAGACGAAGTAAGGAAGCTGGCGGAAGCGGGGGAAACCAACCCGGAGGAAAAGCGGATGTTGCTCCGAGGCTTCCAGGTGGTGGTATGGTCTCTCATATCGGTGGAAAAATTAAGAGGACGCAGAAACTACGTTTCGTGGGCGTTTGCCATGAGGATGCTAATGATCCGCGAAGGAACGTGGCAAACGTTGGACCCTCCAGAGGGTACCGAGGTAAACGTGGATCTGTCGGAGTGAGCTCTCGCGACTATTTGCCGTATAATTACAGCCTGATTCAGACGGCAAAGACGGCACAAGAAGCATGGACAACTTTGAAGACGGCATTCCAAAAGCACGGTAGGACACGGAAGATCAACCTGCTACGTAAACTGACACGTTTGGAACTGGAAGATTGTTCGTCGGTGGAAGAGTACGTGGACGAAATAATGTTCACAAGCCACAAGCTCGAAGAAATCGGGTTTAAGCGACAACGACACATGGCGTCTGGTCAATCTACCTCCAGGATGGAAGACGTTGAAGAACAAGTGGGTGTTTGTTCAAAATCAAGACGAACGCAGATGGCTCCATTGAACGATATAAGGCGCGATTGACGATCAAGGGCTATTCGCAAGTCAAGGGCGGGGACTACCAGGACACGCACTCTCCCGTCGTCCGTTGGGCAACAGTGTGTTACCTCATTGCATTGCGGCGAAGCTGAACCTCGAAGTGCACTAAATGGACGCGGTGACTGCATTCCTGCAGGGCAACTTGTATGAGGAGGAGATATTCATGGATCAGCCTGAAGGATTCAGTGACGGTAGAGTACCAACGAAAGTCTGCAAGCTGCAGAAAGCTCAGTACGGCCTAAAGCAGGCCTGAAGAGTATGGAACCGGAAGTTGGACACAAAGCTCAAGCAGATGAGGTTCAAGCGATCTATGTTCTATAGTTGTGTTTACCATCGGATCGTTGCAGGAAAGCTCGTCATTATAGCAATATACGTGGACGGACGATTATCTCATTCTTTCGAACGACCAGCAGTTAGTGGCCAGTATCAAGCAGCAGCTAAGCGCCGAGTTCGAAATGAAGGACTTGGGCCCAGTTAAACAGGTGTTAGGGCTACGGGTGACCAGAACGAACGGCGCCGTGGCAATCGACTAGGAACGCTATATTGACCAGCTGTTGAAGAAGTTCAACATGATCGACTGCAATAATGCTCCTACGTGCTCCCTGGACGTGAATCAGTGGCTCACGACGGAAATGGAGAAACAAAGGAGAAGATGAAATATGTTCCATTTCGAGAGCTAATCGATGGACTTCATTTCATTGCGCAGTGTTCAAGACCGGACATCAGCCATGCGGTAAGTTTGGTATGCATACATACATACATTTATTTGTTCAACATCACATTTAAGACAAGACATAATCAACAATAGTACGACACAATACTCGGTTTGTGGCTGCCGCTCTCTATCCTCGGTCACGTCCAATGCTCGCCAGATCACGCTCCATCTGGTCCGCCCATCGTGCTCTCTGCGCTCCACGCTTTCTTGTGCCAACCGGATCAGTTGCAAACACCAGCTTTGCAGGGTTGTTGTCCGGCATTCTTGCAACATGCTCTGCCTACCGTATCCTTCCGGCTTTGGCCACCTTCTGGATGCTGGGTTCGCCGTAAAGTGCAGCGAGCTCGTGGTTCATCCTCCTCCAATGTCCATGTCGTCCGCAAAGCACACAAATTGACCGGATTTTGTGAAAATCGTTCCCCGGCTCGTCGCATCACACCTTCCAGAGCGATGTTGAAGAGTAGGCATGAGAGTCCATCACCTTGTCTCAGTCCCCGGCGAGATTCGAATGAACTGGATAGTTCACCCGAAACCCTTACGCAGTTTTGCACACCGTCTATCGTTGCTTTAATCAGTCTAGTCAGCTTCCCAGGAAAGCCGTTTTCGTCCATGATTCTCCATAGCTCTGCGCGGTCGATACTGTCGTATGCCGCTTTGGAGTCGATGAACAGGTAATGCGTTGGGACCTGGTATTCACGGCATTTCTGAAGGATTTGCCGTACGGTAAAGATCTGGTCCGTTGTCGACCGGCCGTCGATGAAGCCGGCTTGATAACTTCCCACGAACTCATTCGTTTTAGGTGACAGACGACGGAAGATGATCTGGGATAGCACTTTGTAGGCAGCATTCAAAATAGTGATCGCCCTGAAGTTCTCACATTCCAAATGGTCGCCTTTCTTGTGAATTTATCTGCAGTTATTGCAGTAATCCCGCGCACTGTACAGCGGTTTCATTTTCATTTTAATTTTCATTTTGCAGCATTTGGTGGGGCAATGAGAGCGCAAGTCAGTCCAAAGCCGATGATAAGGAGGGGTAATGGCTGAATAGTCTTTGCTGACCACAAAAACGCCATGGGATAGGCCAAAAGGGTATTTTGGTGTGGGATTAGGGTAGTGGTGCTCAGGCTGGAGGATACCGCGGGCCAAATTAGCAATTCGGGATCGACCTGCGGGCCGCATAAAACATCGATGCGCAAAAACAACAAAAAGAACAATTCTAAAGCATATTTATTAAAAATCTGAACTGTTCAGAACTTGTGTAAGGGTCAAACTTTATAATCTATTGCCATTCGTGGAGTTCAATTTAGATTCATAAGTTTGGTTTAGAAAAACGTTTGAAATTCAAACAAACAATTTAGAAGTTGCCCCTAGAATTGCCTTGAAGTCACTTCAAGAACTTGTCAAACAAGAATTTCTTTTGAATCGCTCCAAAAAGGTTTGCTGGATTTTTCCTGAAATTTCTTGTGGAGTTGCTCCAGAAGGTTTTCGAGAAATTTCTTGAAGTTTCTCTTAGTTTTTCTAGAATTCTCTTGGAACACCTCCAAGAACTCCTCTAAGATTTGCCTTTGGAACTGCCCTGAAGCAGAGCGTTAATGATTAATCATAAATTTAATCATGAAGAATGATTAATGATTAAGATTAATCAAAAATCATTAATCATAATCACTAAAATTTCTTATTTAATCATTAATCATTAATCTTAATCACACTGATTTTGCACTTTAATTAATAATCAGTAATCATAATCATAAGGAAAAATAATTAATCAATCATTAATCATTCATTACCAAAAATGATTCACCATATAAAATATATGATCCAACTTGAATTGGTTCAAATGCTGTTCTAAGTGTGATTTTTTTTTCAAAAATCTCCCTGACAAAGTAACTTTTACTTTTGAAGCTTCAAAAATATTTTAAACAGCAAAAACCTTTTAATCATTTACAGTTTTTGTGATTGATTAATCATGATTTTTAATCAATAAGCCGTTTTTAATCAATAATCATAATCAATAATCATAGATAAAACCAATTTTAATCATTAATCATAATCTTTAATCATCCTAAAAATCAAATTAATCATTAATCATAATCAATAATCATAGAAATTAGAATTTAAATCATCAATGATTAATCATGATTAAAAATTTTGTTAATCATGAACGCTCTGCCCTGAAGTTACTTCAGGAATTCCTCATTAACCGTTTCCTAAAATTTCTCCTAGAACAGCTTCCGGATTTTTCCAAAAATTTTCCAGGAGTTTCTTGAAGATTTTAGTAAATTCTTTCCATAAGTCTCTTCTAAAGTTAATGAAATACTTCATCATTAAATTTCTTCAAAAATTAGATTTTTAACAATTGTTTCCGGATGTTTCTTCAACATTATCTTCTAAAGTTGCTGCATAAGTTGCTTAAAATTTATTGTTCAAATTTTCTTCAGGCGTTCTAGGCTTCTTTTTTGTCTTGATGCAGTTGGTCCTGGAATCTCGTTTGTAGTTACTCCTGAAAATTCTCTTTTTGTTGCTCGAGGAATTTATACTAAAGTTGTTTAAGATATTTCTGTTAGAGTGGCACCAGAACATTTTTCTAGGAGATGCTCCTAAAATTTCTATGCAGTATCGCCACAACTTTCTCATTGAGTTTCTTCAGGTTTATTTTCTCCAGGATGATTTGAGTTTCTCCATATATTTCGCATAGAGTTGCTTGAATTTTTTCTCCAATAACGTTTCCTGGAGTTTCTCCAAAAATGTATCCAAAAGTTTCTCCAAAAGGAGACGCTTTATGAATCTCGCCTGAGATTTTTTTCTTTAAGTTCGTTCAGGAGTTTCGCTTGCACAATTCAAATTGGATTCGTAAGTTTTGTTTAGAAAAATGTGTGAGTCTTATAATAGAAATTTAAACAAACATTGAAAATTAAACAATATTGGCAACCAAGTTGAGATTTGTTGAGAATTATGTCAAAAACTTCGTGCTTTGTGTTTTTACGTTCTTCAGAAAGGCGAAATGTGGAATATTTGCTCAGCGTTGCATTGACTGACACTGAAGACGGTATCGAGGTTGGGTCAAGATGCGTGTCTGTCATACGATGCGCAACCCCATGGTTGATGTTAGGTGGAGCAGTGTTTAGCATGATTTTCATTTTACTTACAAAATAATTACTAATTTGCTTTCCAGGATCAATACAGGTAAATTTTTGTTATTTACATCGACATACATGATCAATTGTATATCCACACATATATTTTCAACCATATAAAACTAAACAAATCGGAGCGTTTGGTACGGTATGTCCACGCATCCTTCCTCCCCTGAGATTCTAGAAGTGCTTCGATTTTGAAGATTTATTACTAAAATCTAGACAGTTCTAGAATCATCTTTGCGGTAAACACAACGCAGTAGGCCTGGCCGCTTTGATGCTTGTGTCATATTTTTGATATGCTGCAAGTATCAATACTGACAATAAAAATTTTTGGGCCTAATCTAACCCAAATATTTTCCAGGATGCTTTCTCGTACTGGCTGCGTCTGTGTTCAGGGGGGCAGCGAAAGCCAAAATCCCCGTAGCTCACAACAAAAACACGTCCAAAATTGTTTGTGCTGTAAATCGATGCATTACACAATTGCATTACTGATTTATTTGCTATCTTCGCGTTGTCGTGTAATTTCGAACGATTGCACGCTAAAATTTTGATAACCTTTTGCTAGTTTTACACGTTTTACTTAAGTAATAACTTATGGTAATGACTAATTCGCAAATGTCGTTCACATCCCAGATCTGTCAGAGTGCCCAAAAGTGTCAATTTCCCAAACATGTCAAATTCATGTGGACTACGGCTCATCTATTCGTGGTTGACGTCCGCGCTGCCCCGCTGTCTGTGTTAGATTAGATTAGATTAGATTAGCGTTGCATTGACTGCGCTTAAAAACTGCAACTAATTTTTAAATGATTCAAGACTACATTTTAACAAACTTTCATTAGATTCGTACCACTTATAAATAACTATAAGCTGGCTTCGAGACTTAGCTGAAATGCCGAAATATTTCAGAGTTGCGATTTTGAATGTTACCAGAACGGATTGTTCTTTTTGTTTATTTATCATTTACTAGCTGTCCCGGCAAACGTCGTTCTGCCTGCCTACTGTGTTTTTTGACATGCAGCTCCATAGGGACGTCCCCGGCGAAGTCATCTGTATGGGAGCCCCCCGTTCCAGAGACCGGAGAGATCCCGCACCAAGCTAAGAACCTTCCCCGGCCCCAAAAATACCCACATACAAAATTTCACACCGATCGGTCCAGTAGTTTTCGAATCCATAGCGGTCACACAGACAGACAGACAGACAGACAGACAGACAGACAGACAGACAGAAATTCATTTTTATATATATAGATTTTTTTTGATTTCTTAATAAATTTAACGAGTTTTCAAATAATCGTTCAAAAATTTCGATTCGTCTTAAAGTACTGCGCGGGCCGCATCTTGAGGCTTGGAGGGCCGCATGCGGCCCGCGGGCCGCAGGATGAGCACCACTGGATTAGGGTGTTGGTGTAGACTTGACGATATCAATGCTATTCAGATGCAAAATAATTTTAAGGCTCAATAGTGAATCGCATACCTTCCAAAACCAAAAAACAATAATTCACAAAATACCAAGCAAGTCATAGAAAGAAAAAGTGCCCGATTGTTTATTTTGTCAATTATAACTGTGGTACTCTCCAGCTTGACAGATCATGTAATAATAATGTTCATCAATGGCACGGCCTACTAGGTGGTACACGAAACTACCACATCTCCTTTTGTTTAAAGAAAATTGCATTTTTTTCCTACTTCAAATAAGTAAAATATTAAATCATTAATTTTGCACTTGTATTGCAATCAATAAAGTATCAAATAGAATTTTGTGTTATCTCTAGTAGAAATCATTACAAAAATACCTTCAAAATTATTTTTAGTGGTACTGCGCGAATTATTTTATTTACATTGTTTTTTAAGTTTTGTCAATAGGAACAAACAGTTCATTTCTTTTTAAAAAAATTGGAATCATGCTTTTTGTTAAATCATACATGTGAATATTGGACCGTTCTGTGTTATTGTATCTCTTCTTTTGAATCGAATCTTATTTGCAACCTTGATCCCTCTTTTTGAGTATATCTTCAGGTCTATATTGGCTAGTTTATTATCAGCCGCTTTGGCATCTCCCTTCTTTGAAGCGAGACATTATTGCCAGCCCCGGCCGGAATTTCATCCGCCGCTTTGGCATCTCCCTTCTCTAAGGCGAGACATTATTGCCAGCACCGGCCAGATTTTCATCTGCCGCTTTGGCGTCCCCCTTCTCTGAGGCGAGACATTATTGCCAGCACCGGCCAGATTTTCATCTGCCGCTTTGGCGTCCCCCTTCTTTGAGGCGAGACATTATTGCCAGCACCGGCCAGATTTTCATCTGCCGCTTTGGCGTCCCCCTTCTCTGAGGCGAGACATTATTGCCGTCTACGACCGGATTTTCATCCGCCGTTTCGGCATCTCCCTCTTTCGAGGCGAGATTTTCCGACTTCCCTCATGTCTGATCCGATCAGATGCTATCCGTCGGAAAACTGACTATAATTACCTCAAGTTCCGGCTATCCCAGTTTCATTCAGCGTTCTTGTCCTTCTTTTGTTTGTCCTCGTTCTCGAAATATCCAATTGAAAATAATGCCATCAAATTTCCGCTGATCCTTTTCCTTCTCGTATCCGTCCATTACGTTACAAAATGAGTCGTAGTAGATTTCACTCGGCCACAATCTGCTTTTGCTTATTAAATGGGTTCTTCCTCGTCGCCACTGTGGTACTCTCCAGCTTGACAGATCATGTAATAATAATGTTCATCAATGGCACGGCCTACTAGGTGGTACACGAAACTACCACAATAACAAACGGAAACTTCTACCCTCTCCGACTCGCCAGTCACCCCGGAAAAATGTGCCTTCAGTTCTGGAAAATATATTATCCCCAAAGAAGCCTTTAATCGAATTGTCCGCGTGGTCTTGTAGTACCCCTGCTAGGTAAGAATCAATCATTGCCATACATATTAAATGCTAGACATGACCCCATGGATAGCATTTGCATATGTAAAAGCTTTGCTGATGTGACTTTCCTATTAGGCAATTCTCTCATCTCATGTTTGTCTTCAAAACCTTATCAAGCTTAGAAAATTGAAGTTGATAAACAATACATTACAAGGTTCGAATTCCCATAGAATGAGATCATTCATTCGCACTACAACACCATAGGAGATAATACCACATTGGCTGATTACAGTACAAATGTGAAAAATCTCCCTTTTCCCTCTATCCGCAACCCGGGGACGCGCCCTGTTGGATTTCGAAAGCCTCGGAGAATATTACAAACTTTCAATGGCATTCCCATAAACTAACCCACATTGCCCATTCAGGGGTCTGACTGGGCCTATTACCCTCCCTCAGTTTGTAATATTCTCTCCAACTTGGAATTATATTCAGTATAACTATATCATATGACTTGAAGATCTGATTCTTACAGTATTGTTTGCCATTGATTATACATTCAGCTATTCCAATCATTACTGCAAAGGCCATCGACCACATGCCTGAAATCAAAGCTTCCTGGAAGATATAATCCAAGCCCAGGGATTGCAGTAATCCCGCGCACTGTACAGCGGTTAAGCACGAAAAGCTTACACCAAGGCTTACACACACACGACCCGAGGTCACGCGACTCTACGACTACAATGACACAGATAGGGAAAACGGTCGGTCAGGGAATATATTTTCCTGCAGAGCAGTGGAGCTGTCAGCTGTAAGACGAACCCGGAATAGATGTCCGGGAGATACATACGGAAGTCAACTATTTCGTCTCGAGCGTACTCTAGAGCTTTTGCAGTCAATTGAATGCTGTTGTGAATAAGATTCCAGAAGGTAATATCAAGATCTTCATGAGCAACTCCAACGCGAAGGTAGATTCCGACGACGCGGACTATGCGCACCTCATGGGACACCATAATCTCGGAGGAATAATTAAAAACGAAAAGCTGTTTGCAAACTTGAGAAAAGAACTGCTGACTATTTAGCACAGCTCGACGGAGAGAACTTGCCTTGTTGATTTCTCATTGTATCTATTTCATCAACAACGTGTTACAAATGGTCAATAAATGTTACTTATTTATTTAAGATTTTAAATTACCAAAATTATCTTTTTTTCGATCATACAGATTCCCTTACTTCTTCTTCTGTAAATTATTGCTGCTAAAGTTGAACATCTTTTGACTCTGTTTGATACCTTTCGCTATTCTACTGTTGGGATGCAGAGCTTTTTTCATAGTGGAGCCCTCACCCTCCGCAGAACCTTCCCCAGTACCCTGCTGACTTTGTTTACGTGCAAAAAACTTACCACCTTTGCCCTTCACCGGTAACGGTTTGGAACCTCCCTGGAAGCGAGTGTAATCTACCTGGCCATAATCGAACGGAACCGGCTTGTTCGAGTTCTGTTTGAATTCTTTCTGGCCTGATTTGCCCTGTTTCTTGAATTTCTTCTTTTTGTTCTTACTCTTTTTCCCACCGTTGGCGAAACTATTGTTTTGGCTACTTGGGCCGGAAACGTTCCGTTCGTCATCAACGTCATCATCATCCTCACTGGCTGCATCTTTATCGACGTTGTTTCGCTCGTTTTGTTGTTTAATTTGCATCGGGAACTCTCCTTTCGAGAGACGATCGGTCTTTTCCTTCTTCTTCGGCGGTTCAAAGTTGCTGAAACGGATTTTATCCGCCGACTCGGTCTGCACTAGCTTTCGTTTGGCTTCCCACTCTTCCTGTCTTTTTTGAGCCTTCAACGGTAGCTTGGAATCCGTGGTGGGTTCTGGCTTCACCGATGTGCGCTCGATGGCCTGGTCTGGTTCTTTTTTGACCATTGGCGAAGGTTTCGCCTCTTCCTCGGGTTCATCCTCATTTTGATACCGATTACGGCAAGTTTCCAGATGCCTTTCGTAGGGAGTGTTGAACTTACGATCCTGGTAGGATAGATACACGGAACCGTTGAGGCTCTGGTTGGCGTCCAATTGCTGCAAAGAATATGGATCAGTTGGAGTTGGAACTACCAATATTTTATCGGAGATTGTTGCTTCTTTCAATCATATGCTTTTCTTTCGAGTTAAACCACAGATAAGTTCTACCGATGTAGAGAACAGTGGCATGATCACTTAAAGTCTTCATTGCTTTTTCGATCAAATGGCATTTAGCCAAATGGCCCGGAACCGCAATGATATCCCCCAAGAATTAAAATATGCATGTTAAAATCGGTCATTAAAACAAATTGAATAACCTAAACATCTGGTACCTAGTATTCCGTGGAATTCCATTGACTTATGAATTCGCCTTACCTTGGTTTGATAGTGCATTTCGATGAAATTCACCATCTTGGAATCCTCCGACATGCTACCATCCAGTATCAACCTGCCCTTCTCGTCTAAAGTTCTCGTTTTGGATTCCTCAAACACTCCCGCGTCCGGCTGGTCCTTCAGCATGCCGCCTAACACTTCCTCACACACTCCAATTTTGCTGGAGGAGTCGAGCAGAGTCGGCAGATTGGTTTCCAGGTGGACTCCCTGGCTTGAATCGTGGGGGCAAAACAAGGGATTGTTCAAATCGAACGTCGACTGCATCTTGTGGCGTGTGTCCTTCTGGTGTTCGATGGTCGCAGAAACGGATTTGTTCAGCGATATCTCCCGCGCCTTCAAGATGATTTGATGGAGCGTGTGCAGATGTTGCCGAACCAACGAAGGAACTGGCGTGCAACAAGCGATAATTCCTTGCATCTCCCGGGGCAACTTGGAGGCAATGTCCAGGGCCATGTGCTGCGGGAGAACATATCCGGGCGATTCGTCTTCCTGGCGGGCAATTTTGTCCCGCCAGTAGAGAATCTCCCGGAAGGCGTACATCTGCCGCTGGTCGAACACATGCTTCGATCGGCGGTAGATGTTCATGATGGCATCTTCGTTGATCAGCGGTTTCACGTAACGCTGCTTACACAGGAAGGTAGATCTGTTGTAAACCGTTGGCAGGAAGCTGGCCCCTTTTTCGATGAGCTCGTTTCGCATCCGGTCGTAGATGTACAATAGGTAGTGGGTGTCCTTGCGGGCGTACTCGATGAAATTGTGCGGCATGGGACGAATGCGCCAATCTGCCAGTTGGTATGCCTTATCGGTTTCGATGTTGCAATAGTGCTTCAACAGGAACTGCAGGCCGATACGGGAGAACTCCAAGACCTATTTGAAGAGAAGTAACAAAAATAATAAATGTTATACATGTTACGGCGTGCGGTTCAAACGGTTTGTTACCGAATTGCTCAAGAATGAACAGAAATGTTCTGCTATTTTGCTATTATCAACAAGAATGAACAGAAATGTTATAGAAATAAACTAACCTTCGCCGCTTCTCCGGTGTCAAACATATTCACTATGTACAACGACAAGTCCCGCTGGAGCCATTCGATATCGCTAATGGATCCGTGCAGAACTTTGACCACTTTTGGATTCGTGAATACCTCGTTCAGGACGTGCAACTCTTCCCGAAGAGCCAGCGCATCGATGATGTAGTCTTTGCTTCTGGTGGAAATTTGCATCAGACAAGTGAAGCCTTGGTATGTCCGATAGGAGTGATGTTCCAAGTCGATGGCGAGCTCGCTGGCTGCTTTGAGTTCTTTGAGAAGACCGGGTAGTTGATCTTCCCTGTCGATGATGCCCAGTGGCGTGCTTTCTAGCTCCAGCGGCTCTTGAGGTTCAACCGTCTTCAGGGCTCCCTTCGTGGGCTCGAATCTATCGAGCTCGAACTCGTACGGATGCAGATAGCTGACGATATTTCCTGCTTCGTCATACTCCGGAAGAACTGCCAGCGGTTTTAAGGAATTTGGCTTCTCCTTGATTTTTGGTACGAACGGATTAAGTGCAGCGTTGTCTACGGGAACCTTAAAATTGACCTGCGGCCGTTGTATGTTCGTCCCCGTAACGAGTGTAGCTTTAACCATTGAAGCAGGAGCTGCCGTCTTTTTACTACTGGCGTTGTTCCAACTGCCGCTGAGACGCTCTCGGGGTTGCGCTGGAAGTTGTATTTCACTCTGCACCAATACCGTTTCGTGCTTTTTCTTGATACCGGCTACCTCATCCAGGTTGGAGTTTATCCGCTCCAGCATAGAATCGTTGAACTCCTGCAGGAGTTCGAACTTTTCCTCCCGATCGCGCACGACAATATTTCCCTTGACTTCGTGCAGTTTCAGCACGTCGGAAATCATGTGAAGCACTTTGTTGGCCTGGGCGTCCATTATCCGGACGAACGAGGGATGGGTGTCGTACAAATCTCTGGAATTGCCCGACGGTAGGGCCAGTACAGATTTCATGCCATCGAGGAGCAATTTTTGGCCGCCCTGGGGAAGAAAAAAAAAGAAGTACTATGATATTAATTGGCGATTTTCATCAAGATTGACCAAAATGAATGGTATGTTCCGTTTTTGTCAACACTGAAAGCATTCTGGAAAAACTTGTAATTAGAAGACACAAAATTATGTTAATTGACAAATTGAGAGATGAAATTAGTGAAAAAATCGCGTTCTGATGGGATTCGAACCCACGACTCCGTATTCGCTAGACCGGTACTTTAACCAACTAAGTTAGTGGGCACAAACAGGAGTGTGTTGTGGATTGCCATCTAAGCCGAAAGAGAGATGAGTTTGTGAAATAGGATTGTTCACAGTGCGGCTTCGGGGTCAGTTTGGCTTTCTATTCCGCAGAATCATTACTTGTTCTGTGGCTTAGTTGGTAGAAGCACCCAGTCTTATAGTCGCAACAATCCAGTGACCTACTGCCATCATAAAGGAGTAGCACCCGTGTTGGACAAGAATAAACTTCAAACGTTTTAACCGCAACAATTTTAATATTGGGTGCACCCGTCAGCCTCGCGGTCGTAGTGTGGCGCTGATTTCATCGGGTGCAGTGTTTCCGCAAGCCCAGCTGCTATTACTTTGAACAAATTAGAGTGCTCTAAGCAGGTTATCCTACGGCCGAGAATAATCTTGCATGGAATAATGGAATATGACCTCGGTCCTACACTGAGGCAAAAAATTCTTAAGAAATTCATTACAGCGGTCTTATGAAAAATCTCATAAGAAGGCTCTTATGAAAATCATAAGATATCTTATGAAACGTTGGTCCCGAAAAACCATACTTATTATTGCACTCCAACCATTCCACCTTTCAAAGCGTCGGATGAAGGCGTGAGTAAAGCATGCGTTCTCCGATCTCGACGTCCCTGGTTCGACTCCAGGTTGCGATTTTGTTTTATATTGTGCAAAAATATTTTATAAGATGTCTTATAAAATGATACCATAAGAATTTCTTGTAATCAGATCAAAGTTTGTAATCAGATCAAGATGTAATGATTAACAGAGGTAGTTGGGGGCATTAGTATACGGCGCGAGAGGTGAAATTCGTAGACCGTCGTAAGACTAACTAAAGCGAAAGCATTTCCCATGGATGCTTTCATTAACCAAGAAAGAAAGTTAGAGGATCGAAGGAGAAGTTGGTCATTCAGCTTTTTGTTGCGCTGCGAGTCCATGCAGCGATCGCTTAGAGCTTCCCGACGAGGTTCGGAGGTGTATAACTCCTTCTGGTAGACGTCTGCTTCATGATCACCGTATAGACATGCGGTTTTCACATCGAGTTGATGAACGTGCATCCTAGGTGGGCTGCTACAGCAAGAACGGTTCATATTGTGGCCAACTTCTATTCCGGGGAATATGTTTCGTTGTAATCGAATCCGGGCATCTTCGCCAAGCTCGTCCGGCTTGATTTGGAAAACCCATTTCGATTTGAGCGGAACCAGACCAGCATGACATTTCACTAATTGCCAAACATAGTTGTCCGTTGGCGCCTGCAGTTTCTCACCAACCGCTTGTTGCCAAAGGGTTTCATCGGTTCATTCAGCAATATTCTTGTACGAATTAGGGACATCCAAGATCGAACTCTCAGTCTCATCTCGTCCCACGTAATCGTCGTAAATGTCGGCTTATGACCAGTTCACATTACCGCAGGAGTCTTCCAGCCAGTCACAAAACATCGTTTTCTTAAGGAGAAACTTCAAAGAGTACCAATATGGCTGCCACAATGGCCGACTGGGACACCTACTCACGTTTTCAAGAGCACAAATCTTAAAAATTCTTTAACAAATGCGATCGATTTGGAAAAGCCGCCTCCTTTTGCAAGTGAGCAAAGCCAGGATAATCAAGTACGGCTTTATTCGACGCTTCGTTCGTCAGATTTGTGCCTCTAAAGTTTGTATGCATAATTGCAATGGGATTTCTTGATGTTTCACCTTAAAGCTTTGCTCCGGCCAGCTTCAATGGGGCACGTTCGGTGTAGTACTAGATTTGTAGTAATGAGCTGAATTTTAGTATGGTGAGAAGGTCATTTCTCCGTTTCTGCAATGAAATGGTGCAAAAAGCGTGGGTATTATGATTCCTTGCCTAATTTGATGCTGTTTGAGCAAAACTTTGGATAACTATGTTGTTTATGTTGCAAGAAATGGAGAAAACAACAACACTGTTGCCCAAAGTTTTGCTCAAACAGCATCAAATTAGGCAAGGAATCATAATACCCACGCTTTTTGCACCATTTCATTGCAGAAACGGAGAAATGACCTTCTCACCATACTAAAATTCAGCTCATTACTACAAATCTAGTACTTCACCGATCTGTCCTATGGGGCACGTTCGGTGTAGTACTAGATTTGTAGTAATGAACTGAATTTTAGTATGGTGAGAAGGTCAGTTCTCCGTTTCTGCAATGAAATGGTGCAAAAAGCGTGGGTATTATGATTCTTTGCCTAATTTGATGCTGTTTGAGCAAAACTTTGGGCAACAGTGTTGTTGTTTTCTCCATTTCTTGCAACATAAACAACATAGTTATCCAAAATTTTGCTCAAACAGCATCAAATTAGGCAAGGAAACATAATACCCACGCTTTTTGCACCATTTCATTGCAGAAACGGAGAACTGACCTTCTCACCATACTAAAATTCAGCTCATTACTACAAATCTAGTACTTCACCGATCTGTCCTATTGTCGCAGCAGTTCACTGGTGGGCTTTCACGGACGGACCTTCCATAACTTCGCACGAATGTCCCGTACAAGATCCAGCAGATCGTCATCAATGAATGAAATCAGCAAGTACGCCGCCTTACCGTCATCTTCCTGGAACTTCGTGAGCTCGTCTGCTTCTGTCGGAAGCTTGTTCTTGATGGCGTCAGCTCCCACAGATTGCAAATATTGTCGGGCCGCCACCAAACCGGACTTCGCACAATCAAGTCGCGACGCGACCCAACTCGCGACGTTTTTTTATCATGTCAAAAGTAGTGCGCATCCTCCCCGTTGTTGTCAGCAACACAGCGCACTAAATGCGAAACAGTTGCGACACTTGTGGACCAAGAAAATGGCAATTTTTGATTGAATGTCGGTCTTGAATCCAACCGGATGGACAATACATCTTTCCTTGAAAACGCGTTGTTAACCCTTTCCTTCCCACGACTTTGAACGACTATTTCTATTTGTGGGCTTCGTGGCCGTGCGGTTAGCGGCGTCAGTCGGCTAAGCGTTTCGTAAGCCTCGGAGTGCGGGTTCGATTCCCGCTCCAGTCGGGGAAAACTTTTCGTCAAACGGAAAATTCTCCATTGGGCCACTGGGTGTTATGTGTGTTGTCCGTTGTCTCGTGTATGTAATGTTCAGTCTGTGCAGCCTCTGGCTGAAGACGGTGTAGTGTCTTTTTAAAAAAGAGTTTCCGAAAAAAGTGCTTGAACAAAAGGTATTGGAAATTGGTTAAATTTTTCGAAATCAACGAAAAAAAATTTAGTTGTAAATCAATAGTATTTTGATTGTTTATCATTAGTTCTACCATTGAAACAAATAGTTGGGAGTTGAGTTTACCTAATGAGATTAAAATCATATTCTAAAAACTGTTCCACCATATTCATCTGATTCTTTTTGTCTCGAGTTCGTCGAAAATCGATGGTGCTCTAGAGTAACCATGGGAAGTAGAGGGTTAAAACCGGTGCCCGAGAACAGCGGCATCCCGTGGACCGAATGCTTGCGTGAGTCGCCAATAAACTCTTGATGAACTGATGAACTTGATGTGGTGTGTGCCAGAGAAGTTGTTATAACAACTTCTCTTTGTTATAACGAGCTAAGCGAGAGAGACGTTCTTCATTATGAATAACAACTGTGACCGAGTACGTTCGTAGTCAAGACAAGACTAAGCTTTATTATTTATCAGATATATGATCACAATCATACTCGAACACTAAAGAGTGTTCGGCAGTTATACCGAACAGGGATTGCCACTACAATCCTTCCCCCTTTAGTTGATAGTTCAATAACGTAGTTTTTGAGCTAGACATATAAGAATATTTAACATACATTTACAAATCGATCGAACATTATAAAATTCTAGATTAACACAATTCGAACACTGATAAATTTTCAGTTATGCTGTCCTGCAATCTTATTTCTTCACATTCCTCTTAGACGCTATCCAACATGAAATATTTGTGTTCTGCTGCAGCCTGTTTGTTGCACAGAATCCGTCATGGTAGCAGAAACTCCTACATCCAATCCGAGTACATCGTCTCCCGAACAAACAGCAACCAGCAGCGATTCCTTCTTCATGGTGCACGCTATGTCTGAACCAGCAGATTATAAAAATTGAATGTACATCGGGTTTCTCTTCACCAAACATCACTATTCAAGCTATATTTTCATTTGCAGAAGGTTTTAAAATATTCTATCGGTGAATTTTTTTCCATACATTTTGTATGGGAGAGAAATACGCCGAAATGAGAATTTCATGCAAATTTGTATGAGAAACAGCTAAAAAGATGAAAAAATCAAAATTTCCCCGATGAAATATTTTAAAACTTTCTGCATATGATAATATAGCATGAAATCTGACATTCTGTGGAAAGAAACCCGATGTACATTCAATTTTTATAATCTGCTAGTTCAGACATAGCGTGTGGTGTCTTCCTTCTTTTGCTTCCCGATTGGTAAGTTCTAAATAAGTGCACTTTTCCACAAATACTGTTGGTACGACCGGATAAAAATCCAGTACCAAAGAAGAAAATAAGCTTCGATGCACTTTACGCAGTTTACCCCTATTGATCAAACGGCAAAGGAGATTGAAACACAAAACAAAACTGCGGCGAGTAAACAAAACACAACTGGCTATAGGTCATCACACGGTATTGGTCACACAAAGGTCTCGCACAGGAAGCACATAACAAACGATCTCCGTCAGGGACACCGAGTCGATATTTAACACAACATCTTCTACTAAATGCGCTTGATGCAATTTCTTGAATTTCTAAAGCCTTCTAGCCAAAACACTAAATATTAAGCTGTCAAGATCCAAAACACGCACACAGCTTCAAATGCAGTATGAGCGCTTGCACGCTGACGTCATCACTGTCTCCTTCTCTTTCTTTCCTTTGGCGTCGGTCCATAAAGCCGTCCTTGCCCTACGGTCGTGAAACGTACAGCAAGTTGATGCTACATTTCACCTCGTCGACACTGTTATAACGAGCTAAGCGAGAGAGACGTGCTTCATTATGAATAACAACTGTGACCGAGTACGTTCGTAGTCAAGACAAGACTAAGCTTTATTATTTATCAGATATATGATCACAATCATACTCGAACACTAAAGAGTGTTCGGCAGTTATACCGAACCAAAGTATATAAATATGTACCAAGGTAAGAGATTCCCGCAAATGTCAAAAATGAGACTCACCAACACATCTGCGTTAGTTATGAAAAGTTGGTGTTTTTACACTAAAATGTCATTATTTCAGTAAAGTTTGTGAAGTGTTGTTATTTTGGATGTTTCTAAATGCTGAAAAAATATGTTTAGAACCAATTAAAAAAAAATTGTTACCGATTTTCAAATGGCGATATTTTCTGTTTTATTGCATGGAGGTCACATTTAATCCAGTCAGATGCAATTAAATATTAGCTTCTAAGATGGGAGTGCTTAATTTCTTAAGAAAGTTTGCTAAATAGTGATGTGCCCATACAAATCAGCGCAAACTTCATAACTATTTTTTGCTTTTTTCCTTTTCTCACTAATCCGTGAATATTAGCGAGAATCTCTTACCTTGGTATTAAGATACTTTGATACCGAACAGGGATTGCCACTACACTCTGGTGTGTGCGTGCATGGAAAAGTCTGCTGATTTATGACTTGATACGGTGATACCCCTCCAGGAGTTTTTTTTCGATTGATTGATTGATTGATTTGACTTTATTTAAAAGACTTTCAGCCCTTGGCTAGAGTTTTTTTTTCGGAATTCCAGTAATCTTTCACGATTTCCCCACAAATTTGCTCCAGGAGCCTCTTGTAGGATTCCCATGGTAGTTTTTGATGAGATTTTTCCGGGGGTTTGTTAAGGATTCCTTCAGAAGTTCCCTCTGGGGTTCTTCCAGGAATTTCTTTTGCGATTCCTAAAGAGGTTCCTTCAAGATCTCTTGCCAGGATTCCTCCAGGAAGTACTCCCGGGATTCTTCCAGAGATTATTTCCTGATTTGTTTGAGGAATACTTTTTGAGACTGTTGCGATTGTAGGAGGTGCTGGCGAAAGTTTTCAGAAGTTCCAGTTCCTGATTTGTTTTTTAAATTCCTTCCGAAATTTCTCTAGAAAATGATTCCGAGATCCCTCTAGGATTACTTATTCCAAGATTACCCAAGCAATTTTTCCTACGATTCTCCAGGAATTCCTTCCGTGGTTTCTCCACATTTTTTTTTTCTAGAATACCTTTAGGATTTCCTTCAGTGATTCCTTAGGAAGCTATATCTGAGATTCTTTTTGGGGTTCCTTCTGGTTACCTTTGGGATCCTTCCAGTCGTTGCATCTGAGATTCCTTCCAGGATTTCTTCTGAAATTCCTTCTGGGACATCAAGGGATTTCTCATGGAGTTTCGGGAAACCTCCATGAATTCCATCCGAGATTCTCCTAATAGTGTCTGATGAAAGCCAGAAGAAACTTGCTGGAGGATTTCCTCAAGGAAATCCTGTAGAAACATCATGAGGAAATCCACAAACAAAAACTGCAGGAGGAACTTCTCAAATATTCCCTAATAAACTTGTTTCCATTAGAAACATCTGAAAAAAATCCAGAATTAACCTTTAGGAATTCCAGAAGGATCTGCAGGAGTCCCAAACGAAGTTTGAAGAAATCCTGAAAAGAGTTCATGAAGAAATCCCGGAAGCAGTTTCTGAAATTCTAGAATAATTTCCCAGAAAGAGTTCCAAAAAATCCCGGAAAAAGTTCCCGAAGAAATCCACGGAGGAGTTCCTGAAGAAATTCCAGAAGCAACTCCTGGCAGAAGTCAGTAAAAAATCCCGGAGGAATCCCTGATGGAGCTCCCGAAAGAATCCTGGAGGAACTCCCGAAGAGGAAAACCATTGTAACATGTTTGGCCCCAAAAAAATGCAAGCTATCATCTTTACTCGTGAAAACTCGGTCACAACGCACCCCAACATCGTCTTCTGCATTGAGACAATCGCACCTATGGACAGAGTCATCAACCTCGGCCTCCATATGGATAAGCATCTCAAGTGGTGCAACCAGGTGAACGACGTGATCGCAAAGGTGTACGGGACACTGCGGACCTTTCGAAAGTTCTCTTCGGTACTACCTGCTGAAGCACGCCGTAAGCTAGTGCAAGCCGTAATAGGGCCCTATTTCACGTACTGTGATGTTGTCCATATCCCGGGACTAAGTGCAGCCTTGAAAGATCGGCTTCACCGTTGTTTTAAATCTGCAATTCGTTTCGTACACCGTCTGCGATCACGAGACACTACGGCGGCCGTAAGACACTGCGTATTTGGCCGAGACTTGCATGTCAACTATCGTTACCGAATCTGCTGCTATATGCGTGTAGGGAATAGAATGGATGCGAGTTGGAGTATATAAAAATGAAATATAATATGAACAGTTTTAGAGTGTAATAAAGCAGCCCTTGAGGGAACGAGAGGAAAGTTAAAAGGGGTAACATGGATTTCACGAATGTGTGAGTGAATTAATGTGCAGAACGAGAGAAAGGAAAATAGCCAAGTGAGTCAGTCTTATAACGCATGTTGTAGAATAAGGTTGTTTTGTATAGTTACGTTCAGGGTTACGTTGCGAGTTTCGCAAAACATGTTGAGTGATAGTTATCAGCCGAATTGAAATATCGGCTAAAAACAGAAGCATCTTCCGCGGGACACGACAATGCGTAAGGGATATCTTCTGGTGCATCCAGACTACATTCAGCAACACCTACAACATGGCCAGATGCATCGTAGCCGAACTCTCATCGTCCCACCACACTCAACTAACTGAGAAGGAGTGTACTAATTTATGGTGTCAGCATATGGAACAGCCTTCCTCTGGAGACCAAGATAAAGCCCACCTTTAACGCCTTCAAAAAATCTCTATAAATCTAAGATTTTCGCTAGCTAAATGTGCGATTTTTAAGATCTCAGTTAATTGTTCAAGTTCTAGTTTTAAAGTTAAGCTTTTCAATATCCTTCAGTTAAAACTCTATGGTTGTTTCCTTGTCCTTAATGATACTGTATTGTAATAGGATCCCGTAATTTCGAAAATAAACTATTAAACTACAAACCATTTCCCAGCAAAATCAAATGGGTCTGTTGGATACGCTAAACAAAGCCAGCAAGTGCCGTATAGGCCTTTTCAGTTGACAGGTCCGTGTATGCCACTGTTTACAACTGCCGAACAAAGGCGCAAACGCTAAACTGTCTTTTTCATAGAAGAACTTTCAAAGACCCGAAAAATCAGCTGATTTAAGACGTCAAATGAAAAGGCTAATTGAATTACGCTAAATCGGAATTTATTAGAATCTAGATAAGATTTTGTCTACAAGTGCAGGTTTGCGGGATTTGGTTTGGCAACCACTGGGGCATCAAACACTAGGAAAAACAGGAAAAAATTGACAAGGTAAAACCAATCGTACAATAAATAATTTATTGTAGAAAATATCTTGTAGGTTCTAAATGATTTGCTTTCCGGACTTCATCCAGACAAAGGTAATTAATCAACTTTCATACGGCCTAAAACCATCGCATCTACTTACGTCTGTGTATTTCCGAATCGGACTGGCATCGATCGGCGGAACGGGCCGAGAGCCGGCATTTTCGGGCGTTGAAGGCACTGATCGCGACCCGCTGGGACCTTTCCCCGGTGTATCGGATTTTCGCACACTCATTTTCACCGGTTGATAAAATTATCAACCACCGAGAAGCGCTGCTTTTCACAGAATTTTATGAAAATTTCTTCCGAAAAAACTTGCTGCCGCGACGAAACGTGTGAACGCGAGACGTAAAAACAAAAGCACACTTCGATCGTCCGCGAGCGAAACTGACAGTTCCTTTTCGATCGAAACGAGTCGACATCGAAGTCGAAGGCTCTGCTGCATGGGCAATTTTGGCAGGTTTAGGAGATGTGAGGCGAAACTTGTTGTTATTTTTATGGCATGATGATGATGATGAGTTGTGTCATTGCGTTTGCGTGTTTCTCTTTTCCACCGCGAATCTTTCGGCGTTGGAAAGCCACCTGTACAATTTCCTCTGGAAATTAGCACAAAATTAGTGATATTCTCAGGAAAACTTTATCAATCTAGTGTAGTTTGTTACCTATTCCGTCCCAGCATGATGAAACAGTGGATTTATGCGGTGTTTGTTGTGTTACTCGCGGTTGCCAGTGCTGACACCGGAGCCGGCATCAAAACCGTCACTGATGATGATCTCGTGAAATTGTTTCACAGCCATTCCAATTTTGTGGTGCTGTTTTGTAAGTACTAAATCTTTGCTATTGTATGTATTTATTTGGGTATACCTAAATAGTTTTGTTCATAAAAACATTCATATTCTCTGAAAATTTGACTTTAAAGCAATCATCAAAATATTTCAATGCAATCATGAACAGTAGTTTTGATGATTACAGCTACAGCTAGAGATGTCGCAAATCAATTGATTTTGAAATAATCGATTACTTCAACAATGATTTTTTCGTTTGGGCCAAATAGAGGTTGCTAATGATTGAAATCTGTCTCTTTCTGGCTCATATATGTTTTCATCAGGAAACAGTTTCCTGATGAAAACATATGTGAGCTAGAAAGAGACAGATTTCAATCATCAGCAACCTCTGTGAACTTAACCACGATGACGTCACACGCCAACTGACAGCATGCTGTGAAGCGGTAACTGCGGGCCGTGTTTACTAAAATCACTGCTCACATCTTGCATCCGGCGAGATCCGGTGAACATCCAGTGAACTTTTGGTCGCTGGATGTTCATGAATATGTCATTTTTTGTAAACATTGCCCGCAGTTACAGATAAAAAGAAGAAGCAATCCAGAGGATAAAGAAAACCGTGGATAAGTCCATTGATTGATGCACCAAGCGGTAAGAAGAAGAATTTTGACATCCAAGCGGTGTGCCGTTTACATCCATCGACCAATCAGCGACGAGGATCTAATCGACGGCACACCGCTTGGATGTCAAAACTTCTTCTTCTTCTTCTTTTCGCTTGGTGCATCAATCAATAATTGATCAATTCTGGACGAACATTTGAAAAGGGCCTATCTGCTTTGCGTAAACAAACATGTTTTTGTCTCTGTAGGGCCCATCTGCATCCACCCACGCACGTCAACACCCTTATCAGAAAGAGTGTTCTTCAAGCTATCTGTTAAGGGTGTTGATGTGCGTGGGTGGATGCAGATGGGCCCTACAGAGACAAAAACATGTTTGTTTACAAAAAGCAGATAGGCCCTTTTCAAATGTTCGTCCAGAATTATTGACATAATGCACCTACGCTAAAAATAGCCCAATCATTGTTTGCGCCTAAATCTATAAATCTTCGAAATGGGTAATTGGGTTTTTAAATTTTGAGAAATGCATTGATTTTTCTTTATTTTTAACGAAAGAGCACCTTTTTCTGAGCCACTATGATTTTTTTTTCAGATTTTTAGAACTTTATTTTTGGTACCTGAAATTAATTTCAATTAGATTTTTTGAAATCATCTTGACCTGAGACGAGACTCGCGAAGAGGAAAAAAAGCAACGTCAAGTGCAGCCCAACTGAGCTGTCAGTTGTAGCCCGTTTGATTACGTTACCTAAAACGAGGAAAGTATTGCTATCCGAGAAAAATTCTGAAGCCAAAATTTACTCCGAGCAGCATTTTCTTCTCCTGTACTGTCAAAAATAAATTGAAAACAAAATATTCCAATGATTACTTTGTTTGGCGATTGTTGGCGATGCAAAATTTCACCTCAACATGATTTTGTGCGTGAATGGGATTCAGTCACACTGCATGTAAGGTGATGCGGTCACGTACGTGTTTGAACCACCAGCCCAAAACATAATGTCAACACAGATAGGAAGAAGAAAAAAATAACAAAGTGGAGAAAAAGAAGACCGTCTTCGCGAGTCTCGTCTCAGATCTTGACAGCTGGACATTAGCCTGGTACACGGTTTATATGGGAAAATACCAAAAATGGAAAAACTCAAGTTCCTGTATACTTTTTGAGTTCCACTTTGGTCCCATATCAACTGTGCCAAATTTCAGATCGATCGGAAAAAACTATATTATAGCGCCCGCCATTCTTAGTTTTTCATACGATTTACTATGGAGAAATTTTGCTCCTGCAAAATAAAATCGCTAGGAGTCACCCCTAGATCCCTAAAAATAAGTCGACGAATGATTTCTGTAGAATACTTTACTAGGAATCAGACCTCCGAAGATAGCAAATCGATGCGATGTTCGTGGAAAAAGTTATTAGGCCTCACCCGATCGATAAAATAACGAGATTTTATTATTTATTGTTATTCCTTACATGTTAAACAGCGTTTGCGTGCCATTCGGTTTTCAGTCAATAACTTTTTCCACATGCCTCAGATCGCTTTGCGGTCTTCGGAGGGTTGGTTCCTCGTAAAATTTCCAACGGAAATCATTCATTGATTTATTTTTAGGGGTTAAGGGGCAACCTGTGGCGATTTTTCTTTGAAAAAGTGTTTTCCCCCATACTATATCGTATGAAAACTTAAAATGGCTGGCGCTAAAATATAGTTTCTCCGATTGATCTGGAATTTTGCACAGTTGATATGGGACCAAAATGGAACTCAAAAAGTGTACAGGAGTAAAATGTCTTTTTGTGTCCCACGCTACTGGACATCTGCTTGACAGCTGCGCCCACACTAATGTCGTTTTTCTTTTTGATTTAGTTCCAACCTGGGTTGGAACTGGATGAGATCACAGTTTCAACCCCAACCCGACTTCGGTTTCGCTTGTACTAAAGTTTGTTTGACGTTTGTTTGTTTACCCATTTTCCGCCAATCCAGTTCCAACCCAGGTTCAAAAAGAAAAACGGCATAAGTCAACTCTCCCGATCATACGCTAAGAAAAACATGCATCTAGTTTCTATGTGTCCTCTAAGGTCCCATCTAACATGTATTGTGAATGTAAACGTCAACAAAGCGTCCTTAATACGACTTGATGCTGAGTTACTGTGTTGTACATATGGACGGAAGCTTCTATGCAAGCCCTATACCAATGAATCTGGCGAACTTAATCAGCTTGTACATGCTGTGCGAACTGCTTCTATGCCATCTAGTCATAGCTCTTTTCTCGGCTCCTATGTAACCACTAACTGAATAACATCTTGAGAAGGCGCTTTTTCAGCCTTTTCGTAGTTGTTAAATAATAGTCTTACGGCATCCCCAAATTAAACGATTAAATATAATTAGGTTATGGATACCGTGACGCAATACATGTGGAACTGGAATTAGCACTTTTAAAATTGAATAATTAAAGTACTTGCGTAAAGGCAGCCCCAGTGACAAGCAATGGATTTCTGAAAACCGAGTTTGGTAGCTGTATGGTGCTTGTTTTGCAGTCGTGTATTAGCTTATGATTTATATTTGACTAGCTTTTCTTTTATTCAGCGTTGACTGCTTTTACTCGATGGTTACACAACAGAAAGCAAATGACTGAAGCTTATAGCGCTGAAAATGTTAGTTGGGGTGGCCCACACTTATATGAAAAACAAAAATTTCGAAAAATGCTAAGTCTTACCTCCTCAATCAGTTGTTTTGGACTCCCAGAAGCTAGGTTCAAAATTTGAGCAAAATCGGTTGAGCCTAAGGGGGCGCTCAAAACGCTTGAAGTTTGTATGGGAAAACTGGGCCAAATGTATGCAGAAATTTTAAGTTTTCGAATTTTGCCGCTAGGTGGCGCTGTAAGCGTTCAATAATCAAACCCTTTGGTATTATTGTAGGTGGCTATATGCCAAACAACTATGTCGAAGACCGCAAGTTGATCCAACGTCTGTGAAAAAAGTTATACCCTAGGAAAAGTGAGGATAAACTTTATTTTTATTTTTCCAATACATGTAAAGGAATAATATCAATAATGAAATCTCAATACTTTGCCTCACTTTGCCTAGGGTATAACTTTTTTCACAGCCGTCGGATCACTTCGCGGTCTTCGACAAAGTTCTCTGGCATATCGACACCAACATTTCAAAAGGGCGTAACTGCTTTTGGAATCATCACCTTATTTTAAAGCTGTGGATCATGTGTTATGATTTCCATGTTTTTCACAACAAGTACCGGATGGGAAAAACTCTCCTCTTTCCGACAACCACGGTGGTTTGAGTGTAAGGGAGGCAGTACGACCTACAGCTTTGAAATAAGGTATTACTTCAAAATGCAGTTACGCCCTTTTGAAATGTTGGTGCCGATATAGTTGTAGTATCTGGCAGCACGGCAGAATTAAATGACGAGACACAGTGAGGGTTTAAGCAACGCACCCGATGTGCGTGGTGAAAGGGAGAGAGAATGGGAGTGAGGGAGAGGAGATGGGAGGCTTCGGATCAGGAGAGAAGTGATAAGACTGTGGACTGGAATGGAAGGAATAAAAAGTGCTCTGCAGTGAATTTGAGTAAAGAGTGTTATTAATTCAATACCGATTGAATAAATCCCGAATACCATAATAGTCACCTACAATAATACCAATGGGTTTGATTATTGAACGCTTACAGCGCCACCTAGCGGCAAAATTCGAAAAACTTAAAATTTCCGCATACATTTGGCCAAGTTTTCTGATACAAACTTCAAGCGTTTTGAGCGCCCCCTTAGGCTAAACCGATTTTGCTCAAATTTTGAACGTAGCTTCTGGGAGTCCAACACAACTGATTTAGGAGGTAAGACTTGGTATTTTTCGAAATTTTTGTTTTTCATATAAGTGTGGGTCACCCTAGTGTCCACACATAGAATTTTGCAATCAAGCTTTTCACTCGAAAAATAAATGTATCGCACCAAGGCAAAACGTACTCCACTTTATCTGCTAATGTTGATTTTCCACCCGGCCAAAGTTATATGCACAGCTAATGTATCAATCGTGTTATATGCATACTAGGGGCAAGACACTGTGCAAACGAGAGTAACTCTGAGAAATTCTGAGTAACTCTTTTCACCATTGATCAACGAAATTAGTTGAAAAACACCCCTAAAAATGCAAGAAAAGCGAGATATCGGGCAATATTGTTTTGATTTTGCGATAAATCAGGTAACACCCTAGTAAAAACGGGAGCAATCCGGAGAAATTCTGAGCAACTCTGTGAAGGAAAATGCACTCTCCAGCACAGTGTCTTGCCCCAAGTATGCATATAACTCCGATATGCGTAAATGGCATTTAGTTTTATTAGAAGGCTTTTCAATCCGAACTGTTTATGATATGATACGTATAACGATTCATTTGATGTGAACGTGTCAGACTAGGGGTACAATGTATGTGTAGTGTCTGATAAAAAAGGCTGTTAGAATTATTTCAGTGCAGTACAAAATGTGACGAGGGTGATTCGACAAATCGCTTCCATACAAACTTCAAATTGGCTTCTTTAGCGATGTTGAAAATTTTCCAAATTCTTAATCTGCATTTCAAATTGAGCCGAAATAAAAAATTTCATGAATTGGCTTCTTTAGCGGTGTTGAGATAATTCCATATTCTAAATCTGCTTGCAAAACTGGGCCGAAATCCAAATTTTCATGAATTTAAGTGACCGGGAACCTATTTAAATATCAATTTGATGTTTGTATAGAAGCGATTTGTCGAATCACCCCTCGTTGCATTTTGTACTGGGTGGAGCTGTCAAACAGTTACCCAGCTGTCAAAAGATGATCTCAAAAAATCTCTTTGGAATTGATTTTTGGTACCAAAATAAAGTTCTAAAAATCTGAAAAAATCATAGCGGCTCAGAAAAAGGTGCTCTTTCGTATATAATCAAAATATCGATACATTTTTCTTAATTTAATAACCCAATTTTGGTGCCCGGGAACCTATTTAAAAATCAATTTGAAGTTTGTATGGGAGCGATTTGTCGAATCACCCCTCGTTGCATTTTGTACTGGGCGGAGCTGTCAAGCAGTTGCTCAGCTGTCAAAAGGTGATTTCAAAAAATCTTTTTGAAATTGATTTTAATAAATAAAGTTCTAAAGTTATAAAAATCTGAAAAAAATCATAGCGGCTATCCAGCTTTTTACGCTGTAGTGAGGGGTGATTCATTTTTGACGGATCTTGCCGACAGCCCTTGTAGCATCACAGCAACCGAAAATTTCAGTTCACTGCTCCACATTTGTCAAATGTTTTCATATGGTGTTACCATTGTTACCATCACAACAAATATCGAAAGGATTGCTCCGGAAAAAATGGCCAACAGATTCTCGAATGGATCTCATGGAGGATTGTTCGGAATGAAGTGTTCAAAGATTCCCCAAAAGCAATTTCTGACGGATACTCTGACATAGGAAGATTCTTTAAAATTAATTGTTAAAGGATTTCTTGGTTCATTGGTAGTGGGAGGAATTGCCAGAGGACTTACGGAAGGAGCTACACTGTCGGATGAAATGATAAACTGAGGATTTTCGATTCCTCCAGCGCGTAGTTACAGCGATTTAGCCCCCTCAACTCCAAAGTTGTGCGCTGGCTGTAGTACATAACAAGCGGGCACGACATTGGGGCTGAGGGGGCAACGGGCAAATGCGCTGGACTTACGCGCATGTCCTCCAACAGTTCCTTTTGGGAATTCCTCCCGAAACTCCCACCGGAGATCCTCCAGGAATTCTCACTGAAGATTCCTTCAGGAATGCCCACCGGGGATTGCTCTATTAGGTCGTACCGAGGGGGGGGGGGAGATTCCGGTGGGAATTCCTGGAGCAATCTTCGGTGAAGCATACCTATACGGACGGCGTGGTGAAACACTCCTGAGTTGGATAGGGGACTCACCCACACCAACACGACCCACAATCTGTTGAGGAAAAGGGTAATCCGGACGGAAACTGAGGGAAATTTCAGGTTTTGGAAGGAAACCTGGTCGATTGGGAAGCGAAGGTGTTCCGGGTCCGCATAGTGATCCCGATGAACAAATCATGCCAGGCAGGCAATGTCAGGCAGCTGAGAGTCCTTCGTGTTACTCCGGTCGGTGAAACCACTCCACGAGGGCCAAATGAAGGTTACGACGGTCCGGCTGAAGATCAGCACTAAGCAGCATCATCAGGACCCCACCTGACATGAGTTACCCGTAATTACGCTTGTAGTAGGGCATAAATCAAGTAAATATGGTCGAATAGACGATGGGAGTTTCCTTATAAAACCCGTCAATCGCAATTCACTTTTTTCTCCCTTCTTACGAAGCCTCGGCGGAAAATGCCGACTCTGAGCGGGCTGGTAGTCCTGGCTGAGCGGCTGGTGGTAAATCCTGATTACAATTCCTCGGTGTCAACTGGTTCTGCAGCTAAAGGTGGCGGACAACGATCATAAACCTAAAAAGAAATCAATTTTAAATCATAACAAATGTTTCCACTAGCTGAAAATTTTTGACAACTCAGGAGCGATGAACTGAAATTTTTGGTTACTGTGTTGCTGCATGGGCTGTCGGCAAGATCTGTCAAAAATGCATCACCCCTTATCAATAGAGTCCCTATAATTAGAGTCTGGCGGACTGTCACTTTCTATCGGAGCCAATCGAGCATGACGTCATAGTGTCCTCACCAATAAATGCTTCACCGTGACGTCATGCTCGATTGGCTCCGATAGAAAGTGACAGTCCGCCAGACTCTAACTAGACTGACTCTACTTATCAAGCGTAAAAAGCTGGATTAAAACCCAATTGATTTTTAAATAGGTTTCCGGGCACCAAAATTCATGACAATTTGGATTTTGGCTTAGTTTTTCATGCAGATTCAGAATACGGAATTATCTCAACACCGCTAAAGAAGCCAATTGTGCGTTTCAGGAGTTTCACCAACAATCAATACGAAACTGACGAATTTTTTGTGACGCCAGTCGTTCCCCCAGTAAATTCGCCCAATACTGGTGATTCCGACGCCACGCTTTGAATGTCAGATTGCTCCGCCCATTTTCATCGAAGCAATGCTGAGACCGCCAATGGTCCACTGCACGAATTTACGCTGGCCTGCTTACTCTCACAGAAAATTTGACGTTTAAGAGGTGCAGACACCGCTCAAACGTCAAATTTCGTGTGAGAGTAAGCAGGCCAGAATAATATTTGTGCAGTAATCCATTTAGTGGTCATGGTAATAAGAAAAATGTTGTTGTTGTTTATTTAACTTATAATTTTGAAAGAGGGAAAAGCCCCTTTGAGTGATTTCCTTGCATTTCGAAATCGTTCTCAAAGAGGCATAAAACCTCTTTATCTTTTCAAAAAAAAAAACAATAATTACAAAAACAAAACTTAATACTAAAGGCTCATCCGGAATCGATCCATATCAGAGCCGACAACATCCAAGGGACCACCATATGTATGAAAATCAGGATTCAAATGCTTGAATGGCACCAGCGTAGCCTAGGCAAGAGGTTTCTGAAAATAAAAATAAAAAAGAGAAGAAAAACAACGAGTATCAAATTTGACAAGAGATTTCATTCAAATATTTTAAAAGTATTTTTAGAATGGGAACACATTTTATGGCCAAAATATCTCGAACAGAGACTGGAATTTCGTTACTCAGGAAAGTCATTCTATCCATGAATTTTTGTCTCGGTAAGATATAATTAGGACATTTAAAAACAATATGATCTATATCTTCATAAGATTTATTACATTCACAGAGATTAGAATCATTCATTTTCATACGATACAAATAATCATTACAAATATAACTTGAAATATAATGATTTGACATTAATCTTGAAATAGTACAAATGAAATTACGTCCAACATCTAAGTTTTTAAACCAAGGATGACCTTTAATTCTCGGACAAATGGAATAACAATATCGTCCCTGTTGACTTTCATTCCAAGATATTTGCCAATTGCTCAATGATTTTTTCTTCAATATCACGATTATAAACTATTCCGCAAAAAACACCCAATTTCGCCAAATAATCAGCTTGTTCATTGCCAAAAATATTACAATGAGCTGGAACCCAAACTAATTTTATCAAATATCCTTGAGAATGTAATTCAAGTAATAGCCCTTTTATTGTCAAAATAATATGATTTGTTTTTGAATGAAAGGTAATTGAATTCAAAGCCTGGAGACAACTTAAGCTATCAGAACATACCAAGTAGGGTATGTGTGCCATCAGTAATCTCATGCTCCCATTTTCATCCTATTCGAAAACAAGCGATTACGGCACCGATTGACTCCGTTCTTTTTGTTTTCATGGGTGCTCACTCCTAACAAAAAATACAAAAATGAGAAACAAAACAAACAGCGCTTCAATCCTTTGTTTTTCGTGGGATGAAAATGGGAGCCACATGCTTAATAAGGGAACCAATACCCTATATGTTAGGAGCACAATTTTTTATCAAATTACATGCAAAATATATGGCCAATAATTCAGCTGTGTAAATAGAACAAGGTGATTCTAATTTATAATAATGGGCCAAACTATTATTATATACTCCAAACCCTGCTACATTATAAGCCACGGAACCATCTGTATAAAAAATATTATCATATTCAATCCCAACTAATTTTTGTTTAAATAACAAATTGGCGAAACGAGAATAAGCCTGATGAGGAATGAATTTCAACTCTGCAAGTAATGAGAAGTCAATATTAGGTCGATATGAATGCACACACATGCTATATTCATAAAAACCGGGTGAAGAATTTTTAATTATATTTTCTGTGGAACAGTCAATATAAGAACATAAAATTCTGCTAGAGGGATTGATTTCAAAGAGTGATTTTAATATATCTACTAGTGGATGGTTAATTGATAAACAATGTATCAAAACTTTGCAGTTTAATTCATGAAAACGATTTTTGAGTGGAACAACACCTGCTAAAACTTCTACAGATTTAGTGTGAGTAGAATTCATTAATTTCAAACAAATTCTCAAAAATCGAAACTGACTTTTTTCAAGTTTGGAAAAATGTGTTTGAACAGCACTTCCAAAAGCAAAACAACCATATTCCATAACAGAACGAATAGTTGTTTTATAAAGTGTTATCATATCAATGGGATGAGCTCCCCACCAGGTTCCAGTAATTATTCGAAGAAAATTAATTCTTTTTGAGCAAATTTTTTGAATATATTGAATATGTTTATTCCACTTCAATTTTGAATCAAACCATATGCCAAGATATTTATAATCAAAAACTTGTTCAATTAGGTTATTACCCAAAAATAAATCAATGCCTACCGGAGTATGTTTACAAGAAAATATTATAAATTTGGTTTTCTGTGCAGAAAACGTGAACCCATTATTATGCGCCCATGAGTTTAAATTATCTAAAGAAATCTGCATGAAATGACGAATAATTTCTCTATTTTTGCCACTAATAGATATAACATTATCATCAGCTCGATCATCAGCAAACTGAATCAAATAACATCCATTTGGAATAATGGAAATCATGTCCCTTGTAAATAAATTATACAAAAAGGGACTCAAACAGGAACCTTGAGGAAGTCCAAAATAACTATAACGAATCATTTTTGATGATCCATTATGGAAAAAGTGCATAATTTTGAAAGAAAACAAATTGCACAGGAAATTTGAAAAAATATAAGGAATTTTACAATCATTCATTTTTTCAAATAATAAATCTATCAAAACAGAATCATATGCACCAGAAACATCAAGGAATGTAGAAACAACATCTTGTTTCTTATTGATAAGAAAAATGTTGTTTATTTACATGTTACGTTCCGGGGATGAAAAAACATGGAAAAACTATCCAACGTTAATCTTTTTTTTTTGTTTTTACTAAAGGTAGTGCCGTGGGTTCCGTTTTTTTTTTCAAGTGACCATAACATCCTAGGTGCTACTATAGAAGAGCGCGCACATGGATGGGCCGAACGACACCGTTGGGCACCAATTTCGAACCACCACGGTTGACGTACGTTCGTATGGACGACAGCTTAATCACAGACAAACAGACGTAACACTTGGGAAATTTCCATCGACCACGTTTTTAACGATCATTTTAAATTTTCATAGTTGTGGCTTTCACAACCAGAGGCGCGCGCATCGTTTTTCTATGAGTTTGACGTTTCACACTAGCGCCTTCTGGTGACGATATTGCACAACACAGTGATTCGTGCAACTTTTCCACCAGGTGATGGTAGTGTCAACCGGTCGATGGATTTGTATGAAAACCATTCAAGGTGTTACGTCTGTTTGTCTGTGGCTTAATGGTTAGTCGCAGGTCGGTTTCGATTTCGGTTTTGAACCTCGCAAGAACCGGCAGCCAAATTGACGTCCTTAACAACGGATAGTGGTTGGATAGTGGTGGTTATGCGAGGCGGGGAGAAGACGTAAAGGCATGAAGGCGAGGCGACAATGGTCATAAGAAGCATTCGTGTGAGACCACCGAAGAGCTTGGTCAATGGTTGTGGGCGCGGATGTTGGTCCGGCGATCTTGGAGATCCCAGAGGGAAGGACCAACATAGTTGGCTGCTTCCGAGGGTGCTGTGCGTGTGGAGTGTTAGCTCATCAACCGCCTCCTCTTATAATACACGGTTGGAGGATCGGGTGTCACATTGACGGTATGGGATGGGCACTAGTCTTTTGGGTCTCTAGCGGAGCGGCTTAAACGGGTCGTAAACGAGGTGATTTCTCAGTTGGGATTATCATCGACCAAAAGGGCAAAGGGTTTGGCCTGGCGACATTCTACGTCACATACACACCGAAATTTGGTCGACCTGGTTGATTTACGGTCTCTACATGGGCCTCTGAAATTCGATTCTGATCTACCGTTTCCATCGGAAGAACTGGTGAAACATAAACATGTTATGCGAGGGGATTTCCTGTCGCTCAAAAAAAAAAAAAAAAACTCAACCAACGTTGGTCGAACCGGTGGTAGATTTTTTTTTCTTCTCCAGCATTAGATAAATAAACAAACGATTTGCTCGTTGTTATGGCGTACTTGGTTTTTTTTAGGGCGGAGCAAACTGGCATTAGAAGCGTCGCGTTAAGCAAGCCAGTATTGGGCGATTTACTGGGGGAAACCTGGGGGAAGAACTGGCGTCACAAATTGAACTGAAATTGTTCCTGACATTTATATCTTGGTATTCTAACTATGGTTTCACTTCTCTTAACCGACGATGTGTCATGACAGAAATGTTCTCCTGCCGTTTGCAAGGCGAGCAGCGGTGTTGATCATTTCTGTAGTGTAACGTTATCTCTTTCTGGAGCTGTTTGCAGTTCAAAAGGAATTTTTCGGCCTATCTTGATGCATGAGAAACTCCTTGCCTGAATCGCTCAAGAAACCATTTTTCTTCGATCTCAGTACGCAGCTGCGAAGAAATGACAGTTTAAATGGCAGTCACCGTAGAACATTTCTGTCAGGAATCGTTCAAGAAGTTTCTTGAACGATTCCTTTTAAACACGAAACTGGGCTTCTGGCAGCACAATGGAAAGGCATTTCTGTGTACACACAGCGAAGTAAACTATCGAAATTAATCAAATTACCTTATGAAATTTAGCCATAACTGTAAAGTATGGATGCCATAAGAATACCTTATGAAAATTGATGATGCTTGTTATGCCATAATAACATAAGATAAACTTATGAAAAGAGCATAAAAATCGTAAATGATCCATGAACGTCGAAATCACTGCGACCGTTCCCAACCCACACGGCTATCGACGCTTGAGAATATCGTGTTGTTGAATGTGTATAAAGACAAGCTGTGAGTCGATTCTGCGTCATAAAGCGACCTTATGAAATTCATCCTAATCGTTATGAATTTTTTAAAGGTCATTTTATAAGCTAAACCCTTTGCTAAACCTTATGATAATCTTAGGTTTATTGGCAGAGTGTAGTGGAGACATCTGAGTGTTGTCTGAAGTGTTGAGGTCAACTACCTCCTCCACAGGGTTTGGTGCCAAGCTAGCAAACCGAAGCGAACTGTTATAGAAATGGCGAAAGTGTTCGGCTATTTTTCATCATGGCGTCGCGGACAACAACTTTTAATTTATTGGTCATAGCGGACACGTATGTCCGTCAGTTCATTGTACTCTGAAAGTAACGCATTACCTTAAATTTCAGCCAAAAAGGATTGTGAAACCTGCGACAAGTTGGAGGCTATTCTAGAAAATCTCAAACAAGAAATCAATGACAATCTGGAGGGAAGAGTTGTGAAAGCTACTGGAAGCCAGCTGGCCCGTTTGTACAGTCCGACGAAGGAGCCTGCCGTGGTATTTTTCAGACACGGTGTACCTTTCCTATACGATGGCCCAGTCAATGAGGATGCTCTGATAGGAAAACTTATACAGAACAAGGATCCAAATGTAAAAGAGCTATCGGATGAAAATTTTGAGCATCTTACCCAAGCTTCCAGTGGAGCTACCACGGGTGATTGGTTCATCATGTTGTATGTACCTCTCTCTCGTCAAAAGCAATCTTTATCAGTGTATTAACTAATACAACGTATGCATTTTAGCTATACATCGAATTGTGTCGATTGTCAGAGATTGACTGCTGTTTGGGAAGCTGTAGCTGGAGATCTCAAAACGCGCATGAATGTCGCCAGGATTGAAAAAGACGGCAAAGGAAGTGCAACAGCCGACAGATTTCTTGTGAAAGAAGTACCTGCATTTATTTTGTAAGCATGTTTTATGACTCAACAACGGTAATTGTAAATAAAACAACATATATAATTTTAGCCTACGTCAGGGTAAATTCTATCGCTATGAAATCAAGAAATACGACGTCAAATCTTTTGTGAGCTTTGCACAAGATTGGTACAAAAACGCCTCGCCCGAAAAAGTTCCTGTTCCGCAGTCACCATTGTAAGTACCATAACTACACAAAAGGTTAGAAAGCAATGCAAGTTGTTTAATTGTGTGATTTGTTTTTTTTTTTTTTTACAGTGACCAAATGGTGGAGCAAGCGGTTTATTATTTGAAAAACCTGCCAAAATACGCCAATGTGCTGAAGACAGAATATCCCGCACTGTTCTATGTGTTGGCCGGGCTGATCGTCTTTGTGGTCTTGGGATTCACGGCTGCCATAGTATTAGCAGTTCTGACTCGTTGCAAGGCAGCTGCAAAGAGCAAGAAAACGCGTGCGAAGAAAGCAAAATAAATGGCACGATGAAATGCCAAAACAAAACATGCGATTGGTAGGCAATCTCGCTGTACTTCATTCCTTTTTCCAGTTTTGACAGTTTTGTATAATTAAAAACATTTGTAAAAATAAAGTAATCTTTCATACATACTGTAGAACAGACTATTCCCGTCAGCCCTTGATTTTTTTCGAAAGGTCATCCCGCATAAAAAAATACGATCAATGGAATAATTCATATTATAAGATATTTGTTCGTAGAATGATTTTTATAAAACTTATAATAGTTTAAACATTGGATTATTGAGGTTGGCAAATTGGCATTGTTCAATATGTTTCAAGTATCATAATACTTATGGCAATGATACGTCAAATAGTATATTAATCATTTTTAATAATGTTTTTTGTATTTTGTCGCAAGTGTTAGAATATGTTGTAAACAAAACAAACATCGTTGCCGAATCGACATTTGTAACTTCCGCTAATCTCTATATAGAGGATTTCTAATCACATGCGAATTTAATGCACTAGAATGATAAACGTTTTTGTTTTTACATCTGCAAGTTTCTCCAGCACCACTTTCTTTTTTCGTAAACATGCCGCGCCACTCGCACAGATGATGAGATTGACAAAAATTATTTTCAAGGCTAACAATGATATTTCCAGTGAGGAAATGATTGCTGCTCTTGCAGAACAATCTAATTCAGCGAATGATTCTAAAAATTTTCGTCATCTCTTCATTGAATCTGTGAAAGTTATGATAATACGATCTTGGGGGTCCAAATTATATTGGTTACCCTAGTTATTTTTTTTTTAACATAAGCCATTGTGGCACGTTGTATTTCGGCGCCAACGAAATAAAAATCGTTGTAAACCTCGGAAACATCGCTTGCATATCACGGTAGGTATCTATTATGACTCCTTAATTAATGAAGCAAATTCAGCATTTCTTTTCAACAGAGCAGGTTAATCTTCGTGATCAATCTCACTCCAGGAAGCCGACATTATATTCTTCACCGACACTGTGCAAACGAGAGCAACTCTAAGAGATTATGTGATACTTTTTTTTTCGAAGATCGGCGAAATTTTTTGAAAGGCATCCCTAAAACTGCAATTCAAATTTAGCACAAGCAACACGCAGTTTGACATTGGTGCCAGAGCACACTTTGACATAAATGGGAGAAATTCTGATGAATTCTGAACAACACCTCGAACACAGATTTGGTCTTGTTAGATCTATCTTGCCCCTAGGTTATGTTTCATATTACACACTCAGATAAGCTTCATGAGGGAAACGAAATGGAAAAAAAATAATTAAATATTTAATATTTATTACCCGTTGCAAGAAAATAGAGAGCGAAAAAAGTGCAAAATCGCTAATAGACCTCCGCTGGTATGCTTAATCGTTATGGTGTCTCCTACAATAAGTGCGCGAATTGGCCAAGGAATACTGCGCCGAAAACACCAAAATGATTTTTCTTACAGGCGGAGGTGTATGGGCACTTGCGCGTACAAATTTTCGCGCAACGCATAATATAATGCCTCAACAAAAAAATCAGAATATGGCGATTACCTGCCTCTCGCTTCCGATATAAGCGCGACAGTTACTTATCATAAAAGCGTCAACAGATTCTAAAAGTACTCTATTCCTTTGTATGGGGTTTGCCAGCAAGCACACTCATTTTACAGAGCCACTCTTGTCGTTCATCACAAATACATCCGAAAACATCTGTCACTTCGCGAAAGCCACGTGCTTTTGATTTGGGCGGGAACACGTTTTCTTTTGTTTGCCTTGCGACTGTCACTGCGGCTGTGGACCTCGCGGGCGTACGACCGCCGCTGGGCTCTAATAAAAGATAAGCGCGACAATAACATTTTCTAATGAATAAATAATTTGTTAAGGATTTTTTTTTCGTGTAGAGACAGAAACGTGTTTGTTTACGCAAATCAGATAGGCCTTTTTTCAAATATTAGGCCAGAGTTTAAAACTGGACTTGGATTCCTGTTTTCTGTGAGGAGGATTAATTAAATATAAATATATTTATTCAAGGGGGTGGAAGCTCAGGTAAAATATTATCTCCTGGGCGCCCATTAAAAACAGCACCCCCGGCGAAGACTGGCGCTCGAGCCCAGCTATTTAGCACTGTAGTTGGAGGAAATGCCAATGCAGAACCCGTAGCTTCCGGAAAGGTAAGCCCAGCTCCCTGGGTTAGTGGGTTGGTGTCAGGCCCTGCGAGCCAGCCGTAAAAAAGACTAGCACCGGAAAATCAACAAGAGAAGAATGCGAACCGATACCAATGGCGACTACCACAGCGACGAAAAGGGACTTGCGATTGGAAGCTCGGTACGTGGAACTGCAGATCTCTCAACTTCATCGGGAGCACCCGCATACTCGCCGATATACTGAAGGACCGTGGGTTCGGAATCGTAGCGCTGCAGGAGGTGTGCTGGACAGGATCTATGGTGCGAACGTTTAGAGGTAATAATACCATCTACCAGAGTTGCGGCAACACACGTGACCTGGGAACAGCTTTTATAGTGATGGGCGACATGCAGAGGCGCGTGATCGGTTGGTGGCCGATCGAAAAAAGAATGTGCCAGGTTGAGGATCAAGGGCCGATTCTTCAACATAAGCATAGTAAACGTGCATAGCCCACACTCCGGAAGCACTGATGATGACAAAGACGCATTTTACGCGCAGCTCGAACGCGAGTACGACCGCTGCCCAAACCACGACGTCAAGATCATCATAAGGGATCTAAACGCTCAGGTAGGCCAGGAGGAGGAATTCAGACCGACGATTGGAAAGTTCAGCGCCCACCAGCTGACGAACGAAAATGGCCTACGCCTCATCGATTTCGCCGCCTCCAAGAACATGGCCATTCGTAGCACCTTCTTGCAGCACAGCCTCCCGTATCGTTACACCTGGAGATCACCACAACAAACGGAATCGCAAATCGACCACGTTCTGATTGATGAACGGCACTTCTCCGACATTATCGACGTCAGGACCTATCGTGGCGCTAATATCGACTCTGATCACTACCTGGTGATGGTTAAACTGCGCCCAAAACTCTCCGTTATTAACAACGTACATTACCGGCGGCCGCCCCGGTACGATCTAGAGCGACTGAAGCAACCGAATGTCGCCACCGCATACGCGCAGAATCTCGAGGCAGCGTTGCCGGACGAGGGTGTGCTCGATGTGGCCCCTCTAGAGGACTGCTGGAGTACAGTCAAAGCAGCCATCAACAACGCAGCCAAGACCACTATCGGGTACGTAAAACGGAGTCGACGAAACGATTGGTTCGACGAGGAGTGCAGAGCGGTTCTGGAGGAGAAGGATGCAGCGCGGGCGGTAATGCTGCAGCATGGAACCCGACAGAATGTGGAGCGATACAGACAGAAGTGGAAGCAGCAGACCCGTCTCTTCCGGGAGAAAAAGCGCCGCCTGGAAGAAGCGGAGTGCGAGGAAATGGACCTGCTGTGCCGTTCACAGGAAACACGCAAGTTCTATCAGAAGCTCAACGCATCCCGCAAAGGTTACGTGCCGCAAGCCGAAATCTGCAGGGATAAGGACGGGAGCCTCCTGACGGACAAACGTGAGGTGATCGAAAGGTAGAAGCAGCACTTCGACGAGCACCTGAATGGCGAAGAGAATGTAGGCACGGAGGACCAAGGCAGCGGAGGAAATGACTATGTTGGTGCAGCAAAGGACGGGAACGAACCAACTCCCACGCTGAGGGAAGTTAAGGAGGCCATCCACCAGCTCAAAAGCAACAAAGCGGCTGGTAAGGACGGTATCGCAGCAGAACTCATCAAGATGGGCCCGGAAAAGTTGGCCACCTGTCTGCACCAGTTAGTAGTCAAGATCTGGGAAACCGAACAGCTACCGGAGGAGGGGAAGGAAGGGATAATCTGTCCCATCCACAAGAAAGGCGACAAGTTAATGTGTGAGAACTTTCGAGCGATCACCATTTTGAATGCCGCCAACAAAGTGCTATCCCAGATCATCTTCCGTCGTCTTTCACCTAAAGTAAATGAGTTCGTGGGAAGTTACCAAGCCGGTTTCATCGACGGCCGGTCGACAACGGACCAGATCTTCACCGTACGGCAAATCCTCCAGAAATGCCGTGAATACCAGGTCCCAACGCATCACCTGTTCATCGACTTCAAAGCGGCATACGACAGTATCGACCGCACAGAGCTATGGAGAATTATGGACGAGAACAGCTTTCCCGGGAAGCTGACTAGACTGATAAGAGCAACGATGGACGGTGTGCAGAACAGCGTAAGGATTTCGGGTGAACTATCCAGTTCATTTGAATCTCGACGGGGACTACGACAAGGTGATGGACTTTCCTGCCTACTATTCAACATCGCCCTGGGAGGTGTTATGCGACGAGCCGGGCTCAACAGCCGGGGTACGATCTTCACGAAATTCAGCCAATTTGTCTGTTTTGCGGATGACATGGATATTATTGCTAGAAACGGTGGCAGAACAGTACACCCGCCTGAAACGTGAAGCAGCAAAGGTCGGACTGGTGGTGAATGCGGCTAAGACAAAGTACATGCTGGTAGGTGGGACTGAGCGAGACAGGACAAGCCTTGGCAGCAATGTTACGATCTTGGGGCAAGACACTGTGCTGGAGAGTACATTTTCCGTCACAGAGTTGCTCAGAATTTCTCTGGATTGCTCCCGTTTTGCTTGAGTATTGCCTGATACTATAGCAAAAACAAAACAATGTTGCCCGATATCCCGCTTTTCTAGCAGTTTTAGGGGTGTTTTTCAACAAATTTCGTCGATCATTGGTAAAACGAGTTACTCAGAATTTCTCAGAGTAACTCTCGTTTGCACAGTGTCTTGCCCCCTAGGTCGTGCCTACTATGGGCTCCAGAAGAAACTGCGGTCAAAAAAGATTCACCCCCGCACCAAATGTACCATGTACAAGACGTTAATAAGACCGGTGGTTCTCTACGGACACGAGACATGGACGATGCTCGAGGAGGACCTGCAAGCACTCGGAGTTTTCGAGCGACGCGTGCTAAGGACGATCTTCGGCGGCGTGCAGGAGAACGGTGTGTGGCGGAGAAGGATGAACCACGAGCTCGCTGCACTTTACGGCGAACCCAGCATCTAGAAAGTGGCCAAAGCCGGAAGGATACGTTGGGCAGGGCATGTTGCAAGAATGCCGGACAACAACCCTGCAAAGTTGGTGTTTGCTAACCATCCGGTTGGTACAAGAAGGCGTGGAGCGCAGAGAGCACGATGGGCGGACCAGGTGGAGCGTGATCTGGCGAGTGTTGGGCGTGACCGACGTTGGAGAGCTGCAGCTGCAAATCGAGTATTATGGCGGCAAATTGTTGATTCAATAGAGTTAATAAACTATAGAGAACGAATGTCGCTGCTGTTCCCTTTGTTCTCGTTCGCAAACATCCTGGGTATCTATCTGTCAAACTGCATACTTTTTCGCTTTGACACTTATATCCCTCCCTATCTTCGCCATCAAGAGATGTTGCGGCGGCGACGCCAGCGACATTCTCCCTCTATAGTTTATTACCTCTATTGTTGATTCAGTATAGTCCATTTTACGAGCCGATTTTATGAATGAATTTTGACAGGAGGTAGTGTCCAATAACCCGTAAAAACCAATATCATCATCAACATTGTTGTCACTTCGTAAAATGGCTCATTATCATGAATTTGATGTTAACTAAATAAATGAATGAATGAAATTTATTCAAATCTGGATGTGCCGCCCCGCGGAGTGGCCGCAGACGTCACCCGTTCAGTAGAATTGAACGAGCGTGTAGCGATTATGCTGCATGGGCCAGATTTATACAAGCTATGTCGACTGGCCTGCGGTTCGACCCTGTGCAACCGATCTGTCAAAAAACAATCGATGACCTCGCTCGTCTGTCAGGCGTGTGTCGCGAGGAGCTGGTCGGTCGAGTCGAATGTCAGCGAAAAGAACAGAAAAAAGTTGATGTAACAAACGTGATCGTGAAATATTTTGTGAAATTATCGAATTTATTGCTCTAAATTACGGTAAAAACAGCATATTTTCCCTGGATTAGCTTTGTCTCAAGTGCTTCTGTTGGTGTTAAGTGGATTTGAATCGAAACAATCGCAAACTACTCAGATAGAATCTTGGATTTGGGATTGCCATGGGGGTCCTTGAAAATATAATTACGATTTGCGTAATGCTTGGCAATCTGCGTATGTTCACTAAAATAAGTGCGGTTTATTCTATTCAAGTGTTGAAAAAAAGCGATAGCCGGCGTTAATCATGAATCAATCGAGTGATTATATAATTTTGTTTGTAATGTTAATCAGAGAACAGAATAGAAGCTGCTTCAACGCTCGCCTCCGCTAATGAATATTGTTGGTTCATGGTGATTTCTTTTTGCAGAACAAATCAAATAATCAGCCATGGAGGAATACGCCCGGGAACCGTGCCCATATCGAATTGTGGATGACTGTGGTGGTGCATTTGCGATGGGCTGCATAGGTGGTGGCGTGTTCCAGGCAATCAAAGGCTTCCGTAATGCTCCCTCTGGTTTCAGCAGACGACTGGTAAGTAGAGGGGAACTGTGGGTTAAACGCCCATAAGCGGCAAGATAAGCTACTCTTGTATTCCGATTTTACCATATAAATCAGTTTCTATAAAACCGAATAAACCTAGAATATATTTTACCGAGTTGCGTGGTCACCCTGTTTCTGCGCTTCAGGCCTTTTGTGCCAACCGTATCTGTAGCGAGCACCGGCTTTGTAGGGCTGTTGTCCGGTGTATTTGAAATATTTCCTAATTAAAAATTACAATTACAACAACGTATACACTACTGCACGATCTTGTGTTAGCCCTCGTGTTAGCCTGCTTGTGACGAAGCATTACAAATGCACATTAAAAATACAGAACACTGTAGAGGTTCCTGCGTAATCAAGTAGGACATCACATTTCGACACAGACAACTTCACTGCTTCGATCGATTCACCGTAGACTTCCAGCGTAATGTCACCAGGAACTCTAACATCAACACCTCGTCGTACATGGCATTCTATAACACCGGACCCAGGATGGAATCTTGCAGAACTCCTGAGGTAATGTGAAAGTACTCGGTTCTGGAAGTAACTTCCGAGAATTGGGCAACAGAACCAGGCTCAACCTTTTCCAAACTACTGGGAAAACTCCCTCGTCCAGGCATTTCTGCATAGCAGACCTGAACATCTCGGGAGCCTCTGCAATAGCTACTTTTAAGGCCAGGTTTGGAACTCCGTCCGGACCTGGGGCCTTACCTACGCTAAGGGACTTTGCTATCCCCGCTAGTTCCACATCGGTGACCTTGTCCTCATTGCCAGCCCCAGTCCCCGACTGTCCTGCGAAAAGAGGCCAAGGACTAGGATCATGACGCCGAAAAGGTCCTCGATGATCTCCTCAACATCTCTGGAGATTTCCTTTGTAGGAGCCATTACACCTCTCGTCTTGGGCATCACGTTCCTGTAGGCGTCACCCCACGGATTCGCATTGGCACTCTGACAGAGACCCTTTAAGCAGACCTTTTTGCTTGCCCTCATCTCGGTCTCCAGCGCGGTTTTGGCAGCGGCGAACACCACCCGTCGTTCGTTATGCATCCACCGCCTAGCCCGTAGGTCCGAAATCGTTTGAGTCCACCAGTAAGCCGGTGATATCCCATGTCTAGGGCGGTTGTCGCATCGCACGCGCGCAAGAGCACCGCTACCAGCTCGTCGCCGTCTAAACCAAGTAGGTTTCGCCCAAGGCGGAGCAACTCCCTAAATACCCCTCGAAGTATGATGTCTTCCACCTTCGAGGGCTTGGTATTGGCCTAGCCACCGTTTCCTCAACCCGCTGCCTGCTGTTGTAGTCGATACTGTAGCGAACCGCCAGGTGATCGTTGTGAGTGTAGTTATCGTCTACTCTCCAGTTCGAACTACTTGTTAGGCCAGGACTACAAAAAATAACGTCAATAATCGACTCCGCACCATTCCGACTCTTGGTACCGACATAAGCTAGGTCAAAATGTAGTATGATACACTGGTCATCGCAGGATCTGACCCCGAAACGGCTTCCCCATTCCACGGCTCAGGCATTGAAATCACCCGCTATTACCACCGGCCTTCGCCCTGTCAGCACGGTCGTCATACAGTCAAGCATCTGCGTGAACTGCTCGATCGACCAACGGGAGGCGCATAACAGCTACAGAAGAAGACCCCGTTTACTTTGGCGACCACGAAGCCCTCATAGGTAGTAGACACCAACTCCTGGACGGGGTGTTTACCCGTCGTCCATATCACCGCCATTTTACCGGACCCAATTGCCGTTGCCGGCGGGTACACGGTTAGGGTCTGCTTTGATGGCGATATCCGACTTCCACTCAGAAACTGCCTGACAAAGCAGTTGCTGAGCTGCGTCACAGTGGTTCGGGTTCAGTTGCGTTACCTGCACACTGCACTGTGATTTGTTCACTGCGGACACCTTCTACATCTTCGTGGTTTGATCTTCTCGACTTGCGTTTTTTTTTTCTTCATCCTTTTCCGCTCGACTTTCGTCCCAGGGGGTCCTTCCCTTGGTTTGTCCTACTCTGTGGTTGCTGAGGACCTTACAACGGTCGCAACTCCCTATTTTCTTTCATCCGGGACAGGCAGGCTTTTCTTTTCAAACCCGCCCTATCCAGCTTTCCGGGACGCCTGGCTGGGGTCCAACTTGCCGACATTCTTGCCGACCTTCGGGGTTAGTATCCGCCTAGCCTTGCGGCCACCACCAGACAGCTCCTCACATGACAGCTACTTCACCCGCTTCTGCGAGTGCTTATCAAAAGCAGTCGCATCCTCCACTCCTTTTGGGCTTCCTGCGAAAGCGAAGGCCTCCGTCTGGTTAGACTTCATAACCTTTGCTTTCGCCGGTTCTGCCGAGGCCGCTACTGCAGTTTTCACAAGTCTCGACTTACGAAGTCGCAACAGGGCCGTTTTAAGGTCCTTGCTTATGCTGGACTTCGTAGATGCAAAGTCGATGATCTTGCCAAGCTGCTGCTCAGCCACATCTATTGCAGACAGCCCATCCCTTTTTTGTTTGATGGCCCCCATCCATGATTCGTCCGTCAGGTCACGGGAACAGTAATTCCTGCTGCCCTATACTAGTGGTGATTAGAGAAGAGCTACACCCAATTCTTTTTTTGCACGGGTCGTTTTTTTTTGCTATAACTCAGTCAATCAGTCAATTTTGAACCGATTTCCATGAAATGTTGTACACTGATAGTACTAATCGTGCCTACACTGCCGTGAATCGCAAGTCAGTCCCATATGTAAAAAGTAGACATTGAGAAAATGGACTCTGAAGTTTTCAAATTCAATTTCTATGTGAAACTTCATGAAATCGCCATAAATTGAAAACTTCTGCGATCATCATGAAACTTTCACACATTGCTTCAAACATTAAAACGTAACAAAGAAAAATAAAAAACTGGCTAAAACAGTGTTAGGTTTTGTACTGGAGGGTACACTAGTTCGCAATGGGACTGACTTGCGATTACATTTCATTATGGGACAATCTGACTTGGTGTTGTTTTTCAATTTTACTGAACAAACTATATATTTTTATTCACATAGCAGATAGATCATCCGAAGAAAGGTCGAAAACGGCCATTAACTCATTTTTGCCCAAAATGCAGATGGGACTGACTTGCGATTCACGGCAGTACATGTGTACAAAATTTCATGAGGATTGGTTGAAAACTGACTGAGTTATAGCAAAAACCAGACCCATGCAAAAAAGAATCGGGTGTGAATGCATTCCTTATCTAGGGGCAAGACAGATCTAACGAGAGCAAATCTGTGTTTGAGGTGTTGTTCAGAATTCCTAACAGTTCCTCAGAATTTCTCCCATTTAAGCCAAAGTGTGATCTGGCACCAATGTCAAACTGCAGAGTGTTGCGTGTGCTGAATGAAAATTGCAGTGTTGCAGGGATGTCTTTCAACCAATTTCGTCGATCATCGATAAAAAGAGTAACTCAGAATCTCTCAGAGTTGCTCTCGTTTGCACAGTGTCTTGCCCCTAGTTTCTTATATAACATTACAGCTATGTATTACAAGGATTGCTTCAACATTTGCACTCATACCTCACTCAACTCACTGTTTTTCTTTTACAGGTCGGCAGTTTGACGGCCATCAAGTCTCGCTCTCCGGTCATCGCAGGAAATTTCGCAGTTTGGGGCGGTATGTTCAGCACAATCGACTGCACCCTGGTGCATTTCCGGAAGAAGGAAGACCCGTGGAACTCGATCATCAGCGGAGCGGCCACCGGAGGCATCCTGGCGGCACGTAATGGCGTCGGCGCTATGGCCGGCAGTGCCATCATCGGTGGCGTCCTGCTGGCACTGATCGAAGGCGTCGGAATCCTGTTTACGAGAATTTCCGCCGAACAGTTCCGCTCACAGCCGATCGTGGAAGACCCCTCGGCGCTGGGTGACCCCTCACAGAATGCTGCCGGTGCATCGGCATCGGCGTCGTCGTCCTCATCGATGCCATTCGGTTTCGGTCAGTCAGGTCAAAATTATCAATAAGAACGTCGTCATCTTGTCGTTGTAGGGCTTTAGTTTAATTTTAAAATAGAGGAAAACAAACTAAAGTTGGACATTTTTGACCAACGATTGAAGGCTAGACGTATGAATGTGATAGGGAAATAGGACGTACTCACAATTTTGGCTCTCGTTACTGTTTGGCCAGTTGGGTTCGTTTCGGGTTGGATTGAGTTCAATCGGAAGGTTCATTCTTCTAGTCTAGTCCAAGGTATCTAGAAGAGTAGGTAGTCTCATTCGTTACTTCGTGGAGTTCGCCATTTTGAAAGAAGTATGCATGTGTATAGCAAAGCGAATCATACCATCCCTCCTGGATACCTTGGTGTAATCGATGGACAGTCATCAAATAACTTCCTGTGATTGCTTACCCTGAACGTGACTGACCTAGTCTTTTTCCTTGTATATATTCCAGGGAAAGAGAAAGGATTCAATTAGAATGGAAGCTTGACCCTTTCCAATAGTGTGATGATGATGATGATGAAAAACCCGCGGGAACTTTGTAACGGATGACTGCGAGCGAGCGCGATTAGGTACGATTGTGTGATAGAATCTAGTGAAACTGTATGGTAAACAAAGGTGGGGACAAGAAAAGTGTTCTGCAAATACACGCCGAATTTCGGTACATCCGGATGCCGATAAAACATAACGAACGAAACGATCGGGCGGTGGCATTGTTGGATGAAATGTTTCTAAACTATTTCCTCCAACTACTGAGCTTCTCGGTGAACGATGAATGGAATCGTCAACTTTTTTCTGTTTCTTTCAGAACCGGATGAGCAAAATTAGACCTAGTTTTCTGTATATAAATCTAAGAGCAAATAAAATTCGATTATTTCAAACTTGATTAAAACTGTGGCTGAAGGAAATCGTAGACTTTGACAGAAAATCCCTCTTGTCAAAATAATAGGTATATATTGCAACACTATTTGAACAGTATCGATGCCGCCCTAACACCAATAAAAAAATCTAATGTTCTAAACATAGTGTGAATACCGGGCAACTCACTGGAATAATCCGTTCCCAGCCATCTTAGCAAACTGCAGTAGAATCACTTGGCATAATGCGGAACCTCACGGTGATGGCGTCTTGCTCCGCCAACAGTCCACTCGTCAATGAGGCAGCATCACACTGACGACGACCCCGTCATGGTGCTGGCTGTCACTGATGCTTGCTAGGGGAAATACACGCATGGGGAATGCTACTCAGCTTTGTTCATACCCCACATTCTCCCTCTTCTCCGAAAAAAAAAAAAGTTTTCTTACTAGCAGGCTTATTTTTACGCTCAAACCCTCAATTTCGTTCTCTTCATCCATGGCACCAATGCAACAAGATACACTTCAAGATAGAAGAATTAAGACGAATGGCCACATTTACTTTTTTGTTTAGTAAACGCACTTTTATTAATATCGAACCTATATCATTTGATTGATAACTTGCAATGCTAACCGATCATCTATGGGGTTTTGCCGAGCTCCAATGAAAATAACTACAACACACGCAGTTGGGTGATGCGTCTTCTCTCCTTCAAGCGCTCGTCTCGTTATCAGGGTGTCTACTCATAACTCAAAATGAAATTCCCTGAGTTTTCCAGGTTTTTCCAGATGAAATTTTAAAAGTTTATAATTCAAAAAATAACCCAAATTTTCTAAAAATAATATAAAGGGTGACTTAGGGTATCAACGGCAGGTTGGTTCTCTTCGTCATGAGGGATTTATGTCGGCCAAATTGCCTGAAACTTGATCATATTCAGTTTGGTTGTGATGGATTTTGTGCCAACTCTGAATTCAACAGTTGAAACCTAGGTTTCAAAAAAAAACATGCATGTTGTCATGACAAAGAGAACAAAACTGCCGAAAATACGTAAGTTCCCCTGCTCTTCAAAAATCTTTCAAGATTTCTGAGCGTAATTCCTGGAACTTCTTACAAAGTAACTTCCTGGCTTTCCGCAAGATTCTTTCACGGATATCTGTTTGAGTACGTCCCGATATTACTTTCAAAAGTTTTCCGATATACTTCCAGAGATTCTCGCTGGATTCCTCCTGAAGATATATCCAAAACTATTCAAAACTAAGTTTCTTCAAGAATGTCATTGGTTGAGCCTCGTAGCCATGCCGTTAGAGTCCGGATGGATGAGGGTTCGATTCCCACTCCGAGCGATGAATTTTTTCACGAGAATAGCTTCTTATCCGTAGCCACTCCGTGTTAAGTATCGTTCAATCGGTACGGCTGAAGCCAATGTGTCCGTGTCTCCAATAGTTTATATCGGGATTTTTACCGATAGTTTTCAGATATTTCTCTTGTTTTCCTCGCGGGACTACGTCCGTAGCTACTTTCAAGATTCCATGAGGTATTCAGAATTCCTCCTTGGTTGTCCTTAATATTTTTTCTCGGGATTACTATTACCCAGAACTTTTTTCGAGATGTCTCATTTTATCTCCCATTTCTCTTGAAGTTCCTGTCGAGTTTTCTTCAATAACACTTTGCGGAGTTTTTCGCAAGATTTTATTTGAATTCCCTCGAATATTTCTCCTGGAACTTCCTATAAGGTATTTCGTAAGTTATCTCATTCTGAGGAAAACCCGTAGAAGAATCTCTGCAATAATTTTCGGAGAAATCCCTAAAGGAGTATCCAGAATCTCGGGATAATTTCTGGTAAAGATTCTTGGAAGAAATTTGGGAATAATGCAGAGAATATCTGTAAAAAAAAATCTCAGGTGGATCATTGCCAGAAATCTGGTACAACTACAAGGAAAAGCTTGGCTCTGGAAGAATGCAACAGAAGAATTCAATGAGAAATATCAGCAAGAACTCCTGTGGAAATCCCAGAAGGCACCCTTGAAAAAAAACCTTAGGAGAAAGTCCAGGGTAAATTCAGAAAAACTCGGAGCAGCATCTCATGACCTACATCGGAAGGAATCTTCTGTGAAAAGTTCCAAGAGATACTCCGAGAGAAATCTCAGGTAAAACATCAAAGTAAACCTCGCGAAAACATTTAACATATTCCTGTAGGAGACCAGGAAGAACATCTCGAAGAAAGCCCAAAGCAATTGTTTGAAGATATCACAAGAAAAAATGAAAGAAATCTCTTGAGGAACTCTTGCAGTAAATTCGAGAAAATCCTTCAGAAACCCTTGGAGGAACTTTAGTAGAAATCCAGGAATAACTCCTTTAGCAACTCCGAAAGAAATTCTGGGGAGATCTCCTGGAGAAGTCCCAAGAGGAACATCGGAAGGAATCTTGTAAAATTTCCATGAGGAATGCCGAAAGAAACTCCACGATTTATCCCGACAGAAATTTTTGGGATAAATTCTGGTAGAAATCCTACGAAGATTTCTTTGAGCAAAACACAGGAGGAACTACGGAAAGAAATAGCATCCCCGTGAAAAACTCCAGGACAAATCGGTTAGAATTCAGGAATCCTGGAAGGAATCCGGAGGTATACCTTTCCGGAAAAAATCAAAATGGAATATTGTGCCTTGCAAGATAAATCCGCGAAACGCGTTAGTCTTCTTCTTTTCCATCAAGTTGCAAAAATATGACCGCACCACTATGAGCGACCTGATGGCCAGAAATTCTACATGCGGCGCTTATATCAAATCCACTTGAGGCTGCGGCGATATGGCCGCGAGGAGATGCACGCGATACAGACGCAATGTGGAAATGGAAAAGATGAAGCCGTATCCCCTGCAGCATCACTAAATAACATCCCGATTATTAAACACAAAGTCGACGAGGTGATGCGTATGCAAGTGAATCAATGTCGCGATAAATATTATTACGATTTCTGGCCACCTGAGTTGCCATTGTGTTAACTTTTGTTTTGATGTGAACGGCCTGAAGGCTGCTGCGATGCGGCTGGGTGGGTGACAGTATCTGTTCGATTTTGACATTGCGTCTGTATCGCGGGAATCTCCTCGCGGGCATATCGCCGCCGCCAAATGTGGATTTATTATGAGCGCCGCAATACCAAGAAAAATAGCGTCAAAAATTCGGAAGGAATTTTATAAGAAATCCTGAAAGACATTCCAGGAGGTAATTCTAAAGATGTTTCAGAAAGAAGCCCTGACGGAATTTCTGGAAAAAATCCTTGTAGCGAAATTTCTACATGGATTTTTTAATACCAGGTTTTTACTTATTCATACGACCCAATGTTATTTTTTTATCGGAGTAAAATTTCCATGAGTACTAAAGATATTCCCTGAGTATTCCAGGTTTTTCCCTGTTAAATAAAATTCCCTGAGGATTCCCGGTTTTCCAGGTTTTTCCAGGTAGTAGACACCCTGGTTATGTAGCCGGCCCTGTTTTTCTCTCACTCAAATCAATCGTTATTCACGATTGCGAAAATTCGACGCATTCAACGAAAACGAACATATTTTGTAAGAATTATTTGTCAAAAAAGAAAAAAACAAGAGATTAACGAATTTGAGGTTTATCAGACTAAAGATTCCGTATATCATTCAACTCCATTTTCAATGCTTCAATGTGATGGTACAGATGGACTATATATAACACACAAATGTCCTTCATTATACGAAAAAAATTCTACAAAACGAGTTCGAAAGAGGTTCTACAACATATTTTCAGTAGATATGTTTTCATTGCGTACTTTGAATTTTAAACTGTTTTACGATATGCAATTTTTATGGGCGGATTTCATTACACATCCCTACATTTTCCTCACGCACAGCTTTCGGCAGTTATCATGCAACACCATTTCCATAGACGGGTTTCTTTACACATCGCTGCATTTTCCTGATGCAAACAATTTTCGGCAGTTTTTCAATAACGCCATTTCCTTGGACGGATTTCATTTCACGTCCCTGCATTTTCCTTATGCAGAAAAATTTTCGGTGGTTATCCAAAAATGCCGTTTCCTTGGACGGTTTTCATTACACGTCCCTGCATTTTTCTTATGCAGAAAAATTGTCGGCAGTTGTCCAACAACGCCTTTACCTTGGACGGTTTTCACTACACGTTCCTGCATTTTCTTTATGCAGAATAATTTTCGGCGGTTATCCAAAAATGCCGTTTCCTTGGACGGTTTTCATTACACGTCCTTGCATTTTCCTTATGCAGAAAAATTGTCGGCGGTTATCCAACAACGCCTTTACCTTGGACGGTTTTCATTACACGTCCCTGCATTTTCCTTATGCAGAAAAATTGTCGGCGGTTATCCAACAACGCCTTCACCTTGGACGGTTTTCATTACACGTCCCTGCATTTTCTTTATGCAGAATAATTTTCGGCGGTTATTCAAAAATGCCGTTTCCTTGGACGGTTTTCATTACACGTCCCTGCATTTTCCTTATGCAGAAAAATTTTCGGCGGTTCGATACGCCATTAATTTGCCCAACCAAAAACCCGAGCAAAAACCAACCCAACCAACCAACGCCGCGAGTATTTTACGACAACATTCACAATAGTCAAACACCTCTACCATCATGCACATCAACCTGTTTGCATTTACCGTTCAACCGAGCGACAACACGAGCATGTACGATCCGAGGAATCAACGAAAGCGCGACCATCCATGCCGAGCAAGAAGCATGGAGAAACATGAAGAAACATGCATGCAATCATCGACCGACCACCTATCCACAGCGTGCTACCAGTCGACAACAAAAATCAACCACGTCACCGCGCCCTTGTTCATGTGTTTGTGCTAGAACCAAGGCTAAAACAGAACGCGGTTGGAAAAAAA